>NC_063359.1:5604651-5640043 GCF_021869965.1 Rhincodon typus
CACCTTGTTACCCCAAACCATTACCTGGGTCTTTGGATAATAGTCTAGCAATAATACCTCTAGGCCATCACCTGCCCATTGTTTCTATGATCATCGAGAGTTGGATCGTCCTCATTTTGCAGAAGCAAAGAGCAGACTGTTGGCTTGAGATGCTAGCCAATGGCTTGGAGGGATTATTCATAAACAGCTCAACCAAATAGCCATAGGTTTCTGAAATACAGTCCCTGTTACAAAAGGAAATTTGGCAGACAATTTGTGCACTGCAAGCTCCAATACTGTGCAATGAGGCGATGATATCTC
Source organism: Rhincodon typus (assembly GCF_021869965.1). Lineage (NCBI taxonomy): Eukaryota > Metazoa > Chordata > Chondrichthyes > Orectolobiformes > Rhincodontidae > Rhincodon > Rhincodon typus. Next base: position 5,604,952 of record NC_063359.1, read on the forward strand.
TTCTGTAATGATGCTGCTTGAAGGATAAACATTCATCAGGGGATCCAAACTCACTTCTTGAAATAGTGCTCCTTGTGATCCCAAGCAAGCAAATGAGACTTTGGTTTAACATCTCACCAGAAAAGTGACACCTTTGACAAAGCAGCATTTCCTCAGCATGACCCTGAAAGGAGGTTAGCAGTAAACCATTCAGATATTATTATTAAGACATTCTTTTTAAAGGGAAAACTCTGACCTGCGAAGTTAAAAGTAGATTTAAACCACTGTATTAAACAAATGGGCACTGTTCTAATTGTGTAAAAAATTTTGGGAAAGCTACAAGCAAAGCTACTTTTTCAGAAAAGAAACTTCAAGAAAATCGGAAAAACAGCTGTACAATTTGACAAATAAGGGTGGCCAATTAAAGGCAAAAATAGAGGTTTTAAAAATCAGCATCCTGGGACAAAACCAGTTTTTTATTAATCAACTGAAAATATTTCCAGAAGATGCGATATCAGCTTGAGGCAACTATTTTCAATTTAAACCAGCACGAAAAGCTCAGGGAAGAGAGAAAAAGCACAAGTCATCCTTGATATTTAAAAGGATGTGAAATGGGAAAAATGGGAGCCTTTTATCCATCTTGGGAGAATATAAGAAATTTAGTATTCATTCAAATTAAAGCATTTCAATGATCTTTATACACTTGTAAATACTTTTCCAGCAAAAATAAGAGGAGAATTTTCAAACATTTGGAAGTTTTTCAACTTAATTAATATTTCATGAAAGTAATTTCTGGAAAAGAACAAAAGTAGATAGAAGGTAGAAGAAGCTTGAAGACTGAGGGTAGGTGATGGCCTAGTTACTCCAGCAACCTAGGATAAAGTTTTGAAGACCAATTTTAAAAAAAGGGGGAATTTGAAAATAAAATCTGGAATTAAGAGCGTAATGATGACCATGTTGTCAATTGTTGGAAAACCCCATGTAGTTCACTAATGTGCTTTAGGGAAGGAAACTGCCTTCCTTATCTGGTCTGGCCTACATGTGACTCCAGACCCACAGTGTTTGACTCTTAACTGTCCTCTGGGCAATTAGGGATGGGCAATAAATGGAGCCTGGCCAGTAACACCCACTGTCCTTTGAATGAATTAATTAAAAAGAATTCCAAATTCTTTATTAAAACCACAAAACATGACAAAGCTTTATGAGAAATTCAACGTCATTATTCCAGTGATTAGAGAAAATAGTTGCAACATTAAAAATAACCATGAGACCTTCAGATAAAGGAGCACAAATAGGCCATTCAACCCATCGAGTTCTGGGTAATCCAAGATGGAGAACCGGATAAAGTTGTGGCTGTAAGAGCGGCTCCTTTATCTTTTGAGGTAATTTCAGTGTTGGAGCTAATTTCTTTGAATTCTAGGAGCACTAATTACTGCTTTATATGAGGTTGCATTGTTTTGGAACTTTGGTTTAAAAAAAAGGATCAATACAATGGCACTTTAAAAAAGGAGGAAGAAAGACAAAGGTAGTGACCACATGGTGGGAAGTGAATCAAAGGGGAAAGAAACCTACACTGTTGTCTGATCCAATAGTGAACCTTCACAGTTACTGCCTTTGCTGTTCGATTTCACTTAGCTCAATTAGGCCATCGGTGTTTGTCTGAGAAAAATACGCAGCAAAATTCACAGCTGACCTTGGAGAAACCTGTATGGGGAGATCATAGCAGGGGAGCAGCGAAGTGGATGGTTTTTTTGTAAATCTACAATAGTGAGTAGAGTGAGTTCTTTTTGACTATATGTTTTTATTGAGATCTGTCTCTTGATTAAACTTTAAAAATATAAAATGTAGGTACTAAGTTGGCCTGGAGCAGGGTTTTTATAGCAGTAAGACTGTGCTACTTTCTGAATCTGTGGATTGTAAAGTTGCAAAGATGGTTTTTTGTAGGGTGATGTCCTCTTTCTGTCGGATGTGCGAGCTTAGGGAGAGTTTCCATGTTAGTGATGATTATGTCTGCAGGAAGTGTGTTTGGTTGAGAATCTAATCTGATCGTATGGATCAGTTGGCGGGGCAGTTAAAGGCAATGAGGAATTTGATGAGCTAAGGGGTGTGATGGATGGCAGTTGCAGGGAGGGAGATAAACCGAAGATAGAGTCAGGTAGATGGGTGACCTCCAGGAAAGGTAAGAGAGGGAGGCTGGTCATGCAGGAATCTCCTGTGGCTAACCCCATCTCCATCAAGTATGCTGTTTTAGAAAATGTAGGGAATGAGGGACTCCTAGGGGAATGTAGCACTGACAGCCAGGTTTTTGGTACCAAGATTGGCTGTAATGTAACGAGGCGTACGTCAGGTTCCAAGCGATTGATTGTGATAGGGGTTTCTCTGGTCAGAGGCACAGACAAATGTTTCTGCAGCCGACAACAAGACATCAGAATGGTGTGTGCCTCCCTGGTGCCTTGATCAAGGATATCTCGGACAGGGTTCAGAATATTCTCAAAGGGGAGAGGGACCAGCAGGAGGTTATTGTACATATTCAAACCAATGACATATGAAGAGATAAGGATGAGATTCTGAGGAGAGAATATAGGAAGTTAGGCAGGAATTTAAAAAGGTGGTCCTCAAGGGTAGTAATATCTGGATTACTCGTGGTGCCATGAGTGAGTGAGGGTAGGGATAGGAGGATAGAGCAGAGGAATGCGTGGCTGAGGAGCTAGTGCAGGGGAGAAAAATTCACATTTTTGGATCATTGGAATTTCTTCTAGGGTAGAAGTGACCTGGAAAAGAAGGATGGATTGCACCTGAATTGGAAAGGGACTAATATACTTGGGGGGGAGATTTGCTAGAGCAGCTCGGGAGGATTTAAACTCGTAAGGTGGGGTTGGGGTGTGCAGGGAGATAGTGAGGGAAGAGATCAGTCTGAGACTGATACAGTTGGGGAAAAGGGACAAGTCAAACAGTCAGGGCAGGCAGGAACAAAGCAGAGTATGAGTTATTACTGATAAATTAAATTACATTTGTTACAATGCAAGAGGCCTAACAGGTAAGGCAGATGAAATTAGGGCATGGTTGGAAACACGGGACTGGGATATCATAGCGATTACAGGGATGGAAGGACTGGCAGCTTAATGTTCCAGCATATAGATGATATAGGATGGATAGAAAGGGGAGCAAGAGAGGGTGAGGAGTGGTATTTTTGATTCAGGATAACATCACTGCTGTACTTACGGAGGATATTCCTAGGAATACGTCCAGGCAAGTTATTTGGATGGAACTGAGAAATAAGAAAGGGATGATCACTTTACTGGGATTGTACTATAGGCCACCCGCAACCCCCCCTCAACACCCCGCACCCACCCCCCAGTAGTCAGCAGGAAATTGAGAAACAAATTTGTAAGGAGGTATCAGTTATCTGTGAGAATAATAGGATAGTCATGGTGGGGGATTTTAATTTTCCAAACACAGACTGGGACTGCCATAGTGTTAAGGGCTTGGACGGAGGGGAATTTGTTAAGTATGTACAAGAAAACTTTCTGATCAGTATGTGGATGTACCTACTAGAGAAGGTGCAAAACTTGACCTACTCTCGGGAAATAAGGCAAGGCAGGTGACTCGTGTGTCACAGACTCATAAGCACAGAAACAGACCCTTCGGTACAACCATGCTGAACATTATCCCAAACTAAACTAGTCCCATCTGCCTGCTCCTGGCCCATATCCCTCCAAACCTTTCCTATTCATTTACTTATCCAAATGTCTTTTAAACGTTGCAATTGTATCCACATCCACCACTTCCTCAGGAAGTTCATTCGATATGCAAACCACCCTTTGTGTAAGAAATTTGTCTGTTCTGTCTTTTTAAAATCTGTCTTCTCTCACCTTAAATATCGGTGGAGGAGCACTTTGGGGCCAGGGACCATAATTCTATTAGTTTTACAATAGTGATGGAAAAGGATAGACCGGATTTAAAAGTTAAAGTTCTAAATTGGAGGAAGGCCAATTTTGACGGTATTAGGCAAGAACTTTCAAAAGCTGATTGGGGGCAGATGTTTGCAGGTAAAGTGATGGCTGGAAAATGGGAAGCCTTCAAAAATGGAATAACGAGAGTCCAGAGACAGTATGTTCCTGTTAGGGTGAAGGGTAAGGCTGGTATGTGTGGGGAATGCTGGATGACTGGACAAATTGAGGTTTTGGTCAAGAAAACAACATATGTCAGGTATAGACAACAGAGATTGAGTGAATCCCTAGAAGAGTATAAGGGCAGTAAGAGTATACTTAAGAGGGAAATCAGGGGGGCAAAAAGGGGACAGGAGATATTTTGGGCAAATAGGGTTAAGGAGAATCCAAAGGGATTCTACAAATACATCAAGGACAAAAAGATAACTTGGGAGAAAGGATAGGGACCCTTAAAGATTAACAAGGCCACGTATGTGTGGAACCACAAGAGATGGGGGAGATACTAAATGGATATTTTGCATCAGTGTTTACTATGGAGAAGGATATAGAAGATAGAAAATGTGGGGAAATAAATAGCGACATCTTGAAAAATGTCAATATTACAGAGGAGGAGGTGCTGAATGTCTTAAAATGCATGAAGATGGATAAATCCCTGAGAACTGATCAGGTGTACCCTAGAACTCTATGGGAAGCTAGGGAAGTGATTGCTGGACTCCTTGCTGAGACATGTGTATCATCGCTAGCCACAGGTGAGGTGCCATAAGACTGGAGGCTGGCTAACCTGGTGCCACTCTTTAAGAAAGGTGGTAAGGAAAAGCCAAGGAACTATAGACCTAGTGAGCCTCATGTCAGCGGTGGGCAAGCTGATGGATGGAATCCTGAGGCACAGGACTTACATACATTTGGAAAGGCAAGGACTGATTAGGTGTAGTCAACATGGCTTTGCATGTGGAAAATCATGTCTCACTAACTTGATTAAGGTATTTGAAGAAGTAACAAAGAGGATTGATGAGGGCAGAGCAATGGGCGTGACCGATAAGGACTTTGGTAAGACCTTCGACAAGGTTTCTCATGGTAGACTGGTAAGCAAGGTTAGATCACACAGAATAAAGGGAAAACTAGCTATTTGGATACAGAACTGGCTCAAAGGTAGAAGAAAGAGGGTGGTGGTAGAGGGTTGCTTTTCACACTGGAAGCCCATGACCAGCGGTGTGCCACAGGATCGATGCTGGATCCACTGCTTTTTGTCACTTGTATAAATGATTTGGATGTGAACATAGGAGGTATGTTAGTAAGTTTGCAGATGGCACTAAAATTGGAGGTGTAGTCAATGGGCTGAGGATTGGTCGATGGAGTTTAATTTAGGTAAGTGTGAGGTGCTGCATTTTGGAAAGGCAAATCAGGACTTATACACTTAATGGTAAGGTCCTGGGGAGCGTTGCTGAACAAAGAGATCCTGGAGTGTAGTTTCATTGTTCCTTGAAAGTGGAGTCACAGGTAGATAGGATAGTGGAGAATGTATTTGGCCTTTATTGGTCAGTGTATTGAGTATAGGAGTGGGGAAGTCATGTTGTGACTGTGCAGGACATTAGCTCGCCCACTGTTGGAGTCTTGCGTGCAATTCTGGTCTCCCTACTATAGGAAGGATGTTGTGAAACTTGAAAGGGTTCAGAAAAGATTTACAAGGATGTTGCCAGCGTTGGAGGGTTTGAGCTATAGGGAGAGGCTGGATAGGCTGGCGCTATTTTCCCTGGAGTGTCAGTGGTTTATAAAATCATGAGGGGCATGGATAGGGTGAATAGGCAAGGTCTTTTTCCCAAGGTGGGGGAGTCCAAAACTAGAGGGCATAGGTTTAAGGTGAGAGGAGAAAGATATAAAAGGGACCTAAGGGGCAACATTTTCATGCAGAGGGTGGTGTGTGTATGGAATGAGCTGCCAGAGGAAGTGGTGGAGGCTGGTACAATTACAACATTTAAAAGGCATCTGGATGGGTATATGAATAGGAAGGGTTTAGAGGGTTATGGGCCAAATGCTGGCAAATGGGACTAGATTTATATGGGGTATCTGGTTGGCATGGACGAATTGGACCAAAGGGTCTGTTTCCGTGCTGTATATCTCTATGGCTGTACGAGTCTGTTCTATCATTCAATGAGATCATGGTTGATCTGATAATCCTCAACTCCACTTGCCTGTCTTTTCCCATAACCCTTGAATTCCTACCATTTGAGAGAAGAAATTCCTCCTCATCTCTGTTTTAAATGTGCAACCCCTTATTGACAAATTTGTCAACTTCATAAAGTAGAAGACACCAAGGCATCACCTGATAGAGAGACAGAAAGCATCCGTAAACTCTTTGATGCTAGCTCTCACTCTTCCAGAGTTACAAAAGCACATAACCAGAAACAACTGGTCTGTATTCAGGCCCTCCTCCAATTCTGAGGACAAAGCCATAGATACCTGAGAGGAAGCATTGGTAAAGCTGCCTTCTACCCACCCTGTGCCAGCTCAGGTACCAACACCTCAGTAATTCGGGTGTAGAGATTAGATATGGGAGCACATCCTGGTGAGTTCTACAAAGCCACATATTCACATCTGGCCCAGGAAGTTGAGTTCACTGGCACTTGGAGGAGGGCTGGAGACTGGGCCGTTACTGCACCCAACTCGGGAGAAGACGACATGGAGTCGGCCATTAACAACTGAGTGCAAACACATAATCAGACATGGGGGAGCAGACAGCTTTGTTGGACACATACTGGAGGGATCCATCGATAATCTCTGTACTGTACAGGCTCCTCCACATGTACCTGCCTATGCCCATGGGCGCTCTGACAGCTGCCAGGCCTAGCAGAATGCTCTGTGTCTACTGGAAAAACACAGAAATCTGCCTTCCATCATTGTTAGCATTGGGTGCTCAGCTATCTGGGAAATGAGGGGCCTGGGCCTCATTCCAGGGATCTTGTCTTCTCAAGGAGACAGAGTGTTGTTAGCTGACACCCAGCCAGAGGTCAAACCACACACGGGCCCCACCAGAGATCTTGTCTCAGGACATTCCAGAGGTGCCCTCACCTTCCATCTTGTCTGCAAGCCCTTACCCTTTCAACACTGTAACCAAGCAGGATAAGCCTGTGTCTGAGCAGGACACCCTCTGCATGTCTGGGCTCTCTCAACACAAAAGCCTCTGGGATTGTTGTCCAAAACTTCAAGGCTCTCACTGTAGGTCAAGATCTTCCCATCCCAGGCAGTGCACCTAGACACAGTGGGAGGAGAAGGAGAAAGTAGACCATAGGAGCTGGGACGTTATATTGAGGTTGTACAGGACGTTGGCGAGGTGTCTTCTGGAATACTGTGTCCAGTTCTGGTTGCTCAGTCATAGGAAGGATATTATTAGCTAGAGACGGTTCAGAAGAGATTTACCAGGATGTTGCCAGGTATGGAAGGTTTGAGTTATAAGGAAAGGCTGGATAGACTGGGACTTTTTCACTGCAGCGTAGGAGGTTGAGAGGCAACCTGGTTGAAGTTTATAAAATACTGTGGTTGGTTTGCTCACCGAGCTGGTTCGTTAGTTTGCAGACGTTTCATTACCCTGCTGGGTAACATCATCATTGCAGCCTCCGATGAAGCACTGTTGTGTTTTCCCACCTGTTATTTAAACTCTGGGGTCCTTTGGAATTGGTTACCTCATTTCCGGTTTTCCTTCGCAGTGGTGCATATATAGGGTTGAATTCTATATGCTTATTGATGGCCTTCTTAGTGGTGAACCAAGCCTCTACAAATTCCCATGCTTGTTTCTGTTTGTCCTGTCCTAGGATCATGATGTTGTCCCAATCAAACTGATGGTTCTCCTTATCCATGTGATTGGAGATGAGTGAGTACTGGTTGTGTCTTTTTGTTGCCAGTTGGTGTTCATGTATTCTTGTGGCCAGTTTCCTTCCTGTCTGTCCAATGTAATGTTTCTCGCAGTCCTTGCATGGGATCTTGTATATCACTTTGGTTCTGTTCATAGTTGGTAAGGCGTCTTCGGTTCGAGTTTGCAGTTGGCGTAGGGTTGACATAGGTTTGTGTGCCACTCTGATGCCCAATAGTCGTAGGAGTCTTGTGGTCAGTTTAGATACATTCTTGATGTACAGTAACGTGACAAGTGTGTCAGGGCATGCAGTATCTTCCTGTTGATGTTTGAATCAAATTCACCACAGAAGAAGAAAAGAACGAACGGCTCCCATTCCTGGACATCATGATAGAACGCAGGGCCAATGGGGAATTTCTGACAAAGGTACACTGAAAGGCCACGCACATGGATCAAGTCCTGAATTTCAACAGCAATCACCCCAACACCCACAAATGGAGTTGCGTAAAAACACTATTTAACCGAGTGACAACACACTAGAGCAACCCGGAACTACACCAAAACAAAGAAGAATACCTCCACCAAGTATTTAAGGACAACGGATACCAGAATAGCTGGGTCCAACGATGTCTATCACAAACAAACGACAACAGGAAGATCCAGTATGCCCTGACACAGTCATCACATTACCGTATTCAAGAAGGTATCTGAACTGGACACAAGATTCCTACGACCAAGGTTAGAAGAATATTCAATTGTCTTCCAACTACAGACAAATCTTTAAAATCAGATCAGTGGACATTCTTGACAGCACAGCAGCCAAGAGATTGTGTTCAATATTCTTTATACAGTTCAACCAGCTACCTGCAAGAAACAAGGCCAGAATACTGTAGTCAGCTTTGCTCTCTATGATTAGATCTGACAAAAGATTGATATTGTCCTTGTGAGGATAGAAAGATCACATGTGAGTCTATCTTATTACAAGGTAAAAAGATGACCTCTTTCAGAAACACAGCAATCTTCTCTGACGTAATTTGAGGCAAGTTAAAAAATCTTCCAAGTGAATCATGTGTTCAACAGCAATGTCAAGGCCAGAGAATGGCCTCTGCAAATAAGGTCATTTGGGAATTCAAGGATCTACCAAGGCTGTAATGTGGCAAATAGAATTACACCTGTATGTTTCATTCCTGAGCAGCAGACATCCATCTCAAAGAGGTCATCAGCCATTTATAAAGTGAAGGAGAGATGGGAACTAGTAAATGTGCCTCACTTATTTGAAGCCACTGTGTCATGATTTTAATAGCCGGAAAATGCTTGAGGGGAGATGTTGTAAAATTGAACTGATGTAGCTTTATTGTCACATGTACTCACACGAGTACAGGGAAAAGTTTACAGTTGCCACTTACAGCGCCATTAGGTACCAATATACCTAGGTGCGGATTCTTAAATTCAAATTTGTAGGGAAAAGAATTAGAAAAAAAAATGTCCAGCAAAAAATTAGAAAAGTAGAGAAATAAGAGTTCAGATAAGTCCTTGCAACCCAGATTAGGGCTTCACCTCGAGGCTGGGAGTCTGACTCCACGCTGAGGCCGGGAATTTGTGTCCACGCTGAGACTGGGAGTCTGTGTTGGTTTTCACCCCAGACATCACTGATGCTGCCCACGGGGGGAAGGTAAAAAGAAGAAGAAAAAAATAAGAAAAGAGAGAGGGAAGAAAGAAACTAAATGAACAGAACAGACAAGCTCGTCTTAGAAGTCCTACTCCGCCAGCACTTGGAGCCTGATAGGACTGATAAGCAAGTTAGAATGTATAAAATCTGAACTGACTTCATAAAATAAGCTCCATCAGTCAGGTTATACAGGATTGCTCCTGAAAGGAGATAACCAGCTTTCAGTATGTAAGTGTTATTGTGTTGGGATTTAAAGAGGTATTAGTTTAAGTTTGGATATTGATAATTAATAGCATGTTTTGCCACAAATCAAAGGTTAAGGTTATTTATAACATGTATGATTTGTTTTCTGGTTTATTGATTTAAACTGAGTTTGTATTATCTCAGGTAGTGGTCAAAGTCAGACATTAGCCATCTTAGTGATTAAATTAGTTTATTCACACTTGTGATGACTCATTGAATAGTGGGGCTTGATTTCTTCTACACTTATTATTTAGGACATCCCATATCCTATTGCTGGGCAACTGCAGTTTGTTTTACTCGCTCATCATTTTTTGTGCCGAACTAGTCACCTCTAGGGTTTTAAAGGTCTCATTTAATTGCATGCAAACAATACAAATCTCCAGTCAGCTACCACTCATTGAACAAAGTTAAAATGAAACACAAAACCATGTCGTTTTAAAACACACACAATGTAGAAATACCAATCAAACTTAAGGCAATACATCATTTCTTCAGTTTAAAACACAAGCTCTCAAGCAATCGTTATTTGTGATGAACCTTCAACTCAAAATCCATTCTTCCCAAAATAGCTTCTTTTCATTCATTCACTGGATGAGGGTGTTGCTGGCTGGACCGGCATTTATTGCCCATCCCTAACTGCCCAGACAGCAATTAAGAGTCAACCACATTGCTGTGCGTCTGGAGTTACATGTAGGCCAGGCAAGGTAAGGACAGCAGTTTCCTTCCATCAAGGACATTAATAAACAGATAGTTTTTCCAACAATTGATAATGGATTCATGGTCATCATTGGACTCTTAATTTCAGATTTTTGGATTCAAATTCCACCATCTGCCACAGTGGGATTCAAACTTCGGGCCTCAGAACATTACCTGAGTCTCTGGGTTAATAGCCTAGCGATAAAACCACTAGGCCATCTACGCGCCTCCTTGGAGGAGGTCAGGATAATGAAGTCTACCCATCTGGGTACACGCCATTCAAGTGTCAGTGTACTAGTTGGAAACATCTGTTTCTGACTAAATTAACTATTTCTGTTTTCTGAAGAGTCAACAAGAGCTGAGATTGTTCTTAGAACAATGAAAGTTGAGGTGAGGTTTAAGAAACGTTGTGCAAAATGATGAGGGATTGTGATAAGGTAAGGAGAAACCAGGCTGGTCTTGCTAAAACTACACAATGCACTAGTCAAATTTGATTGGAATACAGCGAACAGCTTTGGGCTCCTTATCTAAGGAAAGATAAACTGGCATTTTTGGTAGTCTACAGAAGGTTCACTAGGTTGATCTTGGGTATGGAGGGACTGTCTTATGAGGAGATATTGAGTAAGTTGGGCCTGTAATCATTCAAGTTTAGAAGAATTGAGGGAGATTTTATTAAAACATAAGATTCTTTGAAGGCTTGGCAGGATAGATACTGAGAGGATGTTTATCCCTGTGGAAATGTCCAGGGCCAGATGACATAATCTCAAAGTAAAGGGTTACCTGATTAAGATAGTTGAGGATTTCTTTTCTCTCAATGGGTAATAAATCTGTTGAACTGTTTATCGCAGAAGGCTGTCAAGGTTGAATCATTCGGACTATTCAGGGCTGAGATGGATTTTTTGTTCCAGAAGAGAATTTAAGGTTATTGTGAAAAGGCAGGGAGGTAGATTTGAGGATTATCAGATCAGCCATGATCTCATTGAATGGCGGAGCAGACTTGATGGGCTGACTAGCCTACTTCAGTTCCCATGTTTTATAATAAAAATAGTTACAGGAGGAACACAGCTTTGAAGTAGGTCAAAAAAGTGCTGATGCTGGAAATCCGAAACAAAAATAAATTGCTGGAGAAACTCAGCATGTCTGGCAGCATCTGTAGAAACAGAAACAGAGTTAACGTTTTAGGACCAGTGACCCTTCATCAGAACACAGGTTTGTTACAGCTTTAAGATACTTGGCAGAGATGATGGATAAATTGTTTTATGCAGTGAATTGTTATGATCTGAAATGCACTGTCTGACAAAATGGGCTAAGCAGATTGAGCAATAATTTTCTGAACAGAAACAACAGAAACTTGCATTTATATAGTTGTAATTAAATATAAAATGAGGGAAATCTGCAGAGCCAAGGATCAGGGAGCAGTGACTGATTTGATCACTCTTACAAAGAAGTGGCTCAGTATTGTTAGTTTGAAACTGTTTCACCTGGGCTGTACCATGAAGTTTTCTTAATCAGGAAAGAAAGATCTTTATCATCCTGACATTTCTAGCTGTCTGAAGGAATATCTGTGAATGTTTGGTGATTATAAGCACATTATGCTGACAACCTCAGCTGCAATTACAATTTTATTGACAACGAAAGAAAGTTATTTTATCCAATGAATATCTCAACAGTATTATGTTCCAATAAATGCCGTCTTTTAATCATTATTTGCCCATTTCCAAAGACAGTTATATTATCAGAATACCGGGGAGAAATCTTAATTGTCTGCTATAAACACAACAAAATATTCAGTGTTAACGAATTGTCAGATTCTCTCAAAATAACAGTACTGTAGCCAGGCTGGTTAGATACATCATGCACATGCTATTAATATTCTGAGTTCAGAGATCTGGAAAACATGTGAAACATTAATTATCGGATAATGTCAATTAATTTGCAATTGAAAACTGTGGTTGGTTAAATTATGCAGGAAGTTTCCGGCTTAGTCCTGGGGAGCAGGTTCAGAGAAACAAACAATAACATTTGGGATTATCTTCTTAGGACCAGTCACCTTCATGTTTTATGGTAGCCATTGGTGGGAGCCATTCTGTGATCAAGCTGCTTCAGTGGGATTTTTCAGGGCGTATTGATAGGAATGATTTAACTCTATTTTGTTCATTCAGGAAGTGTTGGGGCAGCATTTATTGCCCAACACTAATTTCCCCCAAGAAGGTGAGCTGCCTTCTTGGATCGCTGCAGGTGTAGGTACACCCTTAATGCTGTTAGGGAGGGAGTTCCAGGATTTTGACCCAGTGACACTGAAGGAACTGCAACGTATTTCCATGTCAGAATGATGAGTGTTTTGAAGACAAAATTGCAAATGTGGTGTTCCCAATTATCTGCTGTCTTTGTTCTTCGAGATGGTAGTGGTCACGGGTTTGGAAGGTGCTATCTAAGGAGCCTTCTGCGGTGCATCTGTAGATGGTACACATTGCTGCTATTGAGCGTCGATGGTAGAGGGAGTGGATGCTTGTGGATGTGGTGCCAATCAAGCAGGCTGCTTTGTCCTGCTTCTTGAAGGTTTTTGGAGATGCACCCATCCAGGCAAATGGTGAGTATTCCATCACACTCCTGGCTTGTGCCTTAATGATGGCGGATAGGTTTTGTAGAGTCAGAAAGTGAGTTACTCACTGCAAGATTCCTCTTTCTGACCTGCTCTTGCAGACAATGTATTTATAAGGCTTGCCCATTTTAGTTTCTGGTTAAGGATAGCCCCCAGGATGTTGATAATGGAGAATTTGGCAATGCTAACATCATTGAATGTCAAGAGGCGATTGTTAGATTCTCTTGTTGGAGATGGTCGAAGCCTGGCATCTGTGTGGAGCAAATGTTATTTGCCACTTCTCAGCCCATGCCTAGATATTGTCCAGATCTTGTTGCATTTGAACATGGACTGGTTCAGTATCTGAGGAGTCACGAATGATGCTGATCATTGTGCAATCATTGGTGAAATCCTCACTTCTGACCTTATGATGGAAGACAGAACATTGACGTAGCATCTGAAGATGGTTGGACCAAGGACACTACCCTGAGGGACTCTTGTAGAGGTGTCCTGGAGCTGAGATAACTGACCTCCAACAACCGCAACTAATTTCCTATGTGCCAGCTATGACTCCACCCAGCAGAGAATTTGCTCCCTGATACACAACGATTCCAGTTTTGCTCGAGCTCCTTGATGCCACTTTTGGTCAAATGCAGCCTTGATATCAAGGGCTGTCATTCTCATCTCACCTCTGGAATTCAGCTCTTTTGTCCATGATTGAACCAAGCCTGTAATGACATCAGGAGGTGAGTGGTCCTGGCGGATCCCAAATTGGCATCACTGAGCAGGTTATTGCTGAGTAGGTGATGCTAGATAACACTGTTGATGACACCTTACATCACTTTACTGATGATCGAGAGTAGACTGATGGGGTGGTAATTGCATGGGTTGAAATTTTCCTGCTTTTTATGTACAGCACGTACCTGGGCAGTCAGGTAGATGCCATTCCAGTAATTTTACTGGAACAGCCAGTTTCAGTTTCCAGTTTACCGTTTCCTGTGCCTTCAACCATTTCTTGATATCACGAGGAGTGAACCAAATTGGCTGAAGACTGGTATCTAATGGAGGAGGCTGAGATGGAACATCCACATGGCACTTCTACTGAAGATTGCTCTGAAGTTGGATTCCGGAGTTGAGGGGGTTGGCTTATGAGGAGAGACTGAGTAGATTGGGATTATATTCATTGGAATTCAGAAGATTGAGGGGGGGATCTTATAGAAACATATAAAATTATGAAGGGAATAGATAAGATAGAAGTAGAGAGGATGTTTCCACTGGCAGGTGAAGCTAGGACAAGAGGGCATAGCCTCAAGATTAGAGGGAGCAGATTTAGGACTGAATTGAAAAGGAAATTCTTCACCCAGAGGGTTGTTAATCTATGGAATTCCTTGCCCAGTGAAGTAGTTGACGCTACTTCAGTAAATGTTTTTAAAGATAAGGTAGATATTTTTTTGAACAATAAAGGAATTAAGGGATACGGTGAGAACGCGGGTAAGTGGATCTGAGTCCACGAAAAGATCAGCCATGATCTTATCGAATGGCGGAGCAGGCCCGAAGGGCCGGACGGCCTACTCCTGCTCCTAGTTCTTATGAATGCTTTAGACTTATCTTTTGGACTGATATGCTGGGTTCTTCCATTATTGATGGGGATATTTGTGGAGTCCCGTGAAAGCCTAAAATGTTTTCTCTCTCTTTCTCTCTTTCTGTTCAATCTGCTATTGTAACATGACACCAAGATCGTCCCTTGTGAGGAGTTCCTCCTTCACAATTTACCTCTAACCCTGCATCTTTTGTTACCTGCAAAGATCGCTTCTTATGTATCCTCCTCTTTGGAAGACTGCTCCTGTTCCTCTGTATCCAGCGAATTGCCTCATTGGCTGCTCTTATTGTGCTGAGCACAGCACACCAGGATGATGTGGCTCACTCTGTCTAAACAATGCTGGCCCCAAGACCAGTCCAAGCAACTTTAGAACTGAATCTTCACAAGCCCCGCCATGTGCTCCACCACATCCCTGGGTGAGGGATAGGCAGCATTGTATTGGGATTCCACGTCAGGCAGGGGGTTACACAAAGGGGTCATGAGCCACGGTCACATTAGGTATCCCTTGTCCTCAGTAAACAGCTTTGTAAGGCATGTGGACCCTCGAATAGGTACATGAGGGTGCTCCAGGATGTAGGAGTGATGGCAGCTGCCAGGGTAAAGGCACACACCCCACAGTAAGTGGTAATGTGATCACAAAACCTCTGAACACTAATGAAATGGAACCCCTTTCTGTTGATGAATTGTGACACTGCCCTCTCAGTGCCATGTGGGTACATCAATGGCATCCTGCACCCAGAAGAACTTATGTTCCTGAATCCATCTGCCCAGGCTGCAACACTGACCTTACCGTGGAAGAGCAAAATGACCTGGTGTGACTGTCCCCAGATGGCATCAGTCACTGTCCTAATGTATTTGTGGGTGGCCATCTGAGAAATTCCACACAGGTCACCCATCACTCCTCGGATGAATCCAGTCCTATGGAGGTTCAGCCCCACAATGACCTTCACAGCCACTGGGAGAGGGAGGCCTCCCATCCTGCAGACCCCAGGTCCCACTCCAGTATCTGCCACTGTGTCCCAGGACGTAAGGAGCCTGCACTGGCATTGTGCCTAGCTCATCCTCAGGAACTGAAAGCAGGGCCAGAAAACTCTGGCCCTCCTGCATGTCCCATGCATCCTGAGCACTCCAGAGGCAGGGACCTCTCCCTGAGCTGGGAGCTCCTCATCTCCTGCTGCTGCCCCTGAGCTCGCTATCGGGTCTGTAGCTCCTACATCCACCTTCAGCTCCTTAGGTTTGCAGTAACAGGGACCAACATGTCAGCAACTGTAAAATGCTTGACTCCTGCTAAAATTGACCCCAAATTGGGAACAGAAAAAATGAAAGAAGGTATTGGATCTGAGAAGAGTTCTCCATGGCACAGCCTGCAGGGCACAGTTGAGCACATTTGCCCTGCAGTGAGACACGCTGCACCTGGATAATGAGGGACATGTCTCCATCCACCATCCACATTCAGGCTCAGCCTGTGCAGCAACTCAGTGATCGGTCCACACTGACTGGGACCACCTCAGTATCATCGAGAATGGAGAGCCTGTCGAAGTACAGCAACTGGATCCTCAGCTTTCTGACCCACAGGATGCAATCAGTGAAGATAGGTAACCGCACCTCATCCAAAATAACACTCAACATTGGAGCCCCCCAAGGACGCATTCTCAGCCCCCTACTGTACTCCTTTTACGCCTATGACATTTGGCCAAATCCGAACATCTACAAGTTCACTTGTGACACCACCGTAGTGGAATGAATATCCAACAATGACAAATCAAACTACAGAAGGGAGATAGAGGGCTTGGTGACATGTGCAATGAAAACAATCTGTCTCTCAGTGTCAGCAAAACTAAAGAACTCATCTTTGATTTCAGAAAGAAAGGAGAACACGCCCCCATCTACATCAATGGAGCTGAGGTTCAGAGGGTGAAGAGGGTGACAATAACCGACAACCTGTCCTGGACTTCACACGTAGATGTAACGGCCAAGAAGGCACAACAATGCCTCTTCTTCCTCAGGCAGCTCAGGAAATTTGGCATGTCCATAATGTCCCTCACCAACTTCTACAGATGCACCATTGAAAGCATATTGTTCAGGTGCATGATGGCCTGGTATGGCAACTGTTCTGCCCAGGACCATAAGAAACTACAGAAGGTAATGTGCACAGCCCAGACCATCACGGAAGCCAACCTTCCATCCATGGACTCCATTTACATGGCTCGCTGCCAGGTCAAGGCTGCCAACATCATCACAGACCCATCGCACCCTGGTAATGTCCTCATACAACTTCTTCCATCTGGCAGAAAATACAGAAGCATGATCACACGCATGAGCAGGTTCAGGAACAGCTTCTTTCTGGCTGTTATTGGATTGAAGAATGGACTCTCTAGCCTTCAATAATACTGATCTTGCTAATGTTGATCTCGCCTAGTGCATGCCCTGTGCAATGTAACCAGTACACCTCTAAGTCTTTTTGATCTGTACATCCTATGCTTACTATGATCTTCCTGTACTGCTCGTAAACAAAGCTTTTCACTGTATTTCGGTACATGTGACAGTAAGTAAGTAATAAATAAATAAACAAATTCAAATCTCCCAGCCACATCAAACACTGAACCTCACTCTGCATTCCTCATATTTACACGACAACTGAGGAAGGGGCAGTATGGTGGCTCACCTGGGTGGCACAGTGGCTCAGTGTTTAGCACTGCTGCCTCACTGTCCCAGGGTCCCAGATTCAATTCCACCCTCGGACAACTGTCTGAGTGGAGTTTGCATATTCTCCCCCTGTCTGCTCGGGTATCCTTTGGGTGCTCCAGTTTCCTCCCACAGTCCAAAGGTGTGGAGGTTAGGTGAATTGGCCATGCTAAAGTGCTCATAGTGTCCAGCATGTGCAGGTTAGCTGCATTAGCCATGGGAAATGACAGGTTACAGGGATAGGGTAAGGGGATTGTTCTAGATGGGATGCTTTTTGGAGGGTCAGTGTGGACATGATGGGCTGAATGGTTTGCTTCCACACTGCAGGGATTCTATGATTCTAAGACTTGTTACATGGCTCACACAGGACCCTTGGATTTGCACTAATCATGGGTTTGCCCTGGGCCAATTTGCAAGTACCAATGGCAAGTAGCAAATTGCCTTTGACCAGCATCTGACCCCCAAGTGCCCTCAGCCTGCACACACAGTAATGGCTGATGAAATGATGCCAATCCACCACGCTTTGCAAATGGCTGCTTCAAATTTTTGACAGTGCAATGTCATGGCATCCAGCAAATGCAGATCTTGCCCTTTTGCCCATCAAATTGCTCCTAACTCACCCAGACTGGGTCATTTTCAGAGCTGGAGAGGGGCAAGTGCCAGTCACTGTCCTTACTCCCACTACTACCGATACCCGATTCCAACCTCCCAGCCTTGTCTCCCCCATCCCTTCTAGCATTGATTCCTCCACTCTAAGGGATGCCCCCATATCCCCCAACCTTTCTGAAGGATCGATCTGAACTGTAATCATCTCTGGCATCAGACCCACTTTGCCAAGTGGCTCCTTGAGATCTTGCTGTCAAGATGGATCTCACTATTGAAGGGATCACCTGATTCTGTGAGACATCTAGTGGAGCCCATGTTGTTGACTGAGCACAGCCCTGCCCACTGTCTGTGCAGCTCCCTGACTGAGTGCTGTATCACTGCTGCTGGACCTCCAGCACGGACCGCTCTCCACGCCCCACACTGTACTGGGACAGATCCCAGACTGAGAACCTCCCGAGCTTAAGTCCGACTGTGCCAAGCCCAGGACTTGCAGACTGTGTCTGTGAATGATGGTATTGGGACAGCACTGACCAACAGGCCCGCTCCCACGCGACTGGGCTGAGGACTAGCTCCCACCAGTTTCCGACAGGGTCAGTTGATTGAATGAACGTGCAGTGTGTTTGCCATGCAAGCAGCTGGCATGTGCTGCAGATGTTAGGTTGGTGCCTGGATGTGCAGTTTATTAAGATGGTCTCCCAGCAGGACAGTTCAATACTGAGAAGTGTGACGGATATTCTGGCTGTGTGTCTGTGCTAAAGAGCACCTTAAAATGGCTGAAATGCCAACCTGCTAACAGGGAAGACAGGGCAAGGCATGGATGGTACAGGTAGGTACAAAATGAGGGCACGCTAAGACAGCAAGTCAGGAGATGCAACCTGGTTCATTCTGTGAGATAAATCCCTGTTGGAACATTGCACGTGTGCTGGCTGCAGCCTTCTCAATGCTGGTTGCTGCAGTGCTCTGTAATGCAGGTCTGTGCTTCATGCGCAACTGCTTCAGGGAGAGGAGCCATGATGGTCGAGAGAGGTTGGCAGATGCTGGATGCTACAGTCTGTAGATGACAGGTGTGTACAGCTGTTCATCATGGGTCACATGCTGAGCAGTTGCTGCCCAGTGTCAGAGACAGGGGAGTTGTTCAGAGCAGGTGGTGAGCTGAGCCTCCCAGTACCCGCTTGTGATGTCGAGACTGGCTGGCAAGTTTGGTAAAATGGGTGTGTTACCATTAATGAGGCAAGCTATGGCATTAACAAGGCATTTAACGGTCAGTAATGAGCATCAATTGACATTTCGCCACTGCCTAGTGAGAATCTCACCAAGATCCTAGTGAAAAGCAGCAAACATGGAGTGAGATTATCTCAACATTCAAATGGATCTCACTATTCTTGTCATCCAACTCTGCCATGAGCTTGCCATAGCCCACGTCACTCAGACACCTAGAAAATGCCACCCTAAGAGAATACTGATTGTAAAATGCAGGAAACAAATCAAGTGAAGGCCACTTTCTCATGTCACTTGGACCCTCCTCCTGCTAATTTTTCAGCACAGTTACAAACTGCCTTCTTTTTACGTTGATGATAAATATTCGTCTCAGGGAGTAAACCAGAGGCAAACTTTGATGTAATGAGTCAATTTACATTTGTCCTCTACCAATTCTTCACCTGAAGTGAAGCTATTCCAGGCAAAGAAATATATTACAATAAGCATACTGATTGGCAAAAATCCCAATAGACAAATAGACTCATTGTTGGCAATGCACAATTTGGAAGAGTTTCCAGAATGCTGCCTGGAATAATCACTAAATCCCAAATGAAGTTACAATCATTCCTACTCACTGCTCTGCACTTGAGCAGTATGGTGTTTTTCTGATTTATGCCCAACATCGGGCACTTTGTAATCAGTCGGGGGGAGTACACTGGGCTGTGAGTGGCGAGGGACTCAGCATGGAGCTGGAGCCTAGCCACTGGCCAATCGCTGTTGGGAATAATCAGCTCTGTGCTGCCTCACTGAGATACAGCAGGAAGAAAAGACTGCTGCCATTGCCCACGGCAACCACCTCAGACTTCACTGATTATTAAACATCTTGAAATGAGGAAATTTGAAATGTTCTGTTAGCTCTTGCATTTCTCACCATTTTACCAATTTATATTTTTCATCACCACTCACCCTCATCAATGTCATTTACATTAATTCAAAAGAAGGGAACACTTTCTACACCAGGCACTAATTGGCCACATCGAGCAATCAGAACAAACTCAACTTTGCTTTGACAGTCGCTCTTAGTCCAAGTCACACAAAGTCTTTCCCCCTCGACTCCAGCTCCCACTCCGCTCCACACTCTCCCTCCAACATTCACTCCCCATCCACCATCCAGCTCCCCTTCCACCCTCACTCCCCTCCATCCCATCTCTCCCTCCAGCCCCCACTCCACCTCTGACCCACCACACCCCCTCCAAAGCCCATTCCCCTCCAGTCTCACTCCTTTCCAACCCTCAATCCTCCTCCACCCCCAGCTCCCATGTGCATCTCTCACTCCCCCTCCACTTCCAGCTCCCCATCCATCCCCCAATCCCCCTACACCCCCAGCTCCCATGTCCATCTCTCACTCCCCCGCCACTTCCAGCTCCCCATCCACCCCCCAATCCCCCTCCATCCCCAGCTCCCAAGTCCATCTCTCACTCCCCCTCCACTTCCAGCTCCCCATCCACCCCCCAATCCCCCTCCACCCCCAGCTCCCATGTCCATCTCTCACTCCCCCTCCACTTCCAGCTACTCATTCACCCCTCAATCCCCCTCCACCCCAGCTTCCCTGTCCATCTTTCACTCCCCCTCCACCTCCAGCTCCCCATCCACCTCCCAATCCCCCTCCACACCGGCTTCCCTGTACATCCTCACTCCTCCTTCACCTCCAGCTCCCCTGTCCATCTCTTACACCCCTCCACCCCCAGCTCCCCTATCCATCTTTCACTCCTCCTCCACCTCTAGCTCCCCATCCACCTCCCACTCCCCTTCCACCCCAGCTTCCCTGTCCATCTCTCACTACCCTTCCAAACTCAGGTCCCATGTCCATCTCTCACTCCCCCTCCCCCCCCCGCCTCCCTATCCCTCCCCCCCCCCCCCCTCCACCCCCAGCTCCCTATCCATCTCTCCCCTCCCCCTCCACCCTCAGCTCCCATGTCCATCTCTCACTCCCCCTCCACCCGCAGATCCCCCTTCACTCCCAGCTCCCTATCCATCTCTCACTCCCCCTCCACCCACAGCTCCCTATCCATCTCTCACTCCCCCTCCACCCCCAGCTCCCTATCCATCTCTCACTCCCCCTCCACCCCAGTCCCTATCCATCTCTCACTCCCCCTCCACCCACACTTCCCTATCCATCTCTCACTCCCCCTCCACCCCCAGCTCCCTAACCATCTCTCACTCCCCCTCCACCCACAGGTCCCTTTTGCCCTGCCCATTCTTCTTTTTCAAATAATCCAGTTCCCTCCTGAGCTCCTTGATGGTCTGTACCTTTACCTCCCTCTCAGGCAGCCCATTCCTCATCCTAACCATTTGCTCCATGAAAGTTTCTCCTCCTGTCCCTATACTTCTTTTGCCAATCACCTTCAATCTTTGCCATCTTGTTCCGGATTCCTCCAGCAATAGGAACAGCTTTTCTGTGTCTACTCCATTCAATCCCTTCTATTAAGTGAGAGCTGCGGACACAAGCTTTCAGATTGGCTGCCCAGATCCCTGCCTGACCAACCCTTCACCAGCGGCAGGCCATGCAGCCCTTTGACTCTGCTGTGTCATTCAGTATGATCATGGCTGATCCTCTATCTCAATTCTTTATTCCTGCTCTTTCCCTATACCCCTATCTCCCCATGCCTCTCAAAATTTATCTGTCTCTTTCTTGAATATATTCAGTGACTTGGTCCCTACAGCCTTCTGTGGTACAGAATTCTGCAGGTTCATCACCTTCTGAATGAAGAAATTTCTCCTCATCTCAGTTCTAAGTGGTATACCCCATATCCTGAGGATGTATCTCCTGGTTCTAGACTGGTTCTAGACTCCCCAGCTAGGGGAAACATCCTCCCCACATCTGGTCTAACCAGCCCTGTTAGAGTTTTATAGGTTTCAATCAAATCCCCTCTCGTCCTTTTAAACTCTAATGAATGCCTTCCTTTTCTTATTGGTGACCTCAAAGTAAAAGAAATTTAAAGGATATTAATAACATAAGCAAAACCATACCTCTATGAGTAGGAGCTTCCATGGATCTAATGCATTCTGTCTCTGATTGGAAACTCATTGAACCTGCAGTTCCTCAAAGATGCTCTTTTGCTAAATTGAATGAAGATTGTCATCCTTCTTAATCTGAGATATCAGAATGCCACACTATGGTTGGCTACTAATTGGAGCAAAAGGGAGAATATTTCCAGTCACTCTTAAAAAGATATTTCTCTCCAGCCTTTGTCCAGTTCTCCTCAGGAATCTTGCTGCAGGCTGGCATCCAAATTGAGATTCAGCCTTTTAGCCTTAGACTTCAATTGGCCTGAATAGTTTTACTTCAGATGTCATTCCTTTGTGGGTTCTTTATTCTGTTTTCCCTCTGGGAGTATTGCTTTCTCTTCATACCTAGGTATAAGTGAAAGAGATAATCAGTTCAGGAAAACGGAAGGGAATTGTGTGTTTGGGCTGGGTGAGGGGTTGTGCTGGGAATTGGGCTAGGACATGTTGTGGAGGGTGTAGTGATGCATGTGTATATTCTTTGAGTATTTTGCAATTGACACATGGAGTGACAGATGGAAGCCCCAGTAGCTTAGCTGCAGAGAAGGAGGAGATATCAGAGTAAGTATCACCGTGAGCTAGTCAGCACATCTGGTTACATCTGTCGAGACAGCTGAGCAGCCAGAGGCCTGATTCCTGGATGAGGATATGTAGCCTTGCCTGGAATAAAGAACATTACACTTCTCATTTTCAGTTCCCTCAACACATAGTGTAGCTGTCCTATGAGAAAAAGGAATACTTATCCAAAAATCATTGAAATGATGAAGGAGCTCTGAACAAAAGATTCTAAACAGCTCCACCCTGTTACAGGAGACAAAATAAATTGGTGATTTCTTGGTGGGAGAAATAAGTTGTTCACTTGTGTGCAACAATGCTTCTGGATATAAAAAAGAACATATCATTGATGGGGTCTGGTGTGCAGTGGTAGTGTCCTCTGGTCCAGGAGACCAAGGTTCAAGTCCCACCTGCTTCAGAGGTGTGTCATAACATCCCTGGACAGGTTGATTAGAAAAGTACCCTTGATTGAAAGTACCCTTGAGGGAAAAAATGAAAAACAATAAAGTTTCATTGAGCTGACTTACTGTGGGATGACACTGGGTTGTTGCATGTTGCTGCTTGCTTGACTACAGGGTGAGATCCATTCTGTGTAATGACTAACCATCATCTCATCGCTAACCATACGCTTGATAATACAGTTACCATTGTCCTACCAGACTATTGGGCTGCACTTTCATTAGAGAAAGAGAGAGAGAGAGAGACAGGGGCAACTGGTCGTTGTTTGACCTGAGGGTCACCATGCCTCAGATGGAAGGAGAAATTGAGAAGGAGAATCCTTCATGAATTGAACCCACAGTGACACATTGCAAACCAGCCATCTGGCCAACTGACCCCAGTGATTGATAGTAGGATATGGTCAGAGTAGACTAATCAAAAAGTAAGCAAAACAAATCTACATTCACAGAATCATAGACATTTATGGCACGCAGTAAGTTATTTGGCCCATCATATTTTCATTGGACTAAGTAAGCTATCCAGCAGCAACCCATTCTCCAGCTCTATGCCAGGGTTCGAGTTGAAGTGCCAACATTTGATTTGATTTGATTTAACTTGATTATTATTATTATCAGATGTACTAAGATGCAGTGAAAATATTGTTTTGTGTGCTAACCAGACAAATCATACCTTACATAAATACATCAGGGTAATATAACAGAATGCAGAATTTAGTGTTACACTACAGAGAAGGTGCAGAAAAAGATCAAGTCTAATATATGAGAGGTCTGTTCATATGTCTGATAACAGCAGGAGAGAAGCTGTTCTTAAATCTGTTGGTATGTGTATTCAAACTTTTATATCTTCTGCCTGATGGAAGAGGGTGGAAGAGAGTATAACCGGGGTAAGAGGGGTCTTTGATTGTGTTGGCTGCTTTTCCTAAGGCAGCGAGAAGTATAGACGAAGTTAATAGAAGGAAGGCTGGTTTATGTGATGGACAGGGCTGCGTTCACAACTTTCTGTAATTTTGTGTGCAGCGCAGTAGCTACACCAAGTTGCAATGCATACGGATAGGATGCTTTCTATGCTGCATCTATAAAAATTGATGAGTCGTTGTGGATATGCTGAATTTCCTTAGCCTTCTGAGGAGGCAGAGGCATTCATGTGCTTTCTGTAGCGTCGATGTGGATGGACCAGGACAGATTGTTGGTGATATTTGCTCCTAGGAACTTGAAGCTCTCGACCAACTCCACCTCAGCACCATTGATACTGACAGGGGTGTCCTCAATTCTGCTTCCTGACGTCAATGACCAGCTCCTTCATTTTGCTGACATTGATGGAGAGATTGTTGTCTTTACAACATGCCACTAAGCACTTAATCTATTCTCTGCCATTCATTGGGATCATGGCTAACTTTTCTGGCAGGTGATTGTCTCTCCCACTCTATGTTAACATTAAAATCCTCCATTAATACTACTCTGCCTTTGTTACATAGTTACCTAATTTTAGCATCTATACAATCCAGCACTTCTGAGCTGCTACCAGATAGTCCATATATGACATCCATTGTGGTTTTAGGTCCTTTACGGATCTTCAGTTCCACCCATAATATCTTCACCAGGTTCTTTCCCCTCATTATATCACAACTTACCTCAGAAATGATTCAGTCTCTAATCAGTAATGCTACTCTACCTCCTCTGTCTTTTTCTCTATCTCTCCCGTAAACCTTATAACCTGGTATGTTTCGTTCCCAGTCCTGACCATCCTGCAGTGATGTCTCTGTAATGGCCACTATGTCACAGTTTCCAATTTGGATCTGTGCCTGCAGCTCATTTAATTGTGTCCTTACACTCTGTGCATTTGTAAAAAGAACTCTAATTTTGGCTGTACATTCTATCCTGTCCTTTAGCATCTCATTATTTCTCTCTGAAATAACTCCACAGAGGCTGATATCTTGTCAACAAGTCACCCTTTATTTACACATGGACAGTCCTTGACACTGATCCAGTGCCCTCAGAGCCACTGTCAGAGTGAACAGAACCCCTGACACACCTGTTTATACCTGTCAGCCAGGGGTCCCTGATCGGACCAGATTAACAGCCCCAATCAGGGAACTCATAGTCTGTCATATCCACCTGGCTGACCTTGTTACAATCACTACATCCCTCCCCCTGAGTCTGAGGACATAGGCCAGTTCTTTATCTTGTAGATCCTCCTGGGGTGTTTTAGGACTGGGTCAGGTTCCTCCGACTCTACCTTGGATACGGGTGGTGTGTAACACACTGTAGCTCACCTCTTGTGCCTGGAGTGTCTCAGAAGAAATTCATTCTCTTCTCAAGATGACAAAGGCACCAACACAGCGACAACCACTGTGTCTTTTCAGATTCCGAGGTCTTTTTGACGCTTGATGGAGATGGAGAGCCCATAGGTTCCACCAGCCTTTCTGATTGTTCTGAGGACCTGGGCATGTTTTGTTCCTGCACTGTTTGCGAGTTTGCTGCTTTCATGTGGCCCATGTGCTTGTTCAGGACTGAGACACCTGCCCAAATTTTATACTGGACCTGAAAATCATGCCTCTTATCCAGGCAGCGCCATTCCCATGGTTCCTACACCAAACTTCATTCCCTGAGGTAAACTTTCTCTCTGCTTAGTGGACTCTTATGTCTAGCATTGGCATTCCTGATACCGTATCACCCTGTGCACCCCGAAGTCCAGGGAAATCAGACTTAATCTGGTGCAGAGCCTTCTCCACATTAGCAACTCTGCTGGAGCTTTCCTTGTTGTTGCATGAGGGTTGGTCCTATAATCAAATAGGAACCAGGATGGGGGTTTGGTATCTAGTGAGACTATAAGCTATTTCTTTAAGTCTGTCTTCGAAATTAGGACTGCTCTTTTTGCCAGACCATTGGATGATGGATGGTATGGAGTTGTCCTTATATGCCGAATGTCATTTGACTTTAGGAAAATCTTGAATTACCTGCTGGTAAACGATGGCCCGTTATATCTGTGACCAACACTTCTGGGAGTATGTATATTACAAAAGATGCAAGCAGTTTCTCTGTCATTGTCCCCGTGTTTGATGAATGAACTCTATGAACCTCCAACCACTTATAGTGGGTGTCCACAATGACTAATAACATTGAGCCCATGAAAGGACCTGTATAGTTGACGTGTAACATAGTCTCGGATTTACCCGGCCATTCCCATGAATTTAGGGGAGCTGCTGGCAGTAATTTTTGTCTTTGTTGGTACTGTGGGCACTGTCTCACCAACACATCTATGTATGCATCCAATCCTGGCCATCAGATATAACTTCTTGCCAACATCTTCATTTTGGAAACCCCTGGATGACCCTAGTGGAGTTCAGACAGTACCTGATGGCAACTTTTGCTCAGGACAACCATTCATGCTCCCCATAATAATATGCATCCTCTATAGTGATCTGATCTTACTGGGTCCAGAAAGGTTTCAATTCTGGTTGTGATGGCCCTTTTGCTTCCTCCATCACCACCAGCTGCTTCGGTTTTTCCAGGAACAGATCTTTCTGCGTCCAAAGTCTGATATTATCAGCTGTGACTAGAAGTATGTCCAGAAAATTTAAAACCACTTACCTGGTGCCAACAGGCTGCTGTCAGAGAATCACTTCCCATGTTTCTTTTTCTGTCCCATTATCTCTGATGTTTCCCAAGGAACCCCTCCTATTTCCCATCTGCACCATAAAGGCACAGTGTAAGTTTTCACTTGCTCACAAATAACACCCAGCTTTGCCTCATCACCACCTCTCTCAACTCCTCCACCATCTCTAAATCTGATTGCCTGACATTGAGTATTGGATGAACAGAAATTTGACATCTCAATTTACCCGTGATAAGCTTTTGACCACATGTTGATGCCATCATGAATACCTCCTCCTCCCAGTTGTGTAACATCAGCTCTGCTCCTTGCCTCAACTCCTGTGCTGTTGACACTGTCATTCGTGCCTTTGTTACTCCTGCCTTGACCAGCCCAACTCAGCCACATTACAGAGATAGATACATCATCCGCTCATTGTCTCATACTGTTTATGTGATCTTGCTGTGCACAAATTGCTGCAGTATTTCTGTGATTGTGCTTCAAAATTAAAGTACTATTGACTGTAAAAGTGCTTTGGGACTTCAGGAGGCTGTGAACATCACTTTATGAATACAAATCTTTCTCTTAATATTGCCCCAGTTCTTGTCTTTTAATGCTCTACTCAGACACTTACTTTTCATTGTGAAATTTTGTTGACTTATTTGAATGTGTTCACTGCCTAATGATCTAATGCCTTGACGAGAGATACAGAATTGGGTTGCCATCTCAATCTGATTAGCTTCAAAGGGTTGTGTAACAGTGTTACTGAGTGCACGGGGTGAACAGTCTGACTAAGAACTCCATGATTTATATCATGTGTTGAGTAACAGGAGGGTCTGCTTGTTCTGAGCTACATATTTGTTCCCCCATACACAAACTGAGTTTATGCATTGAATTCAGGGAGCTGAAATCCCATGGCCTCATTGCTGATGTGTAAGGGTCTGTAATAGCTGCTAGTGGCATCGACTCCTGATCCTACCAGAGAGGGCTCTTGATGCTAGATGCAGAGAGAATATGTTCCCTTGACGGAGAGTCCAGAACCAAAGAGCATAATCATACTCCATCTACATGTTCATCCTGACCAGCATCTCCTCCAAGGCCGTGAGCATCATGAACATGTTCATCAATGATGTTTTTGAGAACATTGTTGGTGAGGTTTCCCTCCTGCCCCATTACACCAAACACAGCACCATCAGCTCCTGTGAGATCCAAACCAACATGTGTCTGCTCTGTCCAGACAGCTGACCAAAACCATCATATTGCAGGGGCAAAAGTGGTGACCAAATACACCAGCTCCAAGTGAAACACCACATTGTACTGTGGAAAACAGAGAGAGGTCATATATTTGAGACAGAGATAAAGAGTTTCTCCTCTCAGAGGCTAACAAATCTGTTGATTTCTTTTTCACAAAGGGCTGTTGAGGCTGGGTCGTAAGTATAACCAAAGCTGAGGTAGACAGATTTTTAATCAGTAAGAGAATCAAAAGTTACAGGGAAAAGGCAGGAAAATGGAGTTGAGGATGATCAGATTAGCCATGAACTCATCAAATGGAAGACCAGATTTGATGGGCTGAATGGCCTACCTCTCCTCCTACATCATATAGTCTTATAGTCCCGGCTCAGAGCCACATCCAATGGCTAACCTATGGAAGATGGATGCCTGTGATAGGGCTAGGGTTACAGTTACAGTTAAGGATAGGTTAGACTTAGGGTTGGGGATAGGATTAGGCTTAGTGTTACAGTCAGTGATAGGGTTAGGTTTAGTATAATGGATAGGGTTAGGGTGAGGGTTAGACTTAGGGTTAGGTTTCGGGTCAGGGTTAGGGTTAGGGATAAGGTTAGGGTAAGGGGTAGGTTAAGGGATAGGGTTAAAGTTAAGGTTAGGGTTGGAGTTATGATTCCTAAATCACTGTGAACTAGAAGTGCTGCACAGCCTGTGTCTTTGTGAAAATTGGCAGCACTGGGATTCTGAGTGGAAAATCAGGAATCCTGAATCCTGAATCCTGTGAAAAGCTCGGCCACAGTGAGGTGTCCATTTCACAGTTGAGATCACAGCAGGGACGAAGATTGTCAGTGCCCTGTATAGAGAGAGTGAGTGGCACCTTTATTATGTTATGCTGAGTCACTACTTAAAGAACATTTTTTTCATATTCACCTAAGACCACCCGAAGCTTGCGTCTTGACCTGATAGGGACAGAGTGAAGATCTTCCTCAAGGAGATGCATTACACGTTATGCAGTGGGTGGTGTCCTGTTAGAGATAGTAACATTGTTTGAACTGTTACTTGCTGTTCAGGCTTGAAAGGCTTTTAAACCCAGGAGCATCACTATTTTACAGAATACCATCCAGAATCATGATTTCTGTATATGGAAAGTGACCAAAACTTACTAGAGTGTGTTATGATGGTCAAATGTCATTACAAATTGCAATTGCCTGCAAAAAGCAATGGACTGTTTTCATTTCAGATGAACAAAATCCCTGACCTGCAATGCTAAATAACACAGTGATGTCAGGGAACATTTAGCAAAATGTCTTAAATCAAGTTGAAGCCAATAAGCAGCCATCCTTCAAATCCCCACCATATGGCAGCTGGTGTAATTTAAATATAATTAATAAATCTGGAATTGGAAGCTAGTCTCAGTAGCAATAACAATGAGACTATATCAGTTGGTTCATTAATGCTCTTTAGGGAAGGAAATCTGCTGTCCTCACCCTGTTAAGCTTACATATGATTCCTGATCCGCAGCAATATGAATGACTCTTAGCTGCCCTCTGAAATGGCCTAGCAAGGTACTTAGTTCAAGGGCAATTAGAGATGGGCAACATAGAATCATAGGATCCCTCCAGTGTGGAAACATGCTATTCAGCCCATCAAGTTCACACCACTCCTCTGAAGAGCATCCCACCCTGACCCACCCATCCCTTTAACCCTGCATTTCATATGGCCAATCTACCTAACCTGCACACTGTGGGCAACTTAATATGGCCAATCCATGTAACCTGCACAGGAAACTGTAGCACCCAGAAGAAACCCACACAGACACTGGGAGAACATACAAATGTCACACAGACAGTCACCCAAAGGTGGAATCAAACTCAGGTCCCTGATCCTGTGAGGCAACAGTGCTAACCACTGAGCCACCATGATGCACAAAAGCTGTGTTTGCCAGTGATGCCCACATCATATGGAAAGAAACTAAACACCAATTGCTCGGATACTTATGCCTGTTCAATGAACAAAGTAGGACCCAATCACAGAGATAAATGCCAGGCTTGTTTAAAACAAATACTACTCCAGCTGGTGCACAGAAGCGGGTGGTTAACAAAGCTGCTGGACAGTGGTACCAGCATCTAGAACCCACCAGTCAACACCCACCTCCACCACCCACCATACATCATCCAGCACCCACCATTCAGCATCCAGAACCCAGTACTCACCCACCATCCACTACCCAGCACCTACCTTCCAGCACCCACCATCCACCACCCAGTAACCACCCCCACTAGCCAGCACCCACCATCCAGCACCCACCCCCATCACCCAGCCCCACCACCCACCATCTAGCACCCAACATTCAGCATCCACCACCCACCATCCAGCACCACCTACCTGAATATGCCTCAGGTGACTCTATCCCAGAACCACACCATGAGCTCATTACCAATATGAAGCCAAGCCCCATGTTGATATGGATTGTGTGGGTGGCTAAGAGCATTTGAGTGCCCCTTGACTCACCACCACCTGCCTATCTGTTACATCCCAAATTCAAACTGCAGCACGGCTTGCAACTGCACATGATTCTGATGCACATGTTTTGCCAAAACGTTGAAAAAAGTCAATAAAACTTAAAAATTAGAAATCACAGCACAGAAACAGGCCATTTGGCCCAAGTTGTCAGTGTTAATGGTCAATGCTCCACAACATACAAACATGGAACAAGAGTAGGCCATTCAGCCCTTCGAGTCTACGCCACCTCAACTCTATATCTCTGATAATCTTTCATTCCCTTGGTCATCAGCTATCTACCTTGACCTTGAAATATTTGAAGTTTCTGCAAAACTGCCTTTTGAGGAAAGGAATTCCAAAGGCTCACAATCCTCAGACAGAAAAAATAAATTCCTCATCTCTGATTTAAATGGGCACCCCCAGCTTTTTAAAAAATGATGCCTAGACTAGATTCTCCCATAAGAGGAAACATTCTTTTGACATCCACCCGGTCACATTCCCTCAGGATCCTAAGTTTGCTTCCACTCTGCCTCACCTAGCCCCATCTTTCAGTGTTGTCTTTCTACTCCTATTTTCCCTCATCTTTTATCTTTTGTCCACTTGAATAGATCAACATTCGTTGCCTTAACTGTTCCAGTTGGCATGGTGCCTCCATGGATGCACTCACCTTCCAGTACCCACCACTCAGCACCACCTACCTGAATGTTCCTCAGGTGAGTCCATCACAGAACCACACCAGGGTGCCTCAGTGGTTAGCACTGTTGCTTCACAGCACCAGGGATCCAGGTTCAATTCCACACTTGGGTAACTGTGTAGAGTTTGCACACAGTCCAAAGATGTGCAGGTTAGGTGGATTGGCCATGCTAACTTGCCTATAGTGTCCAGGGATGTGTAGATTAAATGTGTTAGCTGTGGGAAATGCAAGGTTATGGGGAAAGGGTACAGGGATGGATGTGGGTGGGATGCTCTTTGGAGGGTCAGTGTGGACTTGGTGGGCTGAATGGCCTGCTTCCACACTGTAGGGATTCTATGTTCCTTATAGTAGTAAGCTCCATGTTCCCTCAACTCTTTGGATGAGGAAGTTGTTCCTGAATTTCTTGTTAGATTTATTGGTGACAATCTTAACTGCTAATTCGAGCCTTGGCAATTGGAAACATTTTCTTCAAGACAAGCTGATCGTTTACAATTATGATTCCATTCGAAGCAGTTCAGGAAAGATTCATTCCTGGGGTGGCGGGGTTAACAAAGGGGAGGCACGTTGGGCTCCTTATTCAGTGGAGTTGTGAAGAACAAGAGTTGATTTCAGCTCAGATTCCGAGGGGAACTTTCCAGGTTAAATACCGGCAGGATCTTCCCTTTTAGAAGGAAGCTGAGAACAGGAGGCGCAATTTAAAAACAATAGATCTCCCATTGAAGGCTGAAATGAGAAATCTTTTCTTTCAGGCATTATCAATCTGTGGAAAGCCCTTACTCAGAGCGCAGTGGAAGTTATGACATTGGATTTATTCAAAGGAGTTAGACAGATTTTTGATCTGTAAGGGAAGCGTTTTGGGGGACAGGGGTGCAGGCAGAAAAATAATTTATAATTATAAGGACTTTTATAATTCTAAGGACTTTGGTCACCCCTCAAACTTGTCTTTTCTACAGAATAAATTTGCAGACTGTTTACTGTTAGCTGAGAGGTAAAATATCTCAGATCTGGCGATATGACCACCACTTTCTCCAGTGCCTCAGTATCCATTTTATACTAATGGAGTCCAGAAATGTGCACATCAATCAGTCCCTACACTTTATTGCATTACTTTAGCTGACAGCTTGCTGTCCTCCTGCCTTGATCTGATTATATTGACTCTCAGTGTTGCCCGGGGAGTGAGAACAGATGTTTCAAGATAACATAATCCATGTGGCTTCGATTTAGACCAACATCCTTCAAGAATTCTGCTGCCTTGTCAGGGTGTTCTAACTAAACGATTAAAATTATTCACGGGGTGACGCTCTGAGCGTATCTTTAAAAATAGGTAGAGGAATGCAGATTGATTGGGAATCCAATACGCCCTGGATAAAGAAAAAATCCATTCATCAATGTTCGCCTTCAAACCAACTTAAATAGGTCTTTTCAAATTCAGCAGGAAAGGCAGGACATAACGTGGCAGGGAGGAGGGGGTTAACGGGTGGAGAAGGTATGGGGGAGAGGGAATTCTGTGGAGGGTTTAGTTAGGATTGGTGATATGATGGAGTGGTAGTGAAGTGGTGTGAGGGGAGAGAGTGAGGGAAGGGTGTGTCATAGAGAGGTTTTATGAAAGAGGAAGAGAGTTGGTGTTGATGGGGTGGTGGGAGGGATGGTGTGTACTTTTTACTGCTTCTTTAATAGTATACAGGCACTGCTGGCATGCCTGGCCATTTTAGAGCACAGCTAGGAATGAATCGAATTGCTTTGGATCTGGAATCACATGTAGGCCAGACTTTCACCTCCAAAGGCATCAGTAAGCAAGATGGGCTTTTAAGGATAACTGATGATTGTTGTCATGGTTACCATCGCTGGGAACTAGCTTTAAATTCTAGATTTATTAGCAACATGAATTTAAGTTTCATAAATCCATATCACCGAGACTTCCAGCTTCAGGATTATGTGTCCAGTGCCATTATGACAATTACCTTGCCATTGGACAGTGTAAAGGCTAGTAACAGTGATTTGGGAAGGATTTATGCGTGTTGTGGATGTCGTATTGGAGGGTAGTTTGTGAGGGGATCTTTCATTGGGGCAGTGCGTAATGAAATGTGATGGGGAGGGGTCTATAACTGAATCAGACTGAAAGTAAAATGTCCATCAAAACAAAACTCATCAAGGGTTTGAGGAGAGTCTGCTTTGTCCAGCAGTTATCCAGCTCAGTCCTGGGACAGTCTGGACTGGTCAATAATGTGCAATATAGCATCTGATCATTATCCCTGTGACAACAGTCGTAGAATGTCATAAATCATTGGCTGTGTTAGACACCTTGGCTGTTTCGGTATGGCAAAGTGCTTTATAAACACAGGTTTTATTATTGCAACTTTCAATCATTTCCTATAGCAAACATTTGGCTTGTTCTACTTTGAAGTTATTGCTTTTAGATTTTGCAGGGGGTCCATCAGACCCCTGCTACTTTAAGAGAAGAAATGTCCTCCAGTCTGTCGACCAATTGGCTTCTGTACAGAAGGTAAAGCACTCACACCTGCCAATCAACAGTAAATGGTCAGCACTTGTGGGGCACTGGTCAATATGTCAGTGTTAGAACAGAACTCATTGAAACATACTCTGCCGGCTCAAGTACAAGAACATAAGAAACAGGAGCTGCAGAAGATCTTTCAGTCCCTGCTGCACCATTCCATTTAATCATG
Source organism: Rhincodon typus (assembly GCF_021869965.1). NCBI lineage: Eukaryota > Metazoa > Chordata > Chondrichthyes > Orectolobiformes > Rhincodontidae > Rhincodon > Rhincodon typus. Next base: position 5,638,777 of record NC_063359.1, read on the forward strand.
ATTGTAATCTCCTTGACTTCCCTGTCAGCCCCTCACCCCAAACCTTTCCCTGACTCAAAAATCTATTAAACTCAGCCTTGAATAAATCCAATGTTACAACCTCCACTGCTCTCTGAGAAAGATATTTCCACAGAATAACAATACCAGGGAGAGGTTTCTCAATTCAGCCTTCAATGGGCGATCTGCTGTTTTTAAATTGTGATTCCTGTTTTCAGCTTCCTCCTAAGAGGGAAAATCCTCCTGGGATCTAACCTGGAAAATCCCCTCAGAATCTTAGATGAGAGCACTTCTCATGTTTTACAATTCTGATAGCTAAGGAGCCCGACATGCCTCCCCTTTCCTAACCCCTTCGCCCTAGGAATGAGCCTCATTGGAACAGCTTTGAAAGGAATTATATCCTTTCTTAAGAAAGGAGACCATATTGTAAACAATACCTTAAGAGTCATGCAACACAGAAGAAACCCTAGGTCCTTCAGCCCATCAAATCTGCACTGACCTATCTACACTCATCTCATTTTCCAGCACATGGCCCATAGCCTGGAATGTTATGACATTTCAAGTCCTCATCCACAAATTTTTATGCACTCCCAGGGCCACCACTGAATGTGAAGGGCAGGAACTCTCATGAAAATGATTAGGAATTTGGAATAGGTTGCAAGGAAAACAGAAGGCAGGAAGCAAGGAATACAAGGCAGAGTGAAAAGAGAGGGAGTATAGATAGGAGGACAAAGAGTGCAAACATGAACTTGCTGAAGGGAAGCAGCTTGAACAGGGAAGAATGGAAGAACAGCAGAGGAAAGTCACATTTGATGAAGAGTGACAGTATGACCAGGGAAGTATGGAGAAGAAAAAGTTTCTGTGAAAAAGATGGGAATTGGATGAGGTTGTAATGTCTCTGTGACCATGAAGGAAGGACAGGGATAGAAATTGAGGCATTGGGAGTCAGAAATGGATGCAGGAGAGATTGAGAGTCAGTAATGGAAATGGGAGAAATGGGGAACCAGTGATAGATGTGGGAGAGATTGGGATCCAGTAATGGATACCAGAAAGTTTGAAAGTCAGTAATGGATAACGGAGAGATTGAGAGTCAGGAATGGATATGGGAGAGATTGGGAGTCAGTAGTGGATGCGGGAGACATTGGGAGTCAGTAATGGATGTGGGAGAGATTGGGAGTCAGTAATGGATACGGGAGAGATTGAGAGTCAGTAATGGATGTGGAAGAGATTGGGAGTCAGTAATGGATGTGGAGACATAGGGAGTCAGTAA
>NC_063359.1:5640053-5654651 GCF_021869965.1 Rhincodon typus
ACATAGGGAGTCAGTAATGGATGTGGGAGAGATTGGGAGTCAGTAATAGATATGGGAGAGATTGGGAGTCAGTAATGAATGTGGGAGAGATTGGGAGTCAGTAATGGATACCGGAGAGATTGAGAGTCAGTAATGGATGTGGGAGTATTTGGGAAATGGAAATGGATATGTGAGAGAGAATACTGAGGTAACAATTGATTCTATTGAGAAGTTGACATGGTTTTTCCTTGTAACTAATTAAAAATCTATTATTCAGGAAATATAAGAATGTTTATAAGTGATAATATATTTTGATAATCTGTAAGATCATATGATTTTCTGGGGAAACATGCCCTGAACTTGTGTGAAAGAACCAAAACATTTTGCCTCTACAATTTCAATTTCTCCTCTGTATTTTCATGCGCCCGAGTGCAAAATCTGCTTTAGACAATTCAACACATGGTCTAGACTGACATCCCGGAGCTTACTGAGGGTTGCTGTTATGCCAAAGGTATTGTCTTGTGGAAATAGTTTATCCAAGGTCCATCCACCCTCTCAAGTGAGTTCCTCCTGTTGTCCTGGGCAAAATATATGTCTCCAACAACCCATTTCAAGAGATGAGCTGGTCGTTTATCACATTACTATTTGTGAGAGCTTGCTGTGCACACTCGTTGTGCACAGAGTCCTTAAGTCATGCCAGTCTCTTAATAGAACTTGTTTACATTGTCTGTGGTCGTTGACCTGGGTCATGTTCGTTGCTGGATAAATATCGTTTCTGTACCATTTTGTTCTTGTTGCAGTAACTGTTGCTGTTCAATTTCTTGCTGTGCCTTTGATCGCATGGTCTGATGCCCCTCTATAAGTTTAGGTTTCAGTCAGACTGGTCGAATTGAAGACAACATCAGGAACTGTCTTCAGGCTTATACTTCAAAGTACACCATTTATTTTACTTTAATATTGCAAGAGGCTGAAGCTTTTTGTCTTGAATTCATCAGAAGTAGGACACAAGAAACGACACCAGAAAGAGACACCATTTTATACCGAATGAGAAGGGGATTCTGATTGATTGGTTCCTAACTGGCATGGAAACACAGTAAGAACTGGTAGTTTCTGATTGGTCAGGGTGTTACCATGGGGATACAACAGAGTTTGGCTGTTTTCAAGACCCCATTACAGCCAAACTCTACTCCCTCACCAGTGTTCAGCTCTGGCAAATATTTGCAAACTCATCAAAATGACATTTGACTTTTTGCTATTTCACCTTGATATTGTCACCCACGCTTGTTACTACTGTAGCTTCAGGAACATGTTAGTTATTGTGAGATTAGACCGGGTACAAGGTGACAGTAGTCTTTGTTCCTGTTTACTCTCAGTGCCTTCAATAGGTGTGTTTCCCCCCTTGAGAATTGCCTTGTCTATATCTGAACAAGATTTGCTCAACCTGTTTATGATTCTTCTGGTAATTTTCACCACTGAGTCAGCCTCACCATTTGACTAGGGATAGTATGGAAATGCTGATTCTCCCAATTATTCATGAAGTCACTAAATTCTTCTGTCATGAACTGAGGGCCATTGTCATCTCATATCAAGAATGCCATTATGGCCAAAGAGTGATTTCAAATATTTGGCAATTTTACTCGTAATCAATGAAGTCAGTTCATCTACCTTGCAGTGGTCAAAACAATACTCTATGCTGACAAGTTAATCCATGCTTGGAAGAGTGAAAGAATACTCCCAGCTTCATCCATAATCTAAACAGGTCTGGCAGCATCTGTGGAGAGAGAAAAACAGAGTCAATGTTTTGTGGCTGATATGACTCTCCTTCAGAGCAGTTCCAGAATTCCAGTCATATCAAACTTGAAATATTAACTCTGTTCTCTCTCTACAGAGGCTGCCAGACCTGTTGAATTTCTCAGCAGTTTCTGAGTTATTTTCAGAATTCCAGCATCCACAGAATTTTCCTTCATTTATCCATAACCAGTTTGGGATGTCATGTGTTATTAATGATTCTCTAGTTGTTTAGTTTGGTTATTTAGTTTGATGTTCATTACAAGAACTGTACTGACTGATACAGTCTTTGATGGTTTGGCCAGTACAGCATGTTCCTTGCCTTCCTCAGACTCAATTCATTGGTGGCTTGATGGATTCACTTTAAGGTCTCTCCTCTTAACACCTTCTAGATAATGACGTTATTCTCTTTGTACTTTATATCACCTTTGGCTGTCAATTCAATTCTGAATGCCCAATAATGTCTTTTAGCGATATGTGTATCCTTGATGTTCTAGGGCCATCCTCTAATCACTGCTTCTTGCAACACTTGGAAAGTTGCATCCTGTTCTGTAGTTCGCTTGGTTTGAGAAAGGTGCTTGTCTATTAGATTCTATGTCTCTGCTGGGTAGATGATTTCCAGAACATGCTGCTTCTGGTTGGATATGGAAGACTTTATACGTTGTCTTAGCACCCTCTACACTCTTCATCAGGACAGCATGTCTGCAACGTACATCTACTTCCAGATGGTATCTCTGTAACTGGAGTCACATTCATTGAGATAATTTGGAGCAGATGGTAACAGCTCGAGGAAAACATTCTGAAGTGGCTTGTGATCAGATTTGACTGTCACCTTGTCTCTTCCAAGTAGGTATTGATGAAAATGTTCAGAGGCAAAGACGATGGCCAAGCACTCCTTCTTGCTCTAGGTGTGGCATCACTCCATTTATGTTAACAATGTGGATGCAAATGTGATCAGTTGTTCTTCCTACATTAGGGTTGCTCCAAGTCCTGTTTCACTTTTATCACGCTGCAGGGTGGCCTCATCATTTACATCAAAGTGTTTCACCATTGGCATTGTTATCACCTGGTTGACCAAAAGGTGGCGGAGCTGAAGTAGGCCATTCAACCCATCAAATTGCTCCATCATTCAATAAGAACACGGTTCTGATAATCCTCAACTCCACTTTACTGCTTCTCATCCATAACTCTTGATTCCTTGCTGTTTAAAAGCCTGTCTCTCTCATCCTTGAATTTATTTAATGGCCCAACATCAATAGCCATTTGCAGTAAAGAATTCTGTTTATCTATTTGTGAAGTGGGGAATTTAGAAGGGATAGAGTTTAAGTTATAGGGAGTTGTTAGTAAGTCATGTTTCTTAGTTGCCATTGGTTAAAGACAATTTGTTCAAGATAATAAGTTCCTTTCTTGCTAAGTCCAGAAAATGGAGGAGCATTTTCTATTAACCTGAGTTTGTCAGTCAGATAAATTGGGAACATTGGATGGTTCAACCAAATCTTTTCACATTTGTGTAGTCTCTGGGAATAGCGGGATTTGATTTTCACTGCCAGTGAGTCACGACAATAATTATAAACGTTTCCAATGGAGAAAAGAAAAAGTTGATGAGGAGACATGGTTCAGATCTCAGCATGCGTGGGGAATATGAAGTGTAGAGGTCTTAAGTATTAAATGAATAAGCTTTGGTCATAGCATTGCCACCTTCCCAGACTGGTCTAGAGGAGAACCGACAGTGAGCCATTGGTGAACAATGGATCCATTTGTTGTGTTCTCCAAGACCATCACCTGAATTAATTTTTTTATTAATTTACAGAATGTGGAGGTCACTGGCTGGGCCAGCATTTATTGCCCATCCCTAGTTGCCCTTGAGAAGGTGGTGGAGCGCTGCTTTCTTGAGTTGCCTCAGTCCACATGCTGTAGGTTGACCCACAATCACTTAAGGAGGGAATTCCAGGATTCTAATTCAGCAACAGTGAAGGAACAGTGACATACTTCTACTTCAGGATGGTGAGTGGCTTGGAGGGGAAGTTTCAGGTGGTGGTGTTCTCATGTACCTGCTGCCCTTGTCCTTCTAGATGGAAGTGGTTGTGGGTTTACAAGGTACTGTCTGAGAACCTTTGGCGAATTTCTGCAGTGAATCTTGTAGATAGTATAACTGCTGCTACTGAGCATCAGTGATGGAAGGAGTGGATGCTTGTGGAAGTGGTGCTAATGAAGAAAGCTGATTTGTCCTGGATCATGTCAAGCTTCTTGAGTATTGTTGAAGCTGCACTCATCCAGGCAAGTGGGAAGTATTCCGTCACACTCCTGATGTGATGCAAGTTGAGGGTATCAAGGGGATGGGAGGATATACCCAAGGGTCTTGCAACAGTTCAAGGTGTTGACTTTGACAGTCTAGCTGCTGCATAGCCAGCCATCGCCCCCAGTGGAAATCTCACTCACTTCCTTTCCCCCTGCCACACAGCTCATTGCTATCTGAAAGTTCTGCCTTTGGACACAATGATCTGGATAGGTGTGTTCATAACACAGCCAAACAGCTTGCGTGCCAACCTGCCAATCCTTCCAACATGGGCAGATGGCAGGCTGTAAGAGTGGGGCTCATTCCTGGTGAGCTGCGGGATGGTAAAAAACTGGTGCTTGTATCGTCACTACCCATAGCTTCCAGCTGCATCCTGCATATGAAATTCTTAGCCTACCACAGCGACTCAAACTATTTGGGGTGGGGTCTGGTTGACTCAGTTAGCTGAATGGCAGTTCTGGATCAGATCGGTGGCATTGTCACTGAATTTGATCACCATTCCGGGATGGATCTGGGACATGCCCCTTGCCTGGCCCACGGTGGCAGCTATTGTAGGGGTCGGACCTGCCTCTGGGTAGAGAACTTGAGAACAGGAAATATCACCAATCAAGAGTTAAACAGAAATTGTCAAGTGGCATTGCAGGCTAGTGGGAGTTTAGCCATAAGGACTACCAATAGTGTGCCATGATTCATTGTTTCAGGCAGTTCTGTCCTCTGCGCTCTCTATTAAATGAAGACAACGATCAAACAGATAAATAGTCCAGTATCAAGCCAACAATCTGCTCAATTATTTGTACATCTCAAAGGTACTCTGAGCTGGGAATTAAGGGCAGCAATTTAGTTGTCGGATTTCCTCCCTGAACGAATGATTCATTTGTTTTTCGTTAAGATCCTGGAATCAAAAAAGGGGAGAAAACCCAATGAACGTCAGAGCATGAAGATAGCGACCACTCTGATTAAGATTCCTTGCTGTGGTTAAAAGGATAGACAAGCTAGTTAATTAACAGGACGCACTGAGTTAACTATGTCAACAGCATAACACCATCACAGTTACATTTTTGGAAAATGAGGTTGAAATGAACACATATCCTGAAGGAATGAGTTACGATATTCCACATTGTTTGAACCTGCTACCCAGTACCATTTACTGGTACAGGTGGCAAATAATATGACGTACCAGGAGCGGTCATCTGAGAAAATGCTACCTGACTGTAACAATACAGATCAACCCCTATTGCAAGGAGAAAAAGTCCAGAATACTGAGAAGAAAATAAATCCAGTTTTAACACTGATTTCAGTGGGAACTAATGCTTCATTTAAAGTTGTGATGTCCATGAATACATCAATAAAATTAAGTGAAGCCTTTTATATTACAGTACCGGGCATGATCATCTGGGGAAAAGTCATGGCATTTTCAACCATCAAGGAATAGAGTGAATCAAAAAGACTTATTTCCCTTAGCAGAGAAGCCAATAACCAAGGCGTTAATTTAAAGTAATTGGAGAAGGTTTAGAGGGGAGTTGAGCAGAAAATGGTTTATCCAGAGGGTAAGGTGGTACTTGTGAATTCACTGCCAGAACAGGTGGTTGAGGCAGAAAGTCTCCTCACATTTATAAAAATATTTAGATATGCACTTGTATGGGGCCACTGAGCTGATTGGTCTCTTAATTTGTCCAATCATTTTCAGTGTTCCAATCGTGACATCTGCATTTTGTGCAGAGCTTTGATTATAAACATGCAACAGCATAGAATAATAGAATTATAGAGGGAATAGAATATTTCAATTATAGAATGATAGGGTGAAAAAAGACCATTCAGCCAATTTTATCTGTGCCAATGCAAAGTTATCATAATCTCACTTCATTGCCCTGCAAATTATTATTACTTCAACTGTTGAAAATTATAACTGAATCTGCCTCCAGCCCCTTGTCAGGCAATGCATTTTAAATCATTTATTTGATAATGTTCACTCTGGTTCTTTTATCAAGCCTTCTACCTCTGAAAGCATTTCCTATTTATTTACTTTACGTAAACACTTACTGATTTTGGACACTTCTCTGCAATTTTTCCTTAGCTTTCTCTGACCTGGGGAGCACAAACCCAGTGTTTCAAGTAATTTCACATAACTGATTGTAGTCTCTCATCCCTGGGAGCATCATGTGAGTAAATCTCCTCCGCACCCTCTCCAAGATCCTCGTGTCTTTCCTGAACAGCAGTGCCCACAGTGCTGCCAGTGGTTTATAAATGTTTAATGTAACCTCCTTGCTTTAGACATCAATGGTTGCAAAATGAATAGAGTTACATAAAAATAACATCACTGTTATATCAAAGATCTCATTGGACCTCAAACTCACCCAATACCTTCATATTTTCACCTCAGTGTGCCAGCTCCAGAAGCTGTAGAATCAACCACACCACATGGGATAAAGCTGTCATTGTCTTTCAAATTGTCGAGAGATTCGTCACAATACTTTCCAGTGAAAGGATTGAATTCAAATCCCATTTTGGTTTATCTTCAAAGTACTCACACCATCTGTCCTTTATCTCTTACCTGTTTTAGTATTTGTCCATCTTTTATTTTCATGGAACTAAGCCATGTCTGTGTCGGTTTCCTCCAGGTGCTCCAGTTTCCTTCCACAGTCCAAAGATGTGTAGGTTAGGTGGATTGGCCATGCTAAATTGCTCATAGTGTCCAGGGATGTGCAGGCTAGGTGGATTAGCCACGGGAAATGCAGGGTTACAGAGGTAGAATAGGGGAGGTGGGTCTCAGTGGGATGCTCTTTGGAGGGTCAGTGTGAACTCAATGAGCCAAATGGCTTGCTTCCACACTGTAGGGTTCTTATGATTCTGTGACCTACAAATGCACTGCAGAAACACTACTAGGCACCCTCAACAGCACCTACAAACCTACGACCTTACCACCTAGAAGCTCAAGGGCAGCAGATACATGAGAACACCACCAAATGCATTATTCCCTCCAAGCCAATCACTGCCCTGACTTGGAAATAGATCATCGTTCATTGTCACTGGGTCAAAAACCTGGAAAACTCTTCTTAAAGGCCTTGTGGGTCTACTTACACCCCATGAACTGCAGTTAGTCTAGAAAGCAATTCAGCACCACCTTCTCAAGGCAAATTAGTATGGGCAACAAATTCTGAAATTGCCAGTGCTGTCGACTCCAAGAAAGAGTTGCAAAAAGCCCTTTAAAGTCTTGGGATCCTATCTGCCTTTTTATTAGTCTTCTTGACATGTCCTATCATCTTCGAAGATGTATGAACATCCCCCATGTTTCCCTGATCCTGCATCCTCTTTGAAATCATTCCTTTTGGTTTTATATTGCCTCTCCTAACTCTTCAAAACAAATGAATCACTTCACACTTCTTGGTGTTAAATTTCATGTGCCATGTGTCTGCTTAGTTCACCAGTCTTGTCTACGTCCTCCTGAAATCTGTTACTGTCTTCATCAATGTTCATTACATTCACAAGTTTTGTCGCATCTACAAACTTTTAAATAATGCTCTGTACACTCCAATCTGGATCATTTATATATCTTGCTGTGAATATTTAGCTCATAATTAATATGTTTCAGAATGCAACTTTTAGTTTGGAGATTAAAGTGTTAAGTCTAACATATATGGAGAAAGCTTGGTTAAGAAACAGATAAACAACTCTAACGTAAAGACAAATCAAACAAGTCTTGGTTTAATTAACCTATGTTTATCTTACAAAGTCAGAGTTGATAGTGAAAAAGATTGAATAATAAACGATCGATCTCTAAGCTTATAATGCTGTCATAAGTTCTGGCAAAACGGTTGTAAAACTCCATTAGCAGTATTGATTATTGATATGCATTACATAATCAGAATTGTGTTGTAGACTAAATAATTCATTTTTATTTCTCTTTGAACCATCACAAAGCATGCCACATTGCCATAGAGATAATGATTTAGTGTGGAGCCTTGTTTAGACGCTTGTGTATAATTTATCTGTGTGTGTTTGCTAACAGAAGCAAGCAGTTCATTTTGAAGAATAGCCAGGGGCTGTTTTAGCTTGGTAGTGGCATAGACTGTATCACACTAAATTGACAGAGCTAACAGGAGATGATAGACGGCTAGGCCTGTGCTTCAAGTAGAGAAATCACTAATTTAATCATTCACTAGGTGGAATATTAATGCGCTCTATTTCAGTTCGGGTTTCACGAGGGAAAAATATGAGGAAGATTTGCTCTATCTTTCAGCTAATGGAACAATCTATAGTGGCCCTCAAAGAACGTTGTGGCAGAAAGCAGTCAGCAGAGTTGGGTTTGGTAGGCAAGGAGCCGAAGTATTCAGAAGCATGACTTCTAAAGAAAAGGTGGAGGGCTGCACAATAAAAAAGAAAACTAATGAGAAGGCCTGAAAGACACTTATCTCAATGGCTAGTTGGAGTACTGCAAATTAAATTGAATTCTTCACGGTTGTGGCATACCTTTGGGTTTATCTTAGGAAAAGTGCATTTTCAAGATTTTGTTAAGAAAAGGAAACTCTTGGGGTGTGGGGAGGTGGGAATAAAACAAAGAACTAAGTTTATAGCATAAGTTTTTGTAAACTATAGCGCTAATTTAATGTTGCTTAATTAATTTACTTTCTCTTTAGATAAAGTTTGTTTTTGTTCAAAAACAAATCCTGTGGTGTAGTTTTGTTAGCACTTTGCTGGGTGTTTGGCGTTCTTATTTAAATGTTCCTCGTCCCTAACAGGATTGTAACAACACGTCCCAACACACGCTCATGGACAGTTTCCTAAACGTACTCTTGCAATCTGAGAAATAACTGTTCACCATGGCTCTCATTTTTCTGCCTCTTGGCCAATGCACTCGTAATACATCACTCATAATTAATCCCATGAGTAACAATTATGCTATTAAACCTTTACTGTGGCATCTTATTGAGCAACTTCATGAATCTCTGTTATTTCATCAAAGAGCATGATCAGTTTAGTAAAACATAATTTGCCTTTAATGAATCTTATTTTGCTTTTGATTTGTGAGAAATGGTTAGTGATGCTCAAGGCTCTGATATCTTTCCATTACATGATGGACTAGGAATCTGTCTGGCCTTTACTGCTTGCCCCTGCTGTGTGTTGGAAGGATTGACAGATTGATATTTAACCTGTTCTGCTGCTTTTGCAAGGTATCCTTCTTGGAGTGGGACCCCAATCCCAAGCTTCTAGCCCAGAGGCAGGATCACTAGCCCTGCGCCACAGGACCTTTTCTTCCATAACTATCCAAAACTAAATGACGTTGCGATTGATCTTTCCTAATCACACCCTGAATGAAGCTGATTATATTTACCCTCTTCATTGTCTGGAATAAAATCAGACATTGCTTTGTTACTCATTGTGCTAGAAACATATTGAGCAAGAACCTTCCCTTGCTTTTTCCTCCTCCTCCGTGCTGTCCACACCTATAATTTCCCAGAGGGTGACAATTGTTCTTTGAAAGAGATGCCAATGATGAGACTCCATCATTATGTTACAGCTGTTGAGTTTTGTACATGTTAATGATGTGACAGGGAGGCGGCTGACATCTGCGTTGGTTTGAAAATCCTCAGCTGTTTTAATGCCATATAACAAGAAGGGACATTGATAGTTCAGGTCACAGTGACATGATGCTTCGTGTATGTTACAAGACGCTTTGAGCTACAACCAAATGCCAATGGATATTACGTGTGTCTTATTAAGTTGGAAACAGGATGTAATGTTGTGCTTGCATTTATAGTTTCCTCCTGTTCAGGCTCCATTTGATGAGCCACTCAGTTCATGTATCAGTTACGACTGAATTCTTGCAGCATGTGGTACACATATTGATGCATTCCTGGGGTTAACCAGGCTTAATTCTAAAAATAGGGCACTAGACATGAGCCAGTGAACAGGGTATAATCATTGCACTGTGCTGAGCGAGGCCCTCACTTTAATGACTGCTTTTCAACCCTTGCCACCCACAGAGGGAGGCACTAGGCATCAGCTTATCTATGCCAGCAAAAGGCAGTTGTTCAGAGCAGCTCGGATGTATGCTCACTGTCATTGTGGCAGCCCTTAGATTCCGGTGATTATAACTCAATGACAAAACTCCCTATTGAGGAGATTCCCTGATGTTGAGACTTTGAGGGGGACGGAAGCAGTTGAGTGGGGTAGAATTGGCATCCCCTAAAATATTCGCTCCTCCATTTTTGGCACTCAATGGCAGCCAGTGTGTACCATCTGCAGGGTGTACTCCAGCAACTTGTCAAGACCGCTTGAGCAACATCTTCCAATCTAGAGACATCCACGACTGAGATGGACAAAAGCAGTGGATGCTTGAGAACACCAGCTCCAATACATTTTCCTCTGGGCTACACCGTCTGAATCAGAAATAAATGCCATTCCCTCATCATCACTAGAAAGACCTTCCTAATAGTAGCGTGGGAGCACTTTCACTACCACGCTATTTACAGAACCCTGGAAAAGCCAAGCTCTGCTCATATGAACTGATGCATTGTATCATAACTCCTTGTGCAGTACTCAATAGCTATTTTTAGATAATTGATATAGTGACGTGTTTATGTCTCCACCAAGTCTTTGCTACCATCCACCATTTACATATCCTCCTCTACCTCTTTCTAAACTCTTTACAGGGCACAGTCTTTGGGATGGATTTACCAATCTTCCCAAAAATGTACAGAGTGATGGAGGAGTGTAGGACATTGGGAGTAAAGTCTGTTTGAGTAAGTAGGGCTATGTTGGGCTGCTGTTTGACAAGTCAGAAGATATTCATGAAGAAGATGTGGACAAAGGAATGCCTTTGTCATGTCAGTACCTGGATCAAGAGTCATCCTTTCATGGAGGTTTGATTGAACTGAATGGCTAACTGTGCTATTCTACTGGAATCACATTTGGGCCAGAACAGGCAAGGACAGATTTCCTTCACTAAAGAACATTAGTGACCCACTTGGATCTTTAAGTGTTTAGCACATATCCATTAATTAGTGAACCTATCTTAGTATTTCAATTGCTATCTATCTCTGTAATTTTGTCTATTTTCTGATTTATTTTGTTCACTTATTTTCTAACCTGTGCAAATTCCACTTTGTTGTTATTTCCTTTGTCACACCTCAGGATTTGGACACAAAAATCAAGATTAATATTTTAGTGTTGCATCAGCCAAGTGCTTTAATGTTAGAAGTAGCGGCCCTTGGCTGGTACTTTGTCTGCTTTCTCAGATGGAGTTAGAAGATCCCAATGCACTACTGTGGAGTGAGCAGGTAAGATCCTCCCAGTGGACCAATCAGAAATTATCTCTCAATCAACAATACTAAAACAGAATTGCTGGGTCTAAATTGATGCCTCATGCCCTACATTATGATGGTGACCATACCTCAGAAGTATTTTTGCTTGTATGTTGCTTTGGGTCATTCTGTGGTTGTCACAGAAACACAAGTCTTTCTTTATAAATTTAGTGTAATCCTTTTTCTTTAATTTATGTTTTTCCATTTTTCTTTATTAATTCAGGGTTTGTCATTGCTATTGCATTAAAGTCCTTAGCTTAGCACCACCCCTCTCCTGGTTATTACTGAATTGCTTATGTAGAACTAATGTCAATTTAATGCATTTCAGACTGCTTAAATGCTGCTATCATACGAACATAAGAACATAAGAACTAGGAGCAGGAGTAGGCCGTCTGGCCCTTCGGGCCTGCTCTGCCATTCAATAAGATCATGGCTGATCTTTTCGTGGACTCAGATCCACTTACCCGCGTTCTCACCATATCCCTTAATTCCTTTATTGTTCAAAAAAAATCTACCTTTTCTTTAAAAACGTTTACTGAAGTAGCGTCAACTACTTCACTGGGCAAGGAATTCCATAGATTAACAACCCTCTGGGTGAAGAAATTCCTTCTCAATTCAGTCCTAAATCTGCTCTCTCTAATCTTGAGGCTATGCCCTCTTGTCCTAGCTTCACCTGCCAGTGGAAACATCCTCTTTACTTCTATCTTATCTATTCCCTTCATAATTTTATATGTTTCTATAAGATCCCCCCTCAATCTTCTGAATTCCAATGAATATAATCCCAATCTACTCAGTCTCTCCTCATAAGCCAACCCGCTCAACTCCGGAACCAACCGAGTGAACCTCCTTTGCACCCCCTCCAGTGCCAATACATCCTTTCTCAAGTAAGGAGACCAAAACTGCACACAGTACTCCAGGTGTGGCCTCACCAGCACCTTGTACAGCTGCAACATAACCTCTCTGCTTTTAATTTCAATCCCTTTAGCAATGAAGGACAAAATTCCATTTGCCTTCCTAATTACTTGTTGTACCTGCAGACCTACCTTCTGTGATTCATGCACAAGGACACCCAGGTCCCTCTGCATAGCAGCATGCTGCAACTTTTTACCATTCAAGTAATAACCCTTTTTACTATTACTCCTACCAAAATGTATGACTTCACATTTATTTACATTGTATTCCATCTGCCAGACCTTTGCCCACTCACTCAATGTATCTATGTTCCTCTGCAAAGTTTCACAGTCCTCTGCACACTTTGCTCTGCCACTCATCTTAGTGTCATCTGCAAACTTTGACACCCTACACGTGGTCCCCAACTCCAAATCATCTATATAAATTGTAAATAATTGCGGTCCCAACACCGATCCCTGAGGCACACCACTAGTCACTGACTGCCAGCTAGAATAGCACTCATTTATCCCCACTCTTTGCTTCCTGTTAGTCAACCAATCCTCTATCCATGCTAATACTTTATCCTTAATGCCATGCATCCTTATCTTATGCAGTAGCCTCTTGTGCGGCACCTTGTCGAAGGCCTTTTGGAAATCTAGGTACATCACATCCACTGGGTCCCCATTGTCCACCTCGCTTGTAATGTCTTCATAGAATTCCAAAAGATTTGTCAAGCATGACCTGCCCTTCATGGACCCATGCTGCGTCTGCCCAACGGGACAATTACTATCAAGATGCCTTGCTATTTCTTCCTTGATAATAGACTCAAGCATCTTCCCCACTACAGAGGTTAAGCTAACCGGTCTATAATTCCCCATCTTTTGTCTACTTCCCTTTTTAAACAGTGGCGTCACTTTTGCTGTTTTCCAATCTGCTGGGACTGCCCCAGAGTCCAGCGAATTTTGGAAAATTACCACCAGCGCACCTGCTATTTCTCCCGCCATCTCTTTTAGTACCCTGGGATGCATTCCATCAGGGCCAGGAGACTTATCAATCCTTAGCTCCATTAGCTTGCCCAACACTACCTCTTCCGTAATAATGATTGTTTCCAGGTCCTCACCTACCTTCGTCTCTTTGTCAATTACTGGCATGTTATTAGTGTCCTCCACTGTGAAGACCGATACAAAATACCTGTTCAATGCCTCGGCCGTTTCATCATATCCCATAACTAAATTCCCCTTCTCATGCTCTAAAGGGCCAACGTTTACTTTAGCCACTCGTTTTCGTTTTATATATTTATAGAAACTTTTGCTATCTGTCTTTATATTCTGTGCTAGTTTTTTCTCATGTTCTTTCTTACTTTTCCTTATAGCTCTTTTTGTGGCTTTCTGTTGACCTTTAAAGTTTTCCCAATCTTCTAGTTTCATGCTGTTTTTGGCCACTTTGTATGCCTTCTCTTTCAATTTGATAGCCTCCCTTATTTCTTTAGACACCCATGGCAGATTACCCCTTTTCTTACAGTCCTTCCTTTTCATTCGAATATACTTTTGCTGAGCACTTTGAAAAATTGCTTTGAAAGTCCTCCACTGCTCGTCAACTGTCCCGCCATAAAATCTTTGTTTCCAGTCTACTTTAGCCAAGTCCTCCCTCATTCTATTGTAGTTCCCCTTGTTCAAGCACAGGACCCTGGTATTGGATTTTATCTTCACACTCTCCATCTGTATTCTAAATTCAACCATACTGTGATCACTCCTTCCAAGAGGATCCCTAACTATGAGGTCATTAATTATTCCTGTCTCATTGCACAGGACCAGATCTAGGATAGCTTGCTCCCACGTTGGTTCCATTACATACTGTTCAAGAAAACAATCACGGATACACTCAACGAACTCCTGCTCAAGGCTACCCTGACCGAGCTGGTTCGACCAATCTACATGTAGATTAAAATCCCCCATGATGATTGCCGTACCATTTTTACAGGCATTAGTTATTTCTTTGTTTACTGCCCACCCCAATGTTGTGTTATTATTTGGTGGCCTATAGACTATGCCTATCAGTGACTTTTTCCTCTTAGAATTTCTAATTTCCACCCAAATGGATTCAACCTCATTCTCCATAGAACCTATATCATCTCTCAGCACCGCCCTGATGGCGTCCTTGAATATCAGAGCTACATCACCTCCCTTACCTTCCTGTCTGTCCTTCCGAATAGTCTGGTACCCTTGGATATTTAACTCCCAGTCGTGACCATCCTGTAACCATGTCTCTGTAATGGCTACCAAATCATATTCATTCGTGATGATTTGTGCCGTTAACTCATCAACCTTGTTACGAATGCTACGA
>NC_063359.1:5654751-5655303 GCF_021869965.1 Rhincodon typus
TTTCCAACATCTCTAATAATATCTCCTGAGTTATCCCTCCTTTTTGCTTCTTTAATAGTCTGCCTTGAACTTAAACCCTCCTGCACACATGCTAACCTGCTGCTTACCTTTTTATTTACCATCATACTCCCTGTCGTTTTCCCTTTCCCTTCACCCACCTCACTAGTTTAAAGTCCTAGTGACCACCCTATTTATCCTTTTCGCAAGAACACTGGTTCCAGATCGGTTCAGGTGGAGACCGTCCCATTGGTACAGATCCCTCCGGTTCCAAAACTGATGCCAATGCCCCATGAAATGGAACCCCTCTTTCCCACACCACTCCCTTAGCCACGTGTTTACTTCCCTAATTTTCTTATCCCTAAGCCAATTTGCACGTGGCTCGGGCAGTAATCCGGAGATTATGACCCTCGAGGACCTGTTCCTTAATTTGGGTCCTAGTGCTTGATAATCCCCAAACAGGTCCTCCATCCTAGCCTTGCCTATGTTGTTAGTTCCAACGTCGACCACAACAACTGGATCCTCCCCCTCCCGCTCCAATATCCTTTCAAGCCG
>NC_063359.1:5655703-5733782 GCF_021869965.1 Rhincodon typus
TCATGCACAAGGACACCCAGGTCCCTCTGCATAGCAGCATGCTGCAACTTTTTACCATTCAAGTAATAATCCTTTTTACTATTACTCCTACCAAAATGTATGACTTCACATTTATTTACATTGTATTCCATCTGCCAGACCTTTGCCCACTCACTCAATGTATCTATGTTCCTCTGCAAAGTTTCACAGTCCTCTGCACACTTTGCTCTGCCACTCATCTTAGTGTCATCTGCAAACTTTGACACCCTACACGTGGTCCCCAACTCCAAATCATCTATATAAATTGTAAATAATTGCGGTCCCAACACCGATCCCTGAGGCACACCACTAGTCACTGACTGCCAGCTAGAATAGCACTCATTTATCCCCACTCTTTGCTTCCTGTTAGTCAACCAATCCTCTATCCATGCTAATACTTTATCCTTAATGCCATGCATCCTTATCTTATGCAGTAGCCTCTTGTGCGGCACCTTGTCGAAGGCCTTTTGGAAATCTAGGTACATCACATCCACTGGGTCCCCATTGTCCACCTCGCTTGTAATGTCTTCATAGAATTCCAAAAGATTTGTCAAGCATGACCTGCCCTTCATGGACCCATGCTGCGTCTGCCCAACGGGACAATTACTATCAAGATGCCTTGCTATTTCTTCCTTGATAATAGACTCAAGCATCTTCCCCACTACAGAGGTTAAGCTAACCGGTCTATAATTCCCCATCTTTTGTCTACTTCCCTTTTTAAACAGTGGCGTCACTTTTGCTGTTTTCCAATCTGCTGGGACTGCCCCAGAGTCCAGCGAATTTTGGAAAATTACCACCAGCGCACCTGCTATTTCTCCCGCCATCTCTTTTAGTACCCTGGGATGCATTCCATCAGGGCCAGGAGACTTATCAATCCTTAGCTCCATTAGCTTGCCCAACACTACCTCTTCCGTAATAATGATTGTTTCCAGGTCCTCACCTACCTTCGTCTCTTTGTCAATTACTGGCATGCTATTAGTGTCCTCCACTGTGAAGACCGATACAAAATACCTGTTCAATGCCTCGGCCGTTTCATCATATCCCATAACTAAATTCCCCTTCTCATGCTCTAAAGGGCCAACGTTTACTTTAGCCACTCGTTTTCGTTTTATATATTTATAGAAACTTTTGCTATCTGTCTTTATATTCTGTGCTAGTTTTTTCTCATGTTCTTTCTTACTTTTCCTTATAGCTCTTTTTGTGGCTTTCTGTTGACCTTTAAAGTTTTCCCAATCTTCTAGTTTCATGCTGTTTTTGGCCACTTTGTATGCCTTCTCTTTCAATTTGATAGCCTCCCTTATTTCTTTAGACACCCATGGCAGATTACCCCTTTTCTTACAGTCCTTCCTTTTCATTCGAATATACTTTTGCTGAGCACTTTGAAAAATTGCTTTGAAAGTCCTCCACTGCTCGTCAACTGTCCCACCATAAAATCTTTGTTTCCAGTCTACTTTAGCCAAGTCCTCCCTCATTCTATTGTAGTTCCCCTTGTTCAAGCACAGGACCCTGGTATTGGATTTTATCTTCACACTCTCCATCTGTATTCTAAATTCAACCATACTGTGATCACTCCTTCCAAGAGGATCCCTAACTATGAGGTCATTAATTATTCCTGTCTCATTGCACAGGACCAGATCTAGGATAGCTTGCTCCCTCGTCGGTTCCATTACATACTGTTCAAGAAAACAAGCACGGATACACTCAACGAACTCCTGCTCAAGGCTACCCTGACCGAGCTGGTTCGACCAATCTACATGTAGATTAAAATCCCCCATGATGATTGCCGTACCATTTTTACAGGCATTAGTTATTTCTTTGTTTACTGCCCACCCCAATGTTGTGTTATTATTTGGTGGCCTATAGACTATGCCTATCAGTGACTTTTTCCTCTTAGAATTTCTAATTTCCACCCAAATGGATTCAACCTCATTCTCCATAGAACCTATATCATCTCTCAGCACCGCCCTGATGGCGTCCTTGAATATCAGAGCTACATCACCTCCCTTACCTTCCTGTCTGTCCTTCCGAATAGTCTGGTACCCTTGGATATTTAACTCCCAGTCGTGACCATCCTGTAACCATGTCTCTGTAATGGCTACCAAATCATATTCATTCGTGATGATTTGTGCCGTTAACTCATCAACCTTGTTACGAATGCTACGAACATTCAGGTAAAGTGCCTTTATGCTAGCTTTCTTACCCTCATGATTTCCAACATCTCTAATAATATCTCCTGAGTTATCCCTCCTTTTTGCTTCTTTCATAGTCTGCCTTGAACTTAAACCCTCCTGCACACATGCTAACCTGCTGCTTACCTTTTTATTTACCATCATACTCCCTGTCGTTTTCCCTTTCCCTTCACCCACCTCACTAGTTTAAAGTCCTAGTGACCACCCTATTTATCCTTTTCGCAAGAACACTGGTTCCAGATCGGTTCAGGTGGAGACCGTCCCATTGGTACAGATCCCTCCGGTTCCAAAACTGATGCCAATGCCCCATGAAATGGAACCCCTCTTTCCCACACCACTCCCTTAGCCACGTGTTTACTTCCCTAATTTTCTTATCCCTAAGCCAATTTGCACGTGGCTCGGGCAGTAATCCGGAGATTATGACCCTCGAGGACCTGTTCCTTAATTTGGGTCCTAGTGCTTGATAATCCCCAAACAGGTCCTCCATCCTAGCCTTGCCTATGTTGTTAGTTCCAACGTCGACCACAACAACTGGATCCTCCCCCTCCCGCTCCAATATCCTTTCAAGCCGATCAGAGATGTCCTGTACCCTGGCACCGGGCAGGCAACACACCATGCGGGACTCCCAATCCGGCTTGCAAAGGATACTATCTATCCCCCTAACTATAGAATCCCCGATAACGACCACTTGTCTTTTTGCTCCCCCCTCTTGAATGGCCTTCTGCACCATGGTGCCGTCGTGAGCTGGCTCATCCTCCCCGCAGCCCTTTTCCTCATCCACACAGGGAGTAAGTATCTCGTACCTGTTGGATAAGGTCAAACGCTGAGGCTCCTCCATTCCTGAACTCAGGATCCCCCTACCTGCCTCACTTGCAGTCACACCCTGTTGTCCCTGATCACTAACTGAATTTGAATTACTTAATCTACCAGGTGTGACTGCCGCCTGAAACAAAGCGTCCAGGTAACTCTCCCCCTCCCGGATGTGCCGCAGTGTTAGAAGCTCAGATTCCAGATCTTCAACTCTGAGCCGGAGTTCTTCCAGCAACCAACACTTGCTGCAGACGTGGTCACTGCCGTTCACGATGGGATCAGCCAGCTCCCACATCATACAGCTACAGCACATCACCTGCCCAGCCATCTCTACTTAATTAATTACTTTATTACTTTATATCAATTTATGAGTTAAATACTTTCTAATACTTCTCTGCTATGGTCCTTTCAAATAACCTAATAATAGACAAATAAAAAAAGAAAGTAAATTTTTAACCAATTACACAATACAGAAGAAATAGAAAAAGTATAAAAACCTTACCTTACCAACACACCACAGAGTCCTTCTTTTTTGGCAAGAGGAGGAGGGCGGGTGGGAGACACCACACGTTCAGTGTCTCGGGTTCAGCCACTGCCCAAATATATTCCCGGCAGCCCCCTGGTCCTCGCTGTTGTCTCTCCCTCTGCTGCTGGAAAATGCACCTGGTTAATGTTTTTCTTTATCATTTTCGGTCTAATTATTCACTCTGATTATTTATGTATTTACTTTTTCACTGTTATCTCCTGATTTAGTACTTCTATCTCCTCAGTAACACATCCCACACACAGACCACATTCCTCTCACCACTCCATTTCACTTGGTCCTGGGATCATAGCTGGAATGATCTGAAAGGCACTGCCTGAAAGAGAACTGGAAGCAGATTCAATCATAACTTTCAAAAGGTAATTGAATAAATACTTGAAAAGGGGGGATACACCAGGATCATGGGGAATAAGCAGGGAGTCGGGGCTAAGCTAATGACTCTTTCCAAATGCTGACACTGACACAATAGACCTAAAGACCCAAAGTTTAATTACATACTTCAAAAACTCTGAGGTCAGAGGTCAAATGCCTAAGCGTTAAGATCCAGAATGGGTTAGGTTTAGGCAGAATGGGAGGTAGAGAGAGAGAGGGAGAGAGAGATGAACTTCTTAAAAATTCTTCTCATGGGATGAGGGCATTCACTGGCATTACTGACCATTCCCGACCGCCCTTGAACTGAATGGTTTGCTTGGTTATTTCAGTCGCGTGATTTGGAGTCATGTACACTATAGTCTGAACCAGCTATGGATGGCAGATTTCATCCCTCAAGGAACTTAGTGGACCAGATGGATTTTTATGACAATCAATGATTATGGTCACCATTACTGAGACTAACTTTCAGCTGCAGAGTTTGATTTAACTGTGTTTGAATTCCACCAGATGTCCTGGTGAGTTTACATTACACCATTTCCACCACTGTGCACGCCCCCCCCCCCGCCCCCCCCCCCCCCCCCCCCCCCCGCCACCCCTCCAATACCCTGGGACAAACTTCCATGAGTGGAAATGGCTGAGTTGATGTATCTCACTGTCTCAGGGTCATACACTCTGTGTCTCATCGAATCACAAACTTAGTTTCCAATGTCATTTTCTTTTCATCAGCCTTAGTCTCATTGGATAAGTTTGAATATTTGTCTGCAGCATAATCTGTCTCTCCCCCTTTTCACTGTCCCATTCAGCCCATCTGCCATTCCCTTTACCATCTCCAGCTGTGACTACTTCAATCCAAAACATTCCACTGACTAAGATAACATATTTTTCAGAATGTGTGCACTTAAAACATTGTCATATAAAGTCGCACTAGGTTAACACATCTGAACATTCTTCATTTCCTAAATTACAGGTTGTATTGTTGCTGTCTTATTTCTGTCTCAGTTGCTGCTTGATCAAGCCCCCTGAAGGGTGCAGTGCTTCACTCTGATGCATGCCCCCTACTGAACAGGCTTGAAGCTGTGTGTAACAGTCCCTTACTGATCAGTCACATCTCCCTCCAGGAGGCCAGTAGTCAACATTAAAACCACCAAGAGTAACAGTAGGTCATGCTACTGAAGAAGTGTTTGAGCTATAAAAAGATTGGTTTTGGAGCTCTTTCCATTTGAGCAGAACAATAGGAATCAAATGTGAAAATCCATTGCTTCCACTAAAAAATATCCCTAAACTCAGCAGTCAGTCTGTCCACATTTCTATTAACGTGCCAGCCACAAGTCTTTGATTCATAAGTGAGGCCTATCAGAATTGTGGAGACAAAACTTATGTTTAGCTAAATGAGGCAAACTGGACACAGAGGTAATGGTTATGTTCCTGGACCAGTGCTCCAGACACCTAAATTAACAGTCCAGACACCTAAATTAATAATCCAGACATCTAAATTAATAATCTAGAGAATATAAATTCAAATCCTGCAATGTGAAGAATTTTAATTGAGTCAATAAACGTGACCATGAACCCATTGGATTGTCACAACCATCAGGTGGTTGAGTAATGCCCTTCTGGCATGGTCATTTGCCTTTCCTAGCCAATCTGACTCATGTGTGAATCCATCCCACACCTATATCTGGTGCAGTCTGATCTGGTTTTGGAATACAACGTGGGTCATTAGGTTCAACAGATACATAAGTGTGGGCCTTGCTAGCAAGAAAAAATTTGATCCAAAGGCCGCCAAATCTCATACTGATGTCCTTGCTATCCATTCTGTATTTGCCAGTATTTACAGCACAGGGAAAATATCCAGTTGCAGTTGTCCAACTAGGTGCCTATTAATTGGTTCAGATAGAATTGTCTTTCAAAATAATCAATGCTGGCTATCATTGACTAACCCATGCATTTTTGAATGCTCAGTAATTTGATGCCAGTATATTAAGGAACTGTCTGGCAAACCTTTGATTTAGTGCCCAATCCAAAATGAGGATTGAAGCCATTGTTGTTAGAACTTGCCACCAGATGCATTTCTCGACTATTCCTAGCCACTATCTCAGCTCGTACACTGTGTCTGATTGAATTACAAGCTCAGCTTCCAATGACATTTTCTTTTCATCAGCCGTCATCTGATTGGATAAGTTTGAAGAGCTGGAATCCTGTCTCCGTGTTTGTCTGCAACAGAGCCTGTCTCTCCCGCTTTTCATTGCCCCATTCAGCCCATCTGCCTCTCAACTCTTCTATCCCCTTTACCACGTCCAGCTGTGACTATTCCAATCCAAAAGCAAGTAGCTGGGAATCTGAAATCAAAAAAGAATGAAAGGTGATGGGAATACTCAGCAAGTCTGGCAGCATCTGTGCAGAAACCAAATTAAAGTTTCAGGTTGTGACCTTTAATCAGAATGGGTGAATATTTCTAGAATTTTCTGTGTTTATAATTGACTCCTCCAGTGCTCTCTTGTATTACCTCCTATCAGTCACAAATTGAAAATTCAAC
This sequence comes from Rhincodon typus, assembly GCF_021869965.1. Classification (NCBI taxonomy): domain Eukaryota; kingdom Metazoa; phylum Chordata; class Chondrichthyes; order Orectolobiformes; family Rhincodontidae; genus Rhincodon; species Rhincodon typus. Next base: position 5,662,173 of record NC_063359.1, read on the forward strand.
ATCTCAACTCCTTTCCAACACTCTGTCTTCTTTGATCTGTACTGGCGCCATGCACCTTGAATTTACCATGTACATCCTGGCCTTTAGCTATGGCCCATTTCCTCTGTTTCTTCACTTGCAACATCCTTCAGTGTTACTTCCCCAATCTCTATCCCGCTGATTGTGGCTTATTACGATTTTCTTCCTTCTCTCCACTTCGCGAGTTGCAGCCCTGACAATATGGCAATGAGAAGAATAAATAAATGAACTTGTTGTGAAGCAGGAAAGCACGCAGAAGTGCAGTACAAAGTGGGCTGGTGCATTGGGAGCACACGGTGAGTGCTGAGAGTGTCAAGGAGATTGCCACTTGGAGTGTGTCAAAGAAGCTGATGGACAATACTGTGTGAATGTCTCTACCTTCCATTCTCCAGTTTGAGATGCGATGTGAGATTAATTGGAACATAATGCATGTTGCACCATATTAGACAAGAATGGTCTGGTATTCTCATTTAGATAGAGACTCTGTGACTACAAATCCATCTGTAAAAAGATACTTCAATGAAAATAATTTGGGAGCCATTGTTTGCTTCAGGACCCTGGAGAGCTCCACCATACCATCAATAACCAGGGATAACAAGGTGCAGAGATAGTAGGAACTGCCGATGCTGGAGAATCTGAGATAACCAGGTGTACAGCTGGATGAACACAGCAGGCCAAGCAGCATCAGAGGAGCAGGAAAGCTGATGTTTCAGGTCTGGACCCTTCTTCAGAAATGGGGGAGGGGAAGGGGATTCTGAAATAAATAGAGAGAGAGGGGGAGGCGGATGGAAGATGGATAAAGGAGCAGATAGGTGGACAGGAGACGGACAGGTCAAGGAGGCGGGGATGGAGCCAGTAAAGGTGAGTGTAGGTGGGGAGTTAGGATGGGGGTTGGTCAGTCAAGGGAAGACGGACAGGTCAAGGAAGCAGGGATGAGGCTGGTAGGTAGGAGGTGGAGGTGGGGGTGGGGGTTGAGGTGGGAGGAGCGGATAGATGGGAGAAAAGACGGACAGGGGATTCTGACCTCCCCCTCTCTCTCTATTTATTTCAGAATCCCCTTCCCCTCCCCCATTTCTGAAGAAGGGTCCAGACCCGAAACGTCAGCTTTCCTGCTCCTCTGATGCTGCTTGGCCTGCTGTGTTCATCCAGCTCTACACCTTGTTATCTCGGATTCTCCAGCATCAGCAGTTCCAACTATCTCTGAATCAATAACCAGGGGTTGAATTTTCTGGGCTCAATTTGCCAGGCTCCTGGGTAGTGGTAAAGAGGCTGGGAAATTGGGGTGTGGGGAAGAGCAGTAACATAGTGAGGACTTACATCAGGATATTTCCCCATCACCATCCCAGCAACTGGAATGTTTTCCAAGGACAGATGGCAGTCAGGTCCTATAGCTGATCAGAAGTTTTCTCTATAGAGGTGGGCAGCAGATTGGCATCCAAAAGGCTCCAATTAGGGAGTCTACTTGCATTCCACTGGAGTCTAGTCAATTGTCTTCACTCTTCCGATAGGTCAGTCACTCTTCCATTGTGACTTCCACTGTGCAAGCTCAGCACAAACTTGAGTCTCCTGTTGAAGTTTGCAGCAACTCTATTTGACACCCAGTGCTGGGGTGCGTGCTGAAATCATTTCCCTTCACTGTGCAGCTTGCAAACTTTTTTCTGCCTTCACATTATTTCGACTGGGCGCAAGTTAATCACACATTGTGATTCTCATGCCCATTTTCAGGGGCTCTTGAATTTACAGTTTGGTTTTAATTCTTTCATGGGATGTGGATGCCACTTGCAGGGCCAGCATTTCTTGTCCATCCCTAATTGGCTTTGAGCTGAGTGGCTTGTGAAGCTATTTCAGAGGGCAGTTAAGAATCAACAATATTGCTGTGGGCCTGGAGTCACATACAGGCTAGACTGGGTAGGACTGGCAGATTTCCTTCTGTCAGGGAAAATATTGGTGAACCAGATAGGATTTACAAGACATGATGTTAGCTCCATGGTCAGCATTACTGAGATTAGCTTTCAATTCCGGATAGCATGAATTGAATTTCTACCTGACCCTGTGTCCCTGGAGCATTAGTGTGGTTCCCTGGTATCCTGTTACTTACTACACCCTGTGATATTGCCACTGCACCACCATCTCCTCAAATGTCTTTCTGCAGCAGGTTTGATAACAGTGCTAATATTTTGAAGCAAAAGGTTGTGGTTTCAAATCTCTCACTGACTGAGGGTCTGGTTTAGGATGACCTGTACATGCAGCCATGTGATGTGCCATGTGAAACCTTCAGATCCAGTCTGTCCTCTAACAGGGTTGCAAAAATCCCGCTGTGCTATCCAATCAAATGAAGGCAATAGTAACCCTGTGAGCATTAACTCTCTCAGGGAGCTGTAGAACATCCCAGCCTGAAACTTTCCTATTTTCACACCCCAAAGGGCAATGACAATCTCTGTGTCTTTTACTTCAGCCACAACAAAGACTCTTCAGCCACTAATATCCATTACAAACCCACCGACTCCCACAGCTACCTGGATTGTACATCCTCACACCCTACTTCCTGTAAAGACTCCATCCCATTCTCTCAGTTCCTCTGTCTCCGTCGTATATGTTCAGATGAGGCCAACTTCAACAAGGAACCTCTGAAATGTCCACATTCTTCCTCAACCGAGGATTCCCCAGCTCCGTTGTCGACAGGGCCCTCAATCGGGTCCGACCCATCTCCCGCACTTCCGCCCTCATCCCTTCTCTTCCCTCCCGCAACAGCGATAGGGTTCCCCTTATCCTCACCTACCATCCCACCAGCATCCACATCCAGAAGATCATTAGACGCCATTTCCGCCACCTCCAGCAAGATGCCACCACCAGACACATATTCCCCTCCCCTCCCTTGTCCGCCTTCTGCAGGGACCGTTCCCTCCGGGACACCCTGGTCCATACTTCCTTCACCCGCAACACCTCCCCACAGCCCTACAGCACCTTCCCCTGTAACCGGCGAAGGTGCAACACCTGCGCATTTACCTCCTCCCTCCCCAGTATCCAAGGGCCCAAACATATCTTCCAGGTGAAGCAACACTTCACCTGCACTTCAAAGAATCTAATCTACTGCATTCGCTGCTCACAATGTGGTCCCCTCTACGTTGGGGAAACGAAGCATAGACTTGGCGACTGCTTCGCAGAACATCTACGTTCTGCTCACAAAAAAGACCCTGAACTACCTGTTGCCTGCCACTTCAATGCACCACCTTGCTCCCTGGCCAACATCTCTGTCTCCGGCTTGCTACAGTGTTCCAGTGAAGCCCAGCGCAAGCTGGAGGAACAACACCTCATTTTCCGCTTGGGGACCCTACAGCCCTCCGGACTCGATACTGAGTTCAATAATTTTAGGGCCTAAACTCTCCCATGTCCCAGCCCCCTACCCCACACAACAGGCCTTGTTACCACATAGCCTGCCACTACACACCCCCTGTTGTTAGTCACTAACAGTCCGCATTAACAACTATTCACCCTCCCAGCCTGATCGTTAGTAACTCCTTTGTCTGTCCAACTGTCTTTCTCTCTCTTTGGGCTCTATCCTACCGTTTACTCCCTACCCTACCCACCTCCCTATTTTCTGCATATAAACTGACATTTTCCCAGCCACCATCAGTTCTGAGGAAGGGTCACCGGACCCGAAACGTTAACTCTGTTTTCTCCTCCACAGATGCTGCCAGACCTGCTGAGCTTTTCCAGCAACTTTGTTTTTGTTCCTGATTTACAGCATCTGCAGTTCTTTTGGTTTTTAAAGACTCCTCAGGAGTGAACGGTTCTGTTAATGCACACCAGGCACTTGATTGGAAGTGTATTATGTGCCCTGCTCATTCTGGTCTGTCTTCCTCCGCCTGGTCACTCCTGCTCCCACATCCCTGTCTGTTCATTCCTGCTCCCTCCCTCTGCCTGGTCACTCCTGCTATGTCCCTCTGTCTGGTCACTCCTGCTCCCTCCCTCTTCCTGGTCACTGTTGATACCTGTGCTCTGCCTGACCAATGACATGAGCCTTGAAGGGTGTTACATGCTGTTCTGGTGTGTTTTTCAGGGGCTAATGGACTGGTCTGAACGTTTCAAGTCAGGAGATTTGTTGAATCATGTGCTGCTGTTTAGGCACTGTAATGTACAAATTGAAGTATCTTTTCTATTGATGCCAGCTGATCACACTATCTGCACAGCCATTGGTCAGTCTGCCAGATACGTCTCCACTTCCTGATAATCACCTTAATGTGACCAAAATGGGGGACTTTTTCCCAGACCTTGGAAAGGTGTATTTGGGAATTGGGCCAGGGAACATCGTAGAAAATTCTGCACTCTGTTCTATTACACCTTGTGTGGTATGATCTGCCTGTATAGCATGCAAAACAACACTGTTCGCTGTATCTTAATCAATCAATCATTGGGCCAACGCGACAACATCAGAGATACTGTCTGACCTGCTGAGTTTCTCCAGCATTCTCTGTGTTTGTTGCAGATTTCCAGCATCCACAGTATTTTGTTTGCTTTCCAATTGAAGTCTGAAACTCTTGCGGACGAAGCAAGAGGCCAATTGGTGTGATTATCAAGACAATTAGGAGTATTTTTAGTGTTTGAGTTCTTTGGTTCCCAGCATTGAAGCAGTTTCATTGTGTCTCCAATCCAGCAGTTAGATGGTGTGAGCACAGTCTGTGGGAATTACTCAGTGCAGCTGACAAGTTAAAAAGTAATCAGTGATCAGATACAGTGAGGAGTTGCAGACATGGTCAGGTAAGAGGTTGTTGTGAAAAGCTCTCCTTCTGTTACATAATGCTGTCATGCCCCCCATTTGATCACTTTAAGGTGATTAACAGAAAGTGGAGCAGTGTCTTGCAGAATGACCAATAGCATGTGCTTTGGGACAGAGATTGCCAGCTGCCTCAGCTGTCTAGCACTGTATCCATTTCCATCTGCTGAGGGCTCAGGGCTGTGTCCACCACTATAACACCAGATGCCCTCTCCTCTGCCACATTCCCCTCCACAGGGCACAGGGAGGAACATGGAGAGCCAGCTAGAAGTTGGTGATGACACAGTGGCAATGTCATTGCACTAGTAATGCAGAGACCCAGCTCATATTCTGGGGGATATGGGTTCAAATTTTGTTGGTGCCATTTGAATTTGATTAAAAATGGAATAAAAAGCTAGCTTAATGATGACTATTGTAACCACTGCTGATGGAATAAAAAACCCACATGGTTTGCTAACTTCTTTTCAGGAAAGAAATCTGCCATTCACACATGGTCTGGTCTCCATGTGACTCCAGAATCACAGCTATGGGGTTGACTCTTAAAAGCCCTCTGAAACGGCCTAGCAAGCCACTCAGTTCAAGGGCAATTAAGGATGGCCAATAAATGTTGGTCCGAGCTAGTGATGTCCACATCCCAGGAACATATAGAAAAACAGACCTCTGGCACACGGTTTACAGGTAACGTATCAGCTGTCAGTATAGCCGAACACTGGTGTATTGGCAGACTAATGGTCTCACTGCAGGACATGCTCATTTCTACATCTTCCTGAAATAAGGTCTCTTTCCCAATGGAACAGGGAGAAACCCACAGTCAGTGGCCATCAAGGTGCCAGTCACTGGAAGGTGATTCTGCAAATCCCCACCCTGGCTCTCTGCCCCTCACCAAGTTGTTCACCCTCTCTTGTAAGGAAACCGAGTGGACAGGTGTGAAGGGCAACCTTTGTGGAGCGTGGATACCAAAGGGCATTTGGTTAGGAGTGGGTGTAGGTATTAGCTATTCAGATGGGGATGTGAGGGGCCAGGACAGAGTGCAATGAATAGGGTGCAAAGTGTGTTTGCCTGAGACGTACCATGCTAGAGAATGCTGTGAAAGCCACAGTGCAGATAATGCCATTCACCTCTGGTGTCCTCCCAACATGTTAGGCCGAAGGGCCTGTTTCTGTGCTGTACGACTCTGTGATTCTTGGTTGATGGTATCCTGGTTAAAGGGAGCTGACATCCACTACTTGCTTCCATCCACACCTCCTTAACAGGAGGGGATGTTGTCTTCCTCCCATCCTGCACTTGGACCTCCAGGTAGTGGTCTCAGGTTTCCTATTCCTCTGAGTGTTGCAGCCTCAAAGTGCCAAGCACTGGTCTCACTCAAACACAAGTCCTTTGGCAAAATACTCACATAATCCTACCCCACCTCCCGAATGGTTAAATCTAGAGGCGAATTCCTTGCTGGTTGTCCTGGCGATGAGTATGTGGGAGACCCATTCTTCCTAGGGTTGGATTCAGGCTTTGGAAATCCTCCAGTCGTTTCACCAGTGACAAAGGTGGTGAGATTCCACCCATAGTTTCTGCTTCCAGATTTGTTTCCAAATTGCTTATACTCTCAAATTAAAAATTCACATTCTTCTGTTCAAATCCTTCCATGGCCTCACCCTTTTTTCTAATTTGCAAGCGCAAGAACACAAGAACCTCTGCAATATCTGCCTCACTCTAATTCTGGCTTCTCATTTAACCCTCATTTTAATTGTCCACCAATGGTGGCCATGATTCCAGTGGCCTAGGCCCTAAGCTCTGGAAATCCCTCCCTCCCAAAACATCTACCACTGGAATTCTCTCTCCTCTTCTGAGATGCTCCCTAAGACCTAGTTGTCTCTTTGACCCAGCTTTGGTCATCTGTCCGAATATGACTTTATATGATTTAGTGTCAAATTACATTTACGAATGTTCCCAAGATGTAGGACAGCATTGTTGTCTTACACTACTATGTAAATACAAGTTTTTGGTTATTGTTGCTACAAGTGTCTGCTCTACAAAGGTATGATGTGACTGTGGGGAGGATCCTGGGTGGTCTAAAGCATCCAGTTAGTTTGCTCCAATCTCCACCCCTCACTCTTCACTCAGCCAGTACAAAGGGAAAGCGTGAAGGACAGTCACACTCATTGTATAGAAAACACACATTAAAATGTCTCTGGGGAGATAGGAGCAGATGGCAGAGGGCATCCAGGTGAACACCCAGAACAACAACTAAAGCCTTGTTTGAGTTAGAACCCAAACACAGCAGTTACTGGTAGTAAAGTGAAGGATAAACTGCTCCCTGAAAGACCCATTCCCTACAAACCCTGGCACAAACAGGCTGAACACATTATGGCGTGGATGTTAAATTTAGATAAAAGATCAGGTCCTCCTTGCAAATACACCTCAGCACAATAACATTTCACAGTTGTGTTACCCTGTGTGTTGACAGTGTCCCCAAGGACCAACAACAGCCCAGTGCATCACCTACAACAACTCAGGAATGTTTTTCTCACAAACAATGCTCAGGGATCAGTTCAGCGTTAAAAAAAAATCGAGCTCACTGTTATAAACCTAACCATACAGACAGACAGGTCACAGGGTAAGGCTAGAGAACGGGACCATCTCAAGGTCACCCCCTAATCTATTCTTTTATGGAATGCGGGCATCACTGGTCATTCCATATTGGCAAGAAGTGCCATGTTTCAGATACCGTCATAGAGTCATACAGCATGGGAACAGTCCAACTCGTCCATACCGATCAGGAATTCTAAATTAATCCAGTCCCTTTTGCCAGCATTTGTCTCATATCCCTCTAAACATTCCCTATTCACGTAACCATCCAAATGTTGTAATTGTACCAGCCTCCACCACTTCCCCTGGGCAGTTCGTACTATATACGCACTATCCGCTGCATGAAAACATTGCCTCTTAGGTCCCTTTTGTATCTTTCTCATTTAAACCTGTGCCCTCTAGTTTTGGACTCCCCTATCCCGGAGAAAAGACTTACTCATTATCTTACAGATGTCTGTGGAAGTTTACTGTGCACCGATTGTGTTTCCAATTTTACAACAGCAATTACACTTCAAAGCACATTGGGACAATCTTAGGTCTTGAAAGGTGCTATATGAATGTTCCTCTTTTCCAACATCGTTTCCTCACAAGTAAGGGAGGCGGAATAATGAGAAATGCTATGGGTGACTGGCTAATATGCCTATGGGCATGAGAAAGAAATAACATGAGTGAGACCAAGGGTTGGAGAGACTGAGAGAGCACAAGCAAATGAATATGAGAGATGGAGTGAGACAGACAGACAGAGAAAGCGAGAGAGAGAGAGAGAGAGAGACAGAGACTGAAAGCTTTGCAGAACAGGCAATAAAGCAAATAACCTTGCACATTACCCGATAGCATTAGTTATACAAAGGAGCAATTTTTCTCGTCAATGAACTCGTGCACTAATGGATTATTTTGACTCGTGTTTGCAGCTTGAATTGATATCTCAACTCCGTCGAACCACTTGTTTTCTTCAAGCTGACAACAACAACTTGCATTTATGAAGCATTTTTCATAAGGGCACCCTAATGCACTTCCCAGAAACAATTATTAAACAAAGTTTGACAGTCAGCCACACAAGAAGATATTAGGATGGGTGAGCGAAAGCTTGGCCAAAGAGGTTAGTTTAAAGGAGCAGCTTAAAGGAGGAGAACAGGATTTAGGGAGAGAATTCTAAAGCTTAGGGTCTTGACAGCAGAAGGTAAGCCATAAACAGTGGAGAGTTAATGATCATGGATGTACAAGTGGCCAGAATGATGAAACACAGAGATTCTAGAGAGTTGGGTTGTAAGAGGTTGTGAGAGGAGACAGATTTAAAAAAGACATGAGGGGCAAAGTTTTTACACAGAGGATGCTTTGTGTGTGGAATGAGCTTCCTGAGGAAGTGGTGGATGTGGGTTCAGTTATAATTTTTAAAAGACATTGAGATAAATAAATGAATAGGAAAGGTTGAGTGATATGGGCCAAAGGCAAGCATGTGGTTCTAGTTTCATTTGGAATTAGGTTTGGCATGGACTAGTTGAACCAAAGGATCAGTTTCTGTGCTATATGACTCTGTGACTCTATGACATGACAATACCATGGAAAAGTATAATCATCATAATGAGAATTACTGTAGCCTCTAGTAGACTAACGATGAGTGCCATTGCTGTATGGTTTGTCCAGCTACTGCGAATTAGATACAGTATTAGGGATGTACGTATTCCTCCCTCCTTTCCCAAAATATCACTAACTCCACTGTGAAAACCACAGAGCCTGAAACTGGAAAGGTTCAGCACTACCACTGGAACACGTGATCTTCCTCCCCTCCATCTCAGATGCCCTAACAAGACTTGAACAAATCCTGCACAAGTACCTCCAGAAATCTGATACCATCTGCTTGGTTACCAAATATCTGAAAGTGCAAGCCAGCTTGTGTTACTGAGCTCCAGCGATGCCAATCACTGCCTTGCCAACTCAAGGTTCCACAGGAATACTGACAGCAAAATGTTAACAAATGAAGACATTCTATTTGCCAGAACACAGGCTGCATTGCCTTTTAGAAAGTAATGAGAAGTGAACCCAACTCCCAGACTGACTCACATACAGATCTGATCCAGCTCTCAATTAGACACCATACTCTGAAATGAGTCACAGTGAATCCAATTCAATGTTGCCCCTTAAGTGACAATTAGGGCTGTTGTTAGCACACTTACCTCTGAGATACAAGGTTTTGGGTGCAAGTCCTGCTCCAGGGCTAAAGCAAAAAAAATCATGCATGACATTCCTGTTGGGAGTGTTCTACAGTGTATACCAATTCTGTCCAGTTTCAGCCTTCACCATTTTCCTGGTTATGTTTTGTGAAACCTTTTATGTTAAATGACGTTTAAAAATATCTGTCATAGGTAGCTCAGAGCTTACTTCAATGTTGGCATGTGCACCAAGTATTCTATTTGAATTTACAGCTGAAGGACCTTAATTGCTTTGGTAGTGTCAGTGGGTTTGCAACAAGTGGTGAATTAACTGTCCTGTAAGGATAGTGTCACAGAGTCTGAATTTACCATCTTTCCCTGACCACTTCCAGCCATTCGTTCAGTCATTGGAGTATAATGTATCTCTCCAATACTTGGCCACTGACTTCACTTTGTGGTGCCAGATATGGGTTTAAATGGTGTTACTATTTGTTGTTACCTTTTGCAAAGGCTTGTATTTACTTTAAAAATATTGATAAAGATTATTGGCATTTTTATCTCAGATGCTGGTTAATGAAGGCTACTTACCCATGACTATATTGTGACACCCCCAAGAATTTTGGTAAGATTCGATTTCAAACCAAGAACGAGACTCAAGCTTGCTGTTGTCTGCAATTATGAAGCAAAATCAGACAGTGTCAGTCCACTAAATTTCAGGATGAGGTCATAACTTATGATCAATTAAAGGACTTACTGGAATAAAAGCCCCAACATACTGAGAATGGACAGAACATAATGTAGTTACAGCTAACATTCCGAACCTTCAGACTTCAACAAGCAAAGGAAGAGTATTTTCTTTCTGGATGTAATTTATATCCATTCAGATATGATCCCAGCTTGTCTTCTGTAATCAAACTTGGAGATAAGTGGCCGTATTAGTGAGAGGCAACATGGTTTTGTGAAGAGGAGGTCGTGTCTCACTAACTTGGTTGAGTTTTTTGAGGAAGTGACAAAGATGATCGATGAGGGTAGGGCAGTGGATGTTATCTACATGGACTTCAGTAAGGCCTTTGACAAGGTCCCTCATGGCAGGCTGACACAGAAGGTAAAATCGCATGAGGTCAGAGGTGAGCTTGCGAGATGGATAAAAAAACTGGCTCGGTCAAAGAAGATAGAGGGTAGCAGTGGAAGTGTGCGTTTCTGAATGGAGGGCTGTGACTAATGGTGTTCCTCAGGGATCAGTGTTGGGACCTTTGCTATTTGTAATATATATAAATGATTTGGAGGAAAATGCAACTGGTCAGATTCATAAGTTTGCCGATGACACAAAGGTTGGCGGAATTGCAGATAGCGATGAGGACCGTCAACGGATACAGCTGCATATAGATCGGCTGGTGACTTGAGCAGAGAGATAGCAGATGGAGTTTAATTCAGAAAATGTGAGGTGATGCATTTTGAAAAGTCTAATCCAGACGGAAAATATACAGTAAATGGCAAAACCCTTAACAGCACTGATAGGCAGAGGGATCTGGGTGTACAGGTACACAGGTCACTGAAAGTGGCAATGCAGGTGGAGAAGGTCGTCAACAAAGCAAACAACATGCTTGTCTACCAGCTGGGGCACTGGGTTTAAAAATTGCCAGGTAATGTTGCGGCTTTATAGAACCTTAGTTTGGCTGCATTTGGAATATTGTGTTCAATTCTGGTCGCCACACTACCAGAAAGATGTGGTGGCTTTGGAGAGGGTACAGAAAAGATTTACGAGGATGTTTCCTGGTATGGAGGGCATTAACTAAGAAGAGAGGTTGGAGAAACTTGGGTTGTTCTCATTGGAACGATGGAGGTTGAGGGGCGACTTGATAGAGGTCTACAAGACTATGAAGTGCATGGACCGACTGGACAGTCAGAAGCTTTTTCCCAGGGTGGAAGAGTCAGTTACATCTGGCCATAGGTTTAAGGTGCAAGGGACAAGGTGATGGACGAGGCAAGTTTTTTACACAGAGGGTGGTGGGTGCCTAGAACTCGCTGCCAGGGGAGGTAGTTGAAGCAAATACAATAGTGACTTTTAAAGGGCATCTTGACAAATACATGAATAGGATGGGAATGGAGGGATACAGTCCCTGGAAGGATAGGGGGTTTCAGTTATGCCGGGCAGCATGTTGGTGCAGGCTTGGAGGGCTGAAGAGTCTGTTCCTGTGCTGTAATTTTCTTTGTTCTTTGTTCAAAGAAATTGATACAGTAACCAACAGCTCTACAGCCATACGATACTACCCAAAAATCCAAATTTACATCCCAGACCCACCTGGCTGGAAACTCCAAACTGTAGATTAATTTGAAACTGCGATCCATTGGAGAATCTTTTAGTTACATCGCTGTTGGCTTCTTTTAAGGGAACGGGGCACAGGTGACAGAATTTGTAAAGTGCAACTCAACTTCTAAGTGGAAGGCTTTTGACGCTGCTATTTGGAAGGCAATCCATCTGTGTGATTTAGTTAATGATTCGTGAAGCCACTGACTCACGGGGCACTTCACCTTGAGTTAACAAGTGCAGGTAATTAGTAAAATGGTGATACTTACACTCGAGCAATCTTACAGAGAGGAGCAAAATGCCTGTCATCAGACCAGCTCTGAGTTTGATTTGCTTCATTTCCCTCTTCACAAGATGCTCATCAATAATGGTCTAGTGATCTAATATCAATGAAAGGTTATCAGCTCAAACTTAATTTTTAAAAATCCACCTGCCACACTGTTATTCAAGACCTTGGCATTAAAAATCCATATGACTTCACTGGACCTACAGAAAATTGACGCAAACTGCTGTTTTTATCAATTTCTGGGGTCCTCAAAACCATTTGGGTTCTTTCATTTTTGTGTGTGTTGTTTACACTTTATTCCCGTTTTTAATTCTTGTGTTGACTTGTTTTGTTATGATTGGATCAGGAGTCAAGCCCCACTACTCCACATCTCACAATATTCTCATAAATATTTTGATTCATTCAACCAAATCGCCAATGATTTCCTTTTTGGTACTGGTGTTCAGAATAAAATATACTTTCACCAGGCTTCTTCTTTAATGAGCTCAAAACTAACACATTTATTATAAAACAAAACTCATTTCTCAAAACAAGGGTCAAAACAGATTAACACCAAAGCTATAATTTGGAATTAGAATTATATCTGCTCTTAATCCAAATGATACCTCACAACTCAATAGATGACAAAAGCATTGCATTGGTGATATCTTGAACTGCGCCTTATGCAAATATCCTTTTATGAAAATGGTCTGAAAACAAATGATAGAATTTGATGAAATCTCACAAGTCACCAGGTTTCTTGTTTACAAAACTAAACTGGTGACAGCCATAGACCGGTAGAAGATATTAGAAGATCATAGAATCCCTACAGTGTGGGAACAAGCCATTCCGCCTAACAAGTCCACACCAACCCTCAGACATCCCACCTAGACCCATCCCCCTATAACTCACCTAATCTACACATCCCCAAACACTATGGGCAATTTAGCATGGCAAATCCACCTAGCCTGCACATCTTTGGACTGTGGGAGGAAACCGGAGCACCCGGAGGAAACCCACACAGACATGGAGAGAATGTGCAAACTCCACACAGACAAGTCACCCGAGGATGGAATCGAACCTGGGCTCCTGGTGCTGTGAGGCAGCAGTGCTAACCACTGAGTCATCGTGATGCCCTGAATTCTAAATGATCTTTTGTCTGGATGGAAATAATTCAGTTTCCAAATCTTTGGTTATAACTCATCTTCTCGGCATTTAAAATATATTGTAAATGCTGAGGTGTAGAAATTTTTATCAGGTTCCAAATTACTCCATCCAAGAGAAGGAGACTTGCACATTATACTACAAGCTGGCTGCCTTTGCTTTTTAAACAGAAACTAAGACCAGAATAGGGTTGCTAGATAACCATCAGTGCAGAGTTCAAGGTCTCATTTTCTCTTCAAAAGCCAGGTTTGTTTCCCGGCAAATAAGGGCAATAAACTCCATACCTTATCTCCCTGACAGCTTTGCTTGGCTGTTCTTCCAAAGCAGCATTTTTTTTTGTAATTAACACTTGTGTCACTACACACATTAAGCTTTTGGTCTCATGTTTGGTTGCAACTTTTTTTTAATAAAGTGTCCAAGCTGTTCAATATGTCATAGCTTTTCATGTAAACTATGTGTTATTCCAATGTGCCCCAGGGTGGCATGGTGGCTCAGTGGTTAACACTGCTGTCTCACAGCACCAGGGACCCAGGTTTAATTCCACCCTCAGGTGACTGTGTGGAGTTTGCACATTTTCCCCTTGTCTGCATGGGTTTTCTCCAGGTCCTCCGGTTTCCTCCCACAATCGAAAAATATGTAGGTTAGATGGATTAGCCATGCTAAATTGCCCTACAATGCCGAGGAATGTGCAGGCTAGATGGATTAGCCATGGTACATTGTGGGTTTATGGGAATAGGGTAGGGGCAGGAACTATATGGAATGTTCTTTGGAGGATTGGTGCGGACTTGATGGGCAGAATAGCCTCTTTCTGCACTGTAAGGATTTTATGAAGTCGATGAACATGCCACATAATGAGTTTGGTTCTTTACAGACTGATTGAAACGGTGCTTAGATATCCAGGTAATATATTATATTATATATTACTGCAAAATACCACAACGCATATGGATATACCAGCTGTAAGTAAGCGGGCAGGTGCAGCAAGTGGTGAAAAAGGTAAATGGTATGTTGGCTATCAGAACAAGAAGATTCAAGTTCAGGAGCAGGGATGTCTTGCTGCAATTTTTAGGGCCTTGGTAAGACTACACCTGGAGTGGTGTGTGCAGTTTTGGTCTTCTTCCTTATGGGTGGATGTTCTGGCGACCAAGCGTGTGAACTGAAAATTTACCAGACTGATTCCTGGGATGGCCTGTGAGGAAAGTCTGAATCAGTTAGGACTACATTTACTTAAAGAATGAAGGGGGAATGTCGTGGCAACATATAAAATTCTAAGGATTAGACAGGGTAAATTCAGGAATGAGATCATAAATGAAGGATGATTTGGAGGGCATTTAGGACTGAAATGAGAAGGAATAGCTTCAAGAGAGTGGTGAGCCTGTGGAATCTTCCGTCACAGGAAACTATTGAAGCCAAAATATTAAAGACTTTCGAGAAAAATGTAAAATACTTCTGAGGACTAAAGGGATGAAAGGGTATGGGGGAAAATAGGAAGAGGGAGTTGGATGATCAGTGATGATCCTAACGAATGGAGGAGCAGGTTCAAAGGGCTGAATGGCCTACTTCCGCTACTCTTTTCTATATTTCTATAAATCAGCACTTACATAAGAACCTATAAATGCTTCTTTAAGTTAAATTACCACATTCAGTCCCTGAGAGTTCTCATACTGTTCAGTTCTGCTATTGCTGTTGGTTGACTGTTTTCCGCTCAATTGCAACTTACTACTTCAGAAAAATCAGTTTCTTAAAAAGCTTAAAAATCACACACATGACAAGGATTTTTACAGAAACCCCTTCTCAAAATGTGTGTTTTTTTTTACACTCTGTAACAATTTAATGAATAGTCCATGATTATATGAAGGAGGTTTCAATGGGAATTTCCAGGTTACGATATTTGGTTGATATGACTATAATCTAATGTAGAATTAGTATTTGTAAATATAATTACAGGTATATTCATAAGGGGTCATATTCAGACACGATGACTTCAAATCTGTGGGTATGTTTAGAGTGTGTAGATACAGACAAACATACTTTATGTATCCATACTGCAGGGATTCTATGAAACTCACTGTCCAGTCTCATGGCTTTATAAACTGTCTCTTCATGGTGTATTGACAAGGATCACTCAGTGCATCAGGCTGTCCATATCCCGTTGAATGCTGGCAGGCAGAGTTTGGCCAATTCCTGAAACCTGTCCATCATAAACATGTTTTGCTTTGAAATGGTGGCTTCTTTTAAAGTTGAATCTTTTCTTGCAGAAGGACCCAACCCCCAAGAAACTGATTTCACAGATCATCATTTATCCACCTTTCCTGTTCCTCACTGAGCCAGATGCAAACCTTAGGAATAGGGTTTTCTGGGGGTGGGGGGGGGTGGGGGGTGCAGTGTGTAGGTTCACCCACCTACACCTCCCATCCACCTCCTAATGCCTCTACATAACCTCAGCTATTCAGCTATGGAGGGCAATTCATCCAAACACAGTGCAACTCAATCAATGACATTCTGTCCTTGCTGTTGCAAGGTGAGGTGTATACAATTGACTGTAGACCAGAACCAGAACCAGCACAGGACAGAGATTTCTGTGTACGCTAAGCCTCTTGGAAGAGATGGGCATCTGAAAGATTGGACCAGCTGGGAGAGAGCCCATGACAACTGATGACCTTGAAAACATTTGAGCATGGCACTTAATTCCTCCTTTATTCTCTTCCTCCACTCACAGTTCTCCTGCATCCTTCAAGATGAACAGACTGCAACAGTCTTGTTTGTTTCCAAACTGAATCCCTTCCCTTCAATCTTTACATTCAGATACTGAAGAATAATCAGGAAAAGGAAAAAAAAACTACACCACTGATGAAAAAGCCCCATCAAATTCGCTGATCATTGCAGCTACCAGCTCAGACTCTGGCACTGGAACTGACACTGGCACTGGAACTTACACTGGCAATCACACAGGCTTTGGCACTACACCTACCCTGGGCTCTACTATAGAGTTGAGATCTGCCAGTGGTGACATTGAGTAGGCAGCAGCCAGGTCAGCATACAGTTTGCTTCCTTTGCCAGTTTACAAGAGGGTAAGGTGCCAGGCTGGTTTTGCCAAAGAGTACTCACGCTATGACCTTGATATGGAGAGAGCTGACATCCATGCAGATTGAGCTGTTGAATGCATTGGCTGGAAGCATCCACGTGGACAGCTACAGAATTAACATTTCAGATCAATGACATACAATCTAACCTGCCTGGCATTCTGTCAAACAGTGAGCAAAAGGATTTCCCCAGTGGGAAATCCACTAATTGCAGTGACAAGACAGGTGACTTAAAACAAGGTTCAGATAAACTCGTGAGAAGCTAGATGCAGGATAGAGATTTGAGTTTATAGACAGAGAAGCCAGGATTGTTCTCCTCACAGCAGAGAGATTTAATAGAGATATGCAAAACCCTGAGGGATTTGATAGAGGAAAGGAGGATATGTGTCTCTTGGCAGGAGGATTGGTAACCAGTGGATACAGACTTGAGGCAATTTGCAAAAGAATCATGGATGAAATGAAGAGAACATTCCTTGTGCTGTGAATTGTTCAGGTCTGAAATGAACTGCCTGAAATGATGGTGGAAGCAGATTCAATAGTAACTTCCAAATGGGAATTGGACAAATTCTTGAAAGGGAAAGTATTGTTGGGAAACAGGGAAAGGTCAGAGGAGTGGGACTAATAGGATAGTTCCTTATAAACATTTTCAATGAATGCTGTGAGGAAAACAATAATCAGATAAGTACAAGTAGATTTTGGTAGGGATTAGCACATACCCCTGAAAGTTAGGTAATTAGACCCTGGTGGAGGTGAAAGCCTTAGAAATCCTCAGAATATATTTCAAATTGACTTGAAGTTATTCTTTATTCATTCATGGGATATGGGCATCACTGCAGACCAGGACTTATTGCCCTGAGTTCAGTTGAGAGTCAACCACATTGTTGTGCGACCGGAATCACATGTAGGCCAGACCAGGTGCGAACAACAGATTTCCTTCCCTCAAAGGCGTTAGTGAATCAAATGGATTTTTATGAAAATCAACAGTGGTTACATAGTTGATTACCTTTTTTTTAATTACAGATTTTTTTTTATTGAGTTCAAATGTTCTTACCCACCATGATGGGATTTGAATCCCTGTCTCCAGAACATTAACCTGAGATGCCGGTTTTCTTGTCTAGTCATACGGCCAAGTGGACATTATGCCAAAAGAGAAAGAAATAAACAGATATTTATTGACAAATGACTTACCTTTTCAGACTCCACAACCTGCTACAAGTTATATCTGTTTGGTTTACATTTGGAAAAATCCTTTGTGCAATCTACCAGGTTTCAGACCTATTTTGATTTTTGCTTGGATACCCATTCAGGCAGTGAAGTGGTTCTGTGAAGTTCCAAACTTGCTATCATTCTCCAAGTGGCCACAGGGAGGAAAACCTGCCTCCTGACACAGCTCATTGAACTCAGCACAGGGCACACATACTTGAGCTGCTGTAGGAGGGCAAGTCTTCGGATTGGTGAGGAGACTAATCCTGAGCAAGGTGGATGGTGATCTCACTACCACAGTGCCCCAAGTTATTCTTGTGGGACCTGGAGCATAGCTAGTAGCTCACTAAAGGAATTTATCGCTGATTGTTGGCTGGACCATTTCCTTTCCATGCTCAGTGAATCTGGTCAAGGTGTGTGCTGAAATCTGAAATTGATAGCTAGCTTGTTCATTAAAGTGCATAGAAACATAGAAGATTGGAGCAGGAGGGAGCCATTCGGCCCCTTGAGCCTGCTCTGCCATTCATCATGATCATGGCTGATCATACAACTCAATAGCCTAATCTTGCTTTCTCCTCATAACCTTTGATCCCATTCGCACCAAGTGCTATATCTAGCCGCCTCTCGAATACATTCAATGTTTTGGCATCAACCACTTCCTGTGGTAATGAATTCCAAAGGCTCACCACTCTTTGGGTGAAGAAATGTCTCCTCATCTCCGTCCTAAATAATCTACCCTGAAACCTCATACTGTGACCTCCCAAATGAAATCTGCCATCTTTACCCAGTCTGACTTACATGTTATTCGAGAGCCACAATGAAGTGGCTGGCTCATAACTGCACTCTGAAATGGCCTAACAAGCAATCCTGACCAAAGGCAATTAGGATAAAAAAGATTCACATCTCCTTGGAAAGAATTAAGAAAAGAAAATGGCCCTGTTCAAAATGACAGAGGCCACATTACTGGCGGTAAAGGGCAGCAAAACTACCAACTCTACTTTGAAGATATTATTACACATTTGTGGAGCAGATGGGACATGAACCCAGATCTCTGGCTCAGAGGTAGGGACACCGGCACTCCAGAATAACAACCCGCTTCCCCAACTCTATTTTGAGACTGTTACCATACTGATCACGCCAGGTGAAGCAAGTTAGAATTGACCTGAATGAGTCCCGCATCAATTTGACCTGAATATCGGAACTTTTGCTATATTTTAACCTCACCCTCCTCTGAGCTTGATTTTAAACTAGTTCATAAAGTATTCAGAATCAAATTGTTAAATAATCTCAGTGTTTCATTGTTTGCAGCAGATCCAGGAATCGACTATCTGTTCTACTGCTGGTGTGATGTAATCACCATTGGCCCACGTTTGATGTTGTCTCCAGGGATTGATGAGCCACTTTTAGCAACTGGATAAGGTTCCCACTGAAAATCCTTCAGACACTGGCCTGGAATGTCCTGCGATTTGTGTCTAATGATAGGCAAACACAGGACGCAGCTCAGATATGCAGCCTATGGTGTCACACCAATTTGCAGTCAAATACAACATGCTGAAAACACCTTTATATTTCTTTCCACCACCTATAAATGCCTCAGACCACATGTAACTCTGCCTGTAACACTGGCTCTGTCTTTTCATGATTCAAGCTAATTGTGTTTCTTCAGAGATTCTCTTCAAATCCCGAGCAAATTATCAGGTGCAGCAAGCGACCAAGTCATTTCCTTGCTCTTCATTCCATTTTCTTGACTTTAAAAAAAATTGTTTTACATACAAAAGCTCAGCCTAAGCAGGTGTTGGTGCTCCACATGAACCTCTTTTCATTCAGTACAACCTTCTATCTCACACTATCTTTCTGTGAACGCATCTTTGTGACTTAAAAGATGCTAAAAATAAGAAGCTTCCCTGAATGTGAGTTCTTAAAACTTGCAATGCCAAATGGGTACAAATGATAGTTAAATTGGTTGAAGATTTAAATTCTAATTTTTCAAGAATGTATAAGTCAGTGTAGTTTATAACCAGGTTCAGGGTTTTACATGGCCTCCCATTTTTTGTGCTGATCTGTACAGATTTTATGTTCAAAGTTTACAGGGAGTTTGAATGTAATTTAACAGTAGCAGAAGGTAAGTAGAATCCTGAAGTATTTTGGGTCTACCTTCCTCCTGTGGAGAGAATGGCCATTCATCTCAAGTGAGAATATCATCGCGCTTTGAAATTTTGCCCAGACACACTCAGACACAGTTAGATACACAGACACAGATTCCTCCAGATGGCTGAGACTGAACTGACCCAGGCAGCAGCCTTGAAGCAGGCCCGCTAGTCCTAGTGTCATGGATTCCTCTGCTGGTTCTGGGGGGATGAGGACATCTCTCCTTTGCACCACCATCCAGCAGGACCTCCATGTAAAGTGGGGCACCTATTTCACTTCTCTACCACGTCTGGGGCAAATGTCACGAACCAAGCAGGGTAACTCCAGACAGACGGTGCTTGTCATGTGCACAGTGGCTTTTTAAAGATGGCACAAACAGCAGTGATCCAATCAATTCTGGGAAATCCCAGCAATTGCTCCTTGATTAGTGGGAGGCAAGATGGGATACAATCAGGTAAGAGTATTCGGTAGATCATGAGCCATGAGTAGTCTCACAACGGCTCTCAGAAAGAAATCTCCCATGAAACCTGATGAAACTGACACTTGACCAAAACAAAAGTGAAGATTCAGCCCACAGTTACAGAAAGAGATAGAGACATACACAAAAATAAAGACTGATGCAGACAGAGATAAATATAAAGACAGACAGAAACACAGACACAGGCAGGGATACAGACACAGGCAGGGATAGACAAAGGCAGGGACATAGGCAGGGACTCAGACACATTCAGGGATACAGACACAGTCAGGGACAGATACATAGGGCCAGATACACAGAAAGGGACATGGACAGTTATGGTACAATAAGAGACACAAACGCAAATCACAGAAACAAGATTGCAGTAGAATCTTCCTTTCCTGGTGGGGCCAGCCTGGAGGTAGGAAAGCAACTGAATTGGTCAGGATGGTGGTGACCCAGACTCTCCCACCTTGCCGGCTCAACCTGAACTACATTTTCAGTGGAAAGGCCCAAGATTGACCTTGAAATAGCAAAGAACTGCAGATGGTGGAGTCAGAGATAGGTTTTGGTCTGAAATGTCAACTTTCCTGTTCCTCTGATGCTGCCTGGCCTGCTGTGTTCCTCCAGCTCCACACTTTGTTATCCCAACCTTGACATTTCTGCCCCGTGGCCTAGTCAGGACCTTTTCTGAAAGACCTGTTA
Source organism: Rhincodon typus (assembly GCF_021869965.1). Classification (NCBI taxonomy): domain Eukaryota; kingdom Metazoa; phylum Chordata; class Chondrichthyes; order Orectolobiformes; family Rhincodontidae; genus Rhincodon; species Rhincodon typus. Next base: position 5,683,028 of record NC_063359.1, read on the forward strand.
CCTCCTTCAATGCCCTGAGCCCTGGTTGAAGTGAGAAAGTGTCTGACACGCTCCCCCACCCCCTCCAGCCCCCCAAAAGAAAAAGGAACAGAGTTAGACCATTTGGCCCTTTGAGTCTGCTCTGCCACTTTACCATGGCTGGTATGTCTCTGAACCCCATTCTCCTACCTTTGTCCCATAACCCTTAATGCCCTGACTAATCAGAACTTATCTGTAGTGATTGGAACCAGGGCCAGGTAGATCTCATTGACTATGAGATTCTTGAATGGGATTGTTAATCTGGGCCAATCGGGAGCTGGCTGACAGATATAAACAAGAGATTCGGAAGGGCCCCTCAGTCTACGGGCTGGTTTTGAACTAGCTGTCAGAGCCCATGTACTTTCCACATGTAAATGAAGGGTGACTTGGTGACAGGATACCAGCTTCTGCACAGTTATTTCACTATCTATCTCGATCTAAAATGCACTCAAAGACTTGGCTCCACAGCCTTCTGCAGCTATGAGTTTCATAGATTCACTACCCTCTGACTAAAGAAATTCCACCTCATCTCAGTTCTAGAAAGTTGTTCCTTCACTCTGGTGCCGTGTCCTCAGGTTCTCTCCTGCTAGAAGAAACATCTTCTCCACATCAACTCAATCCAGGTCTCAGTTTTCTGTAAGTTTCAATCAGATCCCCCCTCATGCTTCTAAACTCCATCAAGTACAGACCCATCCTTTCTCAGATATGGGGCCAAAAACTGCTCACAATATTCCAAATGCAGTCTAACCAGAGCCTTATACAGCTTCAGCAGTACATCTCTGCTTTTGTATTCTAGCCCTCTTGAAATGAATGTTAACATTGCCTTAGCCTTCTTAACTGCCAATTGCACCTGCATGTTTACCCTAACAGAATCCTGAACTAGGACTCCTAAGTCCTTTGTGTTTCAGATTTCTGATGCCTTTCCCCATTTAGAAAATAGTCTCCTCCTCTATTCTTCTTACCAAAGTGTATAACCTCACACTTTCTCACATTGTATTCTGACATTTCTTTGCCCACACTCCCAGTCTGTCCAAGTCCTTCTACAGCTTCCACCCCTCCTAAACACTACCTGCCCCTCCACCTATCTTTATGTCATCTGCAAACTTAGCAACAATGTACTCATTCCTTCGTCCAGATCATTAATGTATAATGTGAATAGTTGTGATCCTGGTACTGATCACCTGTGGAACTCCACTAGTCACCAGCTGCTATCCGAAAAAGGACCCCTTTATCCTTACTCTCTGCCTTCTGCCAGTCAGCCGATCAACTATCCATGCCAATGCCTTGCTCTAACACCATCCGCTCTTATCTCTGGTAGTGGCCTGTGCAGCATCTTGTCAGAGGCCTTCTGGAAATCCAAACAGATCACATCTACTGGCTGTCCTTTGTCTAATTTAGTCATTACCTCTTCAAAAAATTCGAACAGATTTGTCAGGCATGACCTCCCCTTGACAAAGCCATACTGACTCAGTCCTATTTTACCATGCACTTCCAAGTATTCTGCAATCTCATCGTTAATAATGAACTCTAACATCTCACCAACAACCGAGGTCAGGCTAAACGGCCTATAATATCCCATCTTCTTCCTCCTTCCTTTCTTAAACAGGAGTGTTACGTTAGCCATTTTCCAGTCCTCTAGGACCCTCCCTGACTCCAGTAATTTCTGAAAGAACGCCATAAAACCTCCACACTCCTCTCAGTTATGTCCTTCAGAACCCTGGTGTGTAGCCCATCTGGTCCAGGTTATTTATCCACCTTTAGACCTTTTAGCTTCCCCACCACCTTCAGACCTTTCAGCTTCCCCAGCACCTTCTCCTTAACGATGGTACTACACTGACTTCTTCCCCCTGACTCTCTTGAAGTTCTGGTATGCTGCTGGTGTCTTCCACTGTGAAAACTGATGCAAAGTATCTATTCAGTTCCACTGCTATTTCTTTGTTCCCCATTATTACTTCTCCAAACTCGTTTTATAGTGGCCCACAGTCCGCTCTTACCCCTGTGTTAACTTTTATATAATTAAAAAATCTTTTGCAATCTTCTTTTATATTACGAGCTAGCTTACTCTCATATTTCATCTTGTCCCTCTTCATTGCTTTTTTAGTTAACTTCCAGTGATTTTTAAAGGCTTCCCAATCTTTTGACTTCCAATAATCTTCACCACATTGTATGCTTTTCCTTTTGCTCTTATACTATTCCTGACTTCCCTTGTCAGCCATGTTTCCTTGCCCTCCTGTTTCTTCTTCCTTGGGATGAATTTCTGCTATGCCTCCTGAATCATCCCAGAATCTCCAGCCATTGCTGTTCCACCATCTTCCCTGCTAGGCTCCCCTTCCGATCAATTCTGGGCAGCTTCTCCCTCAGGTCTTTGTAGTTACCTTTACTCCATTGTAATATCCTTACATCTGATTCCAGCTTCTCCCTTTCAAACTGCAGGATGAATTTTATCATTATGATCACTGCTCCCTAGGGGTTCCTTCACTTTAAGCCTCCTAATCAAGTCTGCCTCATTACACATCACCAAATCCAGAATTCCCTGTTCCTTAGTGGGCTCTACCACAAACTGCTCCGAAAAACCATTGCGTAGACATTCCATGAATTCCTTTTTTTGAGGTCTCCTATCAACCTGATTTTCCTAGTTTGCCTGCATATTGAAGTCTCCCATCATTACTGTAATAGTGCCTTTCTTACATGCCTTTTCTATTTCCTGATTTATTTTCTGCCCCACATTCTGATTACTGCTAGGAGTCAGGGATAACAAAGTGTAGAGCTGGATGAACACAGCAGGCCAAGCAGCATCAGAGGAGCAGGAAAGCTAACGTTTCGGGCCTACTGTGGCCTGCTGTGTTTATCCAGCTCTACACCTTGTTATCTCAGATTCTCCAGCATCTGCAGTTCCTACCATCTCTACTGCTAGGAGTCAGGTATTTTTTCCTTTTGCGGTTCCGACCTGATATCACTTCTTGCTATCGATTTGATTTCATTTCTCACTAACAAGGCAACCTTGTCCCCTATGCCCATCTGCTTGTCCTTTCCATAGAACATGTATCATTGGATATTTAATTCTATGTCCTGATCCCCATAGTGACCACGTGTGTAGTAAGTGCTTGACGAACACTGGCTCAGGGTTGATGAGCTGGAATCTGAGCTTCAAACACTGTGACACATCAGGAAGAAGGAGAGTTACCTGGACACTGAATTTCAGGAGGCAGTCACACCACTAAGATTAACTCCCCCAAATTCAGTCAGTGGCCAGGGACAGGAAAGTGTGACCACAAGCGAGTCAGGTAGAGGGATCCAAGAGGTAGTGCTAAAGAAGTCTCAGCCCTTAAGCTTGTCTAACAGGTTTGAGATTATTTCTCCCTGTGTGAATGGGAGCAGAAGCTGCAGAGAGGATGAGCAAACTGACCATAGCACTGTGGTACAGGGAGCCATTCAAGAGTGGGAAAAGAGCGAAATGTAGTTGTAATTGTAGGTAGTATAGTCAGGGGAATAGACATTGTTCTCTGTGGCCAGGAGTGAGAATTCTGAAGGTTGTGTTGCCTATCTGGTGCCCAGGTTCAGGATATCACATCTAGGCTGCAGAGGAACTTGGAGTGGGATGGGAAAGACCCAGTTGTCGTGGTCCATGTAAGTAACGATGATGTAGGTAGAAAGAGGAAAGATGTTCTGCTGAGGGAATAGGAGCAGTTAGGGGCTAAATTAAAAAGCAGAACCAAAAAGGCAATAGTCTCTGGATTACTACCTTAGCCACAAGTAAATTGGTACAGGGTCAACTGGATTAAAAAGTTAAATGCTTTGCTCAATAATTAGTATGGTAGAAATGAATTTGAATTCATGGGACATTGACACTAGTACTGGGGAAGGAGGGAGCTGTTCCGATGGGACGGGTTCCACCTGAATCATGCTGGGACCAGGGTTCTAGCGAATCACATAACTAGAGCTTTGGATAGGGCTTTAAACTAAATAGTTGAGGAGGGTGGTGTTAAGTTACGTGGAAAATTATGGAAAAAGTTAATGTGAGGGAGGGCTCAGCAGGAGTTATTAAAATTTCCAGAACAAGTAATAGGATTGAGTATGGAAAGGGTCAAGAATCTAACATCAGACACAGCAGATAAGGGAACAAGTATGAAAATGGGGGCTGTTAACACAGGATTGAGGGTGTTGTACTTAAATGCATGCAGGATACGAAACAAGGTAAATGAGCTTTTAGCGTAGATTGAAATTGGCAGGTATGATATTGTGGGTTTCAGAGATATGGCTGCACAGGGATCAGAGCTGGGAACTAAATATCCAAGGATACACATCCTATCAAAAGGACAGGCAGATGGGCAGAGGGGGCGGGGTTGACTTGTTGTAAGAAAAGGAATTAAATTGACAGCAAGAACTGATATCAAGTTGGAAGGTGTAAAATCTGGGAAGTGTAGAAGAACCGCAAAGGGTAAAAAAAGACACTGATGAGAGTTATGTACAGGCATCCTAGCAATAGGCAGGATTTGGGGCAGAAAATAAATCAGTAAATAGAAAAGGCAGGTAAGAAAGAGACTATTACAATAATCATGGGGGACTTCAATATACAGGTGGACTGGGAAAATCAGTTTGGTAGTGGATTCTAAGACCCACAGTCACTGGGTCAAAATCATGGAATTCTCTCCCTGAAGGCATTGTAGGTCAACCCATAATGGGTGAATTGCAGCAGTTCAAGAAGGCAGCTCACCATCACCTTCTCAAAGGCATCTAATGATGGGCAATGAATGCTAGCCAGCCAGCAATGTTCCTATCCCAAACTGAATCAAAAAAAGAAAAAAAAATTATCTTACTATAGCCAAGTCTGAATCATAGAATTGCTACACAGCAGACAGCAGCCCATTAACTCTGCACCGACCCTTCAAAGAGCATCTCCCCCCACCCCCACAAAATCCACCCCATCCACATATTTACCATGGCTAACTCACCTAGCCTACACATCCCTGGGTAATGGGCAATTTAGCATGGCCAATACACCTAACCTGTGCATCTTTAGGCTGTGGGAGGAAACCCACTCAGACACAGGGAGAAATTGCAAACTCCACACAGACATCACCTGAGGGTGGAATCAAATCCAGATTTCTGGCGCTGTGAGGCAGCAATGCTAACCACTCAGTCACCATGCTGCCTATAATCTCAGAGTAAAGGGTCACCCAGTCAAGGGAAAGATTTCTTCCCTTAGCAAGTTGTGAATCTGTGGAATTCTTTCCTGCAGAGGGGTGTCTAGGCTGAGTCATTAAGTATATTCAGGCTGAGATAGACAGATTTTTAATCAGTGAGAAATTAAAGGGTTATGGGGAAAGGGCAGGAAAGTGGAGGTGACGATATTCAAATCAATCATGATCTCATTAAATGGTGGAGCAGACTCAATGACCCAAACAGCCTGATTCTCAAGCTTTGCAAATGTAACTTCACCAGACATGCAGTGGAAACCAAAAAGATTCTCTCAGGCTTTCCAAAATAGTTCCACTAAAATATAACAGTAGATTGAGGGAAATCCAGAGCCAATTCCTGCAACATTCGTACAGAGTCACACATACTCTGATCAGACTTAAGAGAGATATATCCAGATTTGTATGTGTTGTAAAGGTTACAGTACAGAGTCTTCTGTACCTTAACAAAGCTAGTTTGTTGTATATTTGTAAACTATGTGCAACTTCAGAGGAATATGTTTGACTGCATTCAAGGCCATGAAGGTCTGAATGCCATGTGATCTCTGACAGTGGGAGATGTTACACTTTTCCAGATGTTAACCTTTTCAAAGCCTCACAGTACAACACACAACACGCACGTACACATAAAACACATACACAGTACGCATAAAACAAAGACATACACACACATTAAACACATACACAATACACACATACGTAAAACAAAGACAAGCACAGTACATGAAACACTCACACTTACATAAAGTACACATCTATGCATAAAACACATATTCACATGAAACAGTTACAAATCAGATGAAACACACACATACATACATTTACATATACATAAAACAGACACACACACAGATACATAAAACAGACAGGCACACACACATGCATAAAACACACACACACACACACACACACACACACATACATGCACAAAGCTACTCACGCAGACAAGGAAGACAGATGCACACTGATACTCACATATGGCTTGAAGGGGAATGTGAGATGCTGGAGAGCAGGAATACCAGAGTTAAGGGAACATGCAAAGACAGAGTTTTGTCTACAGGATGTGTATTGAAACAGTCTTGTAGACGAATGAGCTGACATTTTTGGTTTAACTGTCTTAACTACATCCCACAGGCTTCTGTGGCATAATGCCAACCCAACAATTACACAATGGCATGGCCTCTACCAGGCATTCACTGTTTAACAATCAAAGTTTATGATACAATCAGTATCTGCAGCACTGTTACAGTGTCAGACTTGCACATCAAGGGAAATACGGTTGTTGAGGGGGGCACTTGGCTTCCTAAGTGAACATAATTCATGATTCAGTGAATAAATGGAATGTAGCCTGACATCACACTGCAAATAAAAGCAGATCCTATCACCGGGTCACAAACAGAAATTGTCGGAAAAACTCAGCAGATCTGGAAGCATCAGTGGAGAGAAAGCAGAGTTAACGTTTTGGGTCCAGTGACCCAAAGAATGAGTCCCCATATGTTTTGAATCCGACATAGGTCTTCTTTAAAGAAGATTTATGTCAGAATGGAAATGTTAACTATTCTTCTCACTCTACAGATGTTGCCAGCCCTGCTGAATTTCTCCAGCACTTTCTGTTTTATTTATGATGGGAACATAACCTGCCTAGTTGACCCCTCTCAATAATACCTTAGGTGCTGCTACTGCTAAAATTGGGAGAGTTGTGGAATTGCCTGATACAACCATCTTCACACATCTAATGGTCAATAGATGGATACCTGCAAGCACAGACGCAACTTGCAAGCACAAGCTCCTCCACAACATCCCAGGAAATGCCCTGTCCATCTGATATGATAAACCAATTTGAGTTAGTCTAGGTTGGTCAGTCCTGGGAGTCCTCAATGTTAACTCAGAACCTCATGAAGTTTCATAGCATCAAGTCAAACATGATCAAGGAAACTTGCTGCTGATCATCAGCTACTGTGGCCCTCTCCTCCATTCCTCAGCTGATTAATCTGTCTGCCTCCTTGTTGAATGCCACCTCAATGAAGTGCTGATGGTATAATGATGCAGAAGGTAATCTGCGTGGAAAGCTTCAATGACTATCATGATGAGTATCTCAGTACTACAACCACTGACTGATGAAGCCAAGACTACAAGGATGTAGCTGCCAGACCGGGACTGTGACAAAAGGTGAGGGAACTGACAAGAGGAAAAACTAACTTGACAATGTTCTCACCAATTGTAGACACATTTCTCCATGACAATACTGCCATGGCAGATAGTGGAATTTGAATTTAAAAAATATCTGGAATTAGGAGTCTAATCATGATGATGAAACCATTGTTGATTGTCAGGGAAAACCCTGGGATCAAACATTGATTTTTTGAGGGCTCCTCTTGAGTCCTTTCTCCTGAGGGGACTTTCTCACTTTTGGGAACTATTTTCTAGTTTACAGGCAGCGTTTCTTCATTCTTGCTAATGTATTTATGAGGTGATGCACTCATGTAGTAATAATGCCTTCTGTATTTGTGTTGATGTATGCGTTATTTGAGCTCACACAGAAGCAGAATCAGAAGAATTTATCAATATTCTCAAAAATCGTCAGTGCTCAATTAAACTTCAAACCATAACACAATTTCCTAGACAATTTAAACTGTTACTGGAAAACAATTTGTAAATTATGAGCTGAGTCACTGTTAGAATTCTGGTTTCTTTTAACTTACAGAGTTAAAAATTGTACAAGAAGGGCTAGAGATTCAACAGGAGTTCAGCTCTGTGAACCTTCCTGCCCGCAAACCATATTGGGTTAAAAAAGAAAGCTGAAATCACATGAAAATGGGTACATTTTACATTTCTTCACTTATCTTATTCCATAAAGCCCGGGAAATGTATTAATCAATATATGGTTTCATTATTATTGGTAAAGTTTACAAATGATAATAAACCTTATTGATAGCAAGGGTTTGTTAATTACAAATAAATTAAGACTCAATAAAGATGGTGGGAGAGGTGATGTGTTGTGACTGCAGGTTATGGGAGTTCCTGGGTGACAGTGCAATCCAGGCTCAAGGAGCTTTGGCTCTGGGGTTAGGAGTTGGAGGCCAAGCTGCAGACACTGTGATGCAACAGGGAGAGCGAAACTTTATTCCAGTAGGTAATCACAGTCTGGTATGCGGTAGGTGAATTCTAGTTCATGGGACATTGGCACAAGTACTGGGAAAAGTAGGGCCTGTACAACTGGTCTGGTCTATACCTGAACCATACTGAAGCTACTATTCTAGTGAGCAACATATCAGACAGGTTGGTCAGATGGGTTAAACAGTGACAAATAGAATTCAATTTTAAAAAGTATGAGGTGATACATTTTGGAAGGACTAACAAGGCAAGGCAGAATATGATGAATGGTGGGATGCTAGGAAGTACAAAGGCCCACTGGGACATTGGGATGCCAAGTGGTATTATCGCTAGACTATTAATCCAGAGATCTTGGTAATGTTCTGGAGACCCGGGTTCAAATCCTGCCATGGCAGAGAGTGTAATCTTAATTCAATAATTATCTGGAGTTAGGGGTCTAATCATGACCATGAAGCCATTGTTAATTGTTAGGAAAAACTCATCAGGTCCATTAATATCCTTTATGGAAACTGTTGTCCTTATCTGGTCTGGCCTACATGTCCAGACTCACAGCAGTTAGGGATAGGCAATAAATGCTGGCCTGGCCAGTGATGCTCACATCCCTTGAATGAATAAAAAAACGTCCATAGATCTTTGAAGGCAGCAGGACAGTTAGATCTTGTGGTTAAGAAGGCACATGGGATATTTGCCTTCATTAAGCAAGGCAACAAATAAAAAGCAATATAGTTATGGCGGAGCTGTATATAACATTAGCTGGAGTACTGTATGCAACTCTAATTAGCACCCTATAGCAAGGAGTGTTGCCAGGGCTGCAGTAATCAGCTATAAAGAGAGACTAGATAGGTTGGGTTGTTCTCCTTACAGCAGAGAAGGTTGAGGGGAGATCTGATTGAGGTATGTAAAGTTCTGAGGGTTATAGACAGTGTAGATAAGAAGACATTTTTCATCTCAGTAATGGGATCAATGACAAGGAGGCACAGGAGAAGGAGGTTTAGGGAGATTTGAGGAAAATGTTTTTCATGCAGAGATTAGTGGGTATGTAGAGCTCACTGACTAAAAGGGTAATAGAGGCAGGAACTCTCAAGAATTTTAAGAACTATTCAGATGAACACATGAAATGCAAAAGTACATAAGGTTGCAGGACAACTCTTGTGGTGGAGTGGTAGTTTCCTTACCGCTGGCTAGGAGGTCCCGGGTTCAAATCCCTCCTTTGTCAGAATTGTGTAATAACATCTCTGGAAAAGTTGACTAGAAAAAATCTACAAGGCTATGGACCAAGTGTTGGAAATAGGAATTGTATAGTTGGATATTTGATGACCAGCACAGACACAGCCGAGGGGCCTCTTTCTGTGCTGTAAAAATTCTACAACTCTCTACGACTAGGGAATTAGGTAGGGCTTCAAAAACCAAATATTGGGGGAGAGGGTTTGAATTTGTTAGAGTAGAGAGACAAAGCATGAAGAAATGAAAACAACTTGTGACAGGACAGGGAGTATCTATGAATAAATCAACCACTAAAACTAGAGGTTACAAAAATAATCAAAGGATAAAGTGAAATGCTCTGCACTTGAATGCAGGTAGCAATCAGAACAAAGCAGATGAAATGAATAATTACTATTTAGTAGCTATTGCAAAGACATGGCTGCAGGGTGACATAGATTGGGGCCTGAATATTTAAGGGTATATGACAATTAGGAACGACAGGAAGCTTGGAAAAGATGGAGGAGTGTCTCTGTTAATTAATATTAGTTTAGCATGATAGAAAGGGATGACATAAGCTCAAGATGGAGGAGTAATTTAGGTAGAGATGAGAAATGATAAAGGCAAGAAGTCACAGTAGGAGTGGTGTGCAAGCTCCATAACAGTAATGATGTGTTCGGATGGAAAATAAAGGAAGGAATAATGGGAGCCTGTCAGAAGAGTATGGTGATAATTATGGGGAATTTTAATTTACATACAGCCTGAAAAAATGGATGGGAAAAGGTAATTTAGATGAAAAGTTTCTTATAGTAAACCTGGCATTTTGCAATAAGATGCAGTTAATTAAAGACTTTATAATGAAATTGCCACTAGGTACAGTGCTTGAGGGAGAGAGGAGAGGGTCCAAGACTATTATTTTAAGCTATTTGAATCAGTTATTGTATTTGGATTTGCAAAAACATTTCATAAGATACCTTATCAAAGATTTTTGGGACAATAAAACATCATGCTGTAGGGGGTAGCATATTGGCATGGATTGCACTGGAGACGATTCAAAGGAAATGCACTTTGCTGATTCCTGACATGAAGGGGGCCGACTTATCAAGAGCAGCTAACCAGGTTAAGGCTTTGTTCCTTAAATCTTAGAAGGATATTTGATGAAACTTGACAGGGTAGATGATGGGATGATACTCTCCTCGGTAGGAGAATCTTGAGTTAGGGGATATAGTTACAGAATAAGACATCATTCATCAAATCTGAAATATGAAGGAATTTCTTCTCCTAGAGGGTAGCGAATGTCTGGAATTCTCTACCCCACTGAGTTGTGCAGGCTTGACGATTGAAAATATTTAAAGAGTTAGATAGGTCTTTTAACTATCGAGGAGTGGAGGGCTATGAGGTGCAGGCACAAAAGAGGAGTTGAGGTTTTGGGTAGATCAGCCATAATTCTATAGAATGATGGGGCAGGCGAGAGGGGCTGAATGGCCTACACTTGTTCCTATTTCTTACATTCTTATGGATGGTTTCATTGTCTAGTTAACAGGAGACAGAGAATAGTCATAAATTGACCATTTTCTTGTTGGCAAGATATAATGGGATTTGTGCCAAAGGGACTAGAGGTACAGTTGTTAGATTGCCTGTTGGCACAGAGATAGGTAGGAAAGTAAATCGTGAAGAGGTTATAAGGAAGCTACAAGGAGATACACATAGCTTAAGTGAGTGGGCAAAGATCCGGCAAATGTAGTATAATGTGGAAAGATACAAAATTTTCCACAATATGTTGAGAGATTTCAGAGTTCAGAAGGTTAGTAGGTAGGTATAGCTGATAATTATGAAAGTTAATAGAAGGCTATTGTTTATTGCCAGTTGAATTAAGTGCACATGTAAGGAGGGTATGCTTCAGTTATAAAGGACACAGATGTGACTATGTGCAGAACCCAATACTTGGGGTCTGAGCCTCTAGGGAGTTCACTGTGTTCAGGGTGGTAGGCATGACTGTGCTCACTTGCTTGCTTTATTTATGGAAGATTATAAATATATTGGAAGTTCAGAGAAGGTTTACATGGCTAATACCCAGAATGGGCAGATTGTCTTAGGAGGTTAGGATAGACAGGCTGGACTTGTCCTTGTCAGAGTTTAGAAAAATAAGAACTGACTTGATTGAAACATGCAGGGTCCTGAAAGGTCTTGTTAGAGTCTATGCAAAAAGGACATTTTTCTAGAATCTAGGACTAGGAGTCACTGTTTCAAAATTAAAGGTCTCTCATTTAAAACAGGTTGAGGCATTTTTTTTTCTCAGAGAGGGTCTTGAGTGTTTGGAACTGTCTTATTTAAAAGGTGGTAAAAGCAAAGTCCTTGAATATTTTTAAGGTAGGGTTAGATAGATTCTTGATAAGAAAGGGTGTGAAATGATTTTGGGCATAGGCAGGAAGGTAGAGTAATCAGATCAGCCATGAACTTATTGAATGGTGGAGCAGGCTCCAGGGACCAAATGGCTTACTCCTCTGCTCCTAATTTCTGTACTTCTATATTTCTATAAGTGTATCTATGCATTTTTAAAGGGCTTTGATGAAGCATCATGGATTAAAGGAATAGTGGTATCTTGTCTAAAGAAGCCAAGACAGGAAGTGATGAATAGATGTTTGTGTGACTGGGGAGATGTATACAATGGACTCCTTTGTTACTGCGCTATCAATCTACCCTGAATCATCAGCAAATTGATGCAAAGTGTTGTTGACAGAATTATTGAGCAACACCAATAAACAGTTCACTAATACTCAGTATATTTGGCTCCAATGATCACTGGTCTAAACCTGGACAAAGGAACTGAATACCAAAGATGAGTTGAAAGTGACCACCTTTGACATTAAGTTAGCATTTGATAGACAGTAGCAAAAAGGAGCCTTCATTAATGTAAGTCAACTAATTTCTTCTCCCTTTCTGGGTCCTCAGACTCTCAAAGAACTCTCCTTCCCTTTCTAGCCCTTCCTAATCTCCACTGGTGCATCTATACCCCTCTGATCCAACCCTTCCTGGCCTGCCACTTCCTATTTGTTCCTATTACTCTATCTCTCCTCCCTTTCCCTATCTGCCCTCCCTTTCCTGTTCACTCCTACCTCTCTGAACTGCCCCCCCAATCCCCATCACTATCTGTCCCTCTTCCACATTCTGCTCCGTCACAGCATTGTCATGGTGTGGAAGGAAGCTATTGAGCCCATCCTGCCTGCACCAGCTATATTACGTCATGCCAATCTCCTGGCATTTTCCCCATGCCCTTCACACCTTTTCTACCCAAATAACCTTCCAATGCCCTCTTGAATACCTCAACTGACCCTGCCTCACCTGCATTTTCAGGCAGTGTATTCCATACCCTAAAAAGTCACTGTGCGAAAAAAAAATTCTCATATCACCCTTGCTTCTTTTGCACAATCACTTCAAATCTATGCCTTTCCATTCTTGTTTCTTTTACAAGCAGAAAGAGCTTCCCCTATCTACTCTATCCAGCCCTCAATCAAATTTCTGCTCAGTCTTCTTCTCCTCAGCGAGAACGGTCCCAACTTCTTTAAACTACCCTCATAACTGAAGGGTCTCATTCCTGAAGCCATTCTTATAAATTGCTTCTGCACTCTCACCAATGCATTCACATCTTTCCTAAACTGAGACACACACAACTGTACACAGTACTTCAGCTGAGATCTAACAAGTGTCTTGTACAAGTTCGACATCCATCCTTGTGTACTGTTCCCCTATTAATAAAGCTAAGAACATTGTATGCTGTCTCCACCTGTCCTGCTACCTTCAATGATCTGTGTACAAATACATTTAGGATCCTCTCGTCCTGCACCCCTTTTTGACTTGTAATCCCTAATTTGTATTATCTTTTGCTGTTCTTCAGACCAAATTGCATCACTTCACACTTCTCTGCATTAAAACTCATCTGCTACTGGTCCACCATTCCACCAACATGTCATTGTTCTTTGGGCAGCCACACTGTCCTTTTTATAGTTTACAATTCTTCAAAGTTTAGTGCCATCTTAAAACTCTGAAATTGTTCTCTGCATATCAAGATACAGATCATTTAAATATATTAGGAAAAGCAAGGGTCCCAATACCAATCTCTGGGAAACTCCACTACAAACGTTCCCCCAGCTCAAAAGATATCCAATGAGCATTACTGTCTGTTTCCTATCACCTTCCTACAACTTTCTTCACAAGTTTGTTGCGAAGCACTGTGTCAAGTGCCTTCTGAAAATGCAAGTGTTACACTTCAAAAGCATTACTCTCATCAACCCACCCATTTAGCTGAGGGATGTTTCCCTCTCTTTCTATCTGCCCTACCTCTTCATACACCACCTTTCCGTCTACAACTCTCTATCTGCCTTCTCTTTATCCCCTCTACTCTGCGTTCTTCCATTTGCTCCCTTCACTATCTAACCCTTTTTATCTGCCTGGTATATATCACATTCTATCTGCCTTTTTCTTCTCTCCACTCCCTCAATTGCCCTGTCTCTCCATAACAACAAGGGCCAAGAGTAGGCCATTCAGCCCCTTGAGCCCACAATACAATTCAATAAGATCATGGTAATCTCAAACCTGCATTCTTGCCTACCATATTAACTTTTCACCCGTTTGCCTAACAAGAATCTACCTACCTCAGCTTTAAAAATGTTCAATGACTCTGCTTCCACCTCTTTTCAGGAAGGGTTCTAAAGATTCATAACCATCTGTGAGAAGAGATTTTCATTTCATCCCTGTCTTAATGGGTGATGTCTGATTTTCAAACAGTGGCCCTGGTTCTAGACTCCCGCTTCAGAGGAAATATCCTCACCAGATCTGCCCTGTCAAGACTCATCAAGATTTGATATGTTTCAATCAAGTCACCTCTTGCAGTTCTAAACTGCAGCAGATGCAAGCCTAGCCTCATGAGAAAACCCATTGATTCAAGATATTCGTCTTGCAAACCTCCTCTGAACAGTTTCTGGCAGATTTACATCCTTTTTTAAATAAGGTGTACAATACCGTACAAAGTATTCCAGGTACAGTCTCACTAGCATCCTGTATAACTGTAGCGTAATCTCCCAACTTTTACATTTGATTCCCCTTGTGTTAAATAACCCCATTCTATTAGTTTTCATAATTACTTGCTGTACCTGTGTACTAACCTTTCGCGATTCATGCATGAGGATACCCAGATCTCTCTGCATCACAGAGTCTCCAATCTCTCACCATTTTGATAATGTCATTTATTTCTATTCTTCCTGCCAAAATGGGCCATTATACATTTTCCCACATTGTGTTCCATTTGCCAAATCTTTGCTCACTTAACATATCATTATCTGTTTTTGTAACTTCCTCGTGTCCTCTTCACAACTTGTTTTTGTGCCTATCTTTGTGTCATCAGCTAGTTTGGCAACTGTATTTTCCATCCCTCAAGTCATTAATATATTATAAACAGAGACAATCTCAGCACCACTCTCTGTGGCACACTGCTTGCTTCATCTTGCCAACCTGAAAACTATTTATCCTGACTCTCTTTTTCCTGTTAGCCAGCCAACCATCTATCCATTCCAATGTGCTATTCACACTCCATGAACTTTTATTTTCTGCAAAAACTTTTGAGGTAGCCCCTTGTCAATGGCTGTTCACTATCTCGAAAGACAAAGGCACCAGATACATGTGGAGATCACAACCTGAAAGTTGCCCTCCATGCTACACACCATCCTAACTTGGAAAAATATCTCTGTTCCCTTGGTTCCAGGGGTCAAAGTATTGGAAGTATCTTCCCAACATCACTGTGGGTGTCTCTACGCACTAAAGACTGCAGCATTTCAAGAAGGCAGTTCACCACCACCTTCTCTGGGGCAGTAAATGCTGGTCTAGCCAGCGATGTCCATATCCCATGAATGAATTTTAAAAGATCTGCCTGTGGCCCATTTTACTCTTTCTCTCTGCCCTCCGTTTTATCGCCTTCCCTCCAGCTGATCTCTCTATCTGCCCCTTCACTGATCCCTTTTTATCTTACCCTTGTCCCTTTCTCTCTCTACTTGTCCCCCCTGGGGGGCTGTCTGCTCCCCTGGGGATGTGACAGGGCCACTCACTCCCCCGCTCTCCGTATTGGGTTAGCCTGTTCCTGCCCATTGTGCCGGCGCTCCGCCTGCTCTGTGCCCGGGCTCCGCCCCTGACCAGCCCCCATGCTCCGCCACTCAGCCCGAGCCGAGCATGGCAGGCGGCTGCGAGCTGCAGGCAGCACACAGCTCCCGGAGACTGGTACTGCCTGGCATGGGAGAGGGGTTACTCCCGGCCGCTCTGTGACTGCCATGTCTCCCATTCCCCGGCTCTCCATCCAGGATGGGCAGCGCTGTTTCCAAACGGAAGAACCCGCGGAGCAATGCCATCTGCTCGGCTGAATCCAAGGTCAGGTAAGTGCCACCTGGGTCGGGAGCTGGGCGTCACCTTCTCGTACCAGGCAGCAGAGCACCCACCCAGTCTGCAACCCCCTCCCTCTCTCCATCTAGAAACGCCGGGCTGCTGCAGCCCATTCTGCTGCACTGCATTTGAGTTGCACCAAAGTTCCCTTTAAAGGGGCTGCTGGATTTGCTCTCTGGCTCGATTACATCTAGCCATCGATTCTACCCCGCACATGCGAAAGTTGATGCTACCAAAGTTTGCTCGCTCCTGTTCTGTAGAAAGAAATCTCCGGTGCCAGTGCCCAGGGTGACTGTCCATTCAGCCAGTCTCATGTGCGCTTCATTGGAAACCCGCGAGCCTGGTTAGCGCTCCGGAACTCAGACCAGCTCCCGAGTGGTTCCAAAGGGATATTCCAGCTCCTTGTGTCTCTGTCTCTCTCCTGCCTCTTTACTACTTCTTTCTGGCTTTGACCGTTTCCTCACCACCTCTGTCTATTTAGAGTGATTTCTCTTATTCTGTTTTCTTTTGTGTATATTGTTTATTTATTTGTTTTGTGTTATGTCTGCGCAGTCTCTCTCCGTTTTGTCCTCCTGTTTCTCTTTTCCTCTCAAAATCTCGTTTTTACTCTGCTCACTCTGTCTTCCTCGTCTGTTTCTCCCTGCCCCGTTGCCATAGCTCCTCTCTCCACTCTATACAATTTGCACTTTTAACCTGCAACTTCAGAGCGAGCTTGTGTTAATATTCCTGCAGCCATGGTTTTGCTGTAGTTGTTGGATCTGTTTAAAACAAACGGGCTCAAAATTGCAGATGCCTACTCCACAAGGTGCTAAACATTTGTCCCCAAATGTTGCAGATATTTTAAGCTTTCTGCTTTCCATTATCTCCACTGCACTACTCATATTTTATTGTCTCCCTGTATTGATTCTACTCCTTGTCTGTGCTGTCTCTTTCTCTCTCTGTCACACTTCACACTATGAGGCTAAGTCTACCCAACGAGTGAGAAGACCATCCATCACTTAGCTGGATTGCTGCTGTCTATTTCCTTTTATGAAACATTTAAAGATGCAGCAGTTGGAAATGTAGAAATATTGAATGTGCTCCATGTCCTCTACAGTAATGGGCTGTTGAATTTAATTAAATGACATTTATAATGCTGATCCTACAAGAACTGATTTTTTTATTCCCCAAATGTTCATTCATTTTATCTCCTTGTCACTGTATGGTGAGATGAACCCGCTTTTATTTTTGTGTCAATTTTTCATTTGTTTAGTTTCGGGAGGTGTCTTATTCTCTGACATTTTTTATTTTCTCCTAATTTTCCCTGTGTTGCTATGTTGTGGCTTCAAACATGAAGAGCAGCACAAGCTTTCAGAGAGTATCTGTCGCAGACTGAGCCTGGTACCAGTAGCACCAAGGCATCAGGTAAGAGACTATCTCTCATTCACTATGTGTCAGGGTTCCAATCATCCCTCCACCCCCACTCTATCCCCCCCACCCCCAAAGCCTCTCCTGCCCCTCCAACCTCTCAGTGTTCCCATGTCCCTGTCAGAGTAAGGGGGTTTAGATAGCTGCTACTGTATTTTTTGCCTCGTGCTGTGCTCACACTCTGTATCTCTCAAGGCAGCCTCCTGGTGTTTTATGATCAGGGTGTTGTTAATCTCTCATCAGCATCCCGACATTTTCTGAGGTTAGAGATTCTGTGTATGTGTCTGAAAAGCAGAGGACAGTAGGACTGGCATTGGCCATTCGGACTTTCCAGTTTGTTCTGCCATTCCATTCAATAGGTATTCTGTGTCGCAGTTCTAATGACCTACCTTTCTTCTATATACCGAAACACCCAGATTGGGATTGAATTGATGGGTCTCAGTTGTGAAATTTTAAATTGATTTACAGCCTCAACTACTTCTTGAGGGAGCAAATTTCAGATTTCCTCCAGATCTTGTATGAAGAAATGTTTTTGGATATCAGTTCAAAACAGTCGAGATCTAATATAAAGGCTTTGCTTCTTTGCTGTGTACACCTCCACAAGGGAAAATAGCTCCTCTATGACCTTCTTGTAATCTTTAACTTTTCTGTCTGCAACTGTGCCTCTCCCTCTCTCTATCTGGTGCCATCTGCTTCTCCTCTGTCTAACTGCCTCCTCTGTCTGTCCCCTCTACCTCAATCCCACATCTCAGTTATATTGCCAGTTAGTCTTCTTTATTCAAGGGAATACAAGTCTATTCTTTACATCTTTACTTGAAATTTCACCATTTTAAAGTTGACCTAATTCTGGTGAATCTGCAATGTACCCCTTTTCAAGGTCAATATATCTTCCCTGAACTGTGATTCCCAGAACACAGTGCTCCAGATGAGATGGAACAAGAGCTTTACTGACTTTACATTCCAGCCTACTTAAGATAAAGGCTAACATTCCATCAGCCTTTTAAATTATTTTCGTACTTGTCCATCAGCTGTTATTGCTGTCTGTACATGGACTCCCAATTCTTACTGCTCCTCAAGACTGAATGGGATTGTTAACCTGAGGGGATTGAGAGGTTTTGTGTGACAGTATCTGTGAGAGAAAGAGATTATAAAATTCATAAGAGTTTGAAGCACAGAAAGTGGCCATTTGGTAAATTGTGGGATCTTGGTGGACAAACTGTCATGCAATATCTCACTTATTGTCTACAAATGTGAATTCCTCATCTTCAGACATCTGCTCAACTCACTTCAAAATTATTTCTGAAAACACCTTTACCTCAGGTTTTCAAGTAGCAAGTTCTAGATCCTAAAAAAATTCCATGAGCCTTCTTCATGCTGAATGGTATTGTACGTCAGCCAGACTGCGTGCATGTGCGAGAGTGAGTGAAATTTATAAATCTCTGAAATTACTGTTTGTGTGCAAGAGGAAGAAATGTGTGGAACCATCTCTCTGTGAAAGGTTGTGTGTGAGAGCGCAATTCAGCAGGAGTAGTTTCCCTCTGAAATTCTGCGTGTGACTGAGAGAGGCTGAATGGATGTATCTGCCTGGTAGATTCTCTAAATATATGACAAGAATGGCTGGTTGAAGCCCTCTGAATTCTGGTGTGTAAGAGTGAATTTCTTCAGGTACTTTATATGAATTGTATATCCACAGTTAGATTGTGCGTCTTCCTGAGTCAGCTGCACTCCACAGAATATACACACCCTGAAAGATCCCAATGTCAGCAAAGCAGATGGATATGCAGCTCCACTGATGTAGCTTTAAGTTCAGTTTACTGGGTCTGTAGACACAAGGCCAGGCTGGATGTATCCACCATGTCCAGTAACTGGGCCACTTCAATATTCTACACAATACCTGATTGGTATGTGGAAGGGGAGAATAATACACAGGACTGTCCATTATCCACTATTTATATATTTGCATAAAACTTTAGGAAATTAATCAAGCATGATTTACCCTTCGTAAAATCATGCTCTGATGGGTTGTGATTTGATTTTCCAAATGTACCAATATTACTTATATTATGGACTAGACCAAACCTCTTCAAAATATATTAAGAAGATAGCCCAGACCCTAACTGGTTTTTACTTTAAAAGTTGTGTTCCAGATGCAATTTGATTGGTCAAACTACTCAACTTTAAGCAAAACACACTTTAGTTTTACACTACAGTTAAAATGCAGACAAAATAAAAATGAAAGAATTGTCTTAACTGTTACTCTATCAAAACGTTTAACAAAATAATATATATATTAGCTACTACTAATTAACTGCTCCAATACAGTAACATCCCATAAACATACCCTTGGCAACGGCAAATTGAATAAAATAGATTGTCTCCAATGCAATTCTAGCAGCAGGAAGTGAACCACAGCTTTTAGCTGTAACAGAGAGCAGAATAAGAGCTTTCACATTCAGCTGCAAGGATCCAGCAAACTGCTAAAACTAAAAATCCTGGTCCTGTGGGAGCTTGACTCCACTCATTCAGCCTGCTGCTATTGTTCCAAATTTTAAAAAATCCAAGGTCTCACAATCTATTTACTTTATGCATTGGCTTTTTGAAGACTGCCCTAATCTCTGTATCAACCTTTCTTCACAAAAAAAGTACAAAATACACCTCTTGAAGCCATGATATCGTCACAGTTTCTTCATAATTGATTTCAACAAATTTCCAATGATAGGTGTTAAACTAACCGGTCTATAGTTTTGTACTTTCTACTGCCCTTCCTTTTTGAATAAAGGCTTTACATTAGCCATTTCCAATCAGTGCTTTTGCTATCCATGTCTTATTTTGCACTAGTTTTCTTTTCATAATTAATCTTTGGCCTTTTTATTACTTTTTTAGTATGCTTTGTTGGTCTTTAAAAGTTTCCCAATCTTCCAGCCTGATACTCACCTCCGCAAATATGGTATGCCTTAGTTTATGCCTTTATGTTGTCTTTCACTTGGTTGCTTAGCCATGGATGCTTTATCCCCCCTTACAATTTTTTTCCTCTCTGGAATATATTTTATTTGGGAGGAATTGAATATCTCCTTAAAAATGTCTGCCACTTATACTTTTGTAGTATTGACAAGAGAAAGAAATAAGCACTTGCATTTAAATAGGGCCTTTTATAATATCATGAAATCCTGAAGTGTTTATAGGGAACAAAGTGCTTTTGAAATGTGGTCACTCTTATCTTGTAAAAGTTGTTGTAATGTGGACTGATTGCTGTGATGTCACAGCTGATTTGTGCACAGCTAGCTCCCTGAACAGCATCATTACAATGACTGTATAATCTGTTTTTATTCAAGTTCATTGAGGGATAAATATCAGCAATTTGGAGAATTCCCCTGGGCTTCTTTGAAATAGTGTTACGAAACCTATTATGTCCATCTTAGATAGCAGGCATGGCCTTGGTTTGCATTTTCCAAAGAACAGTATCTGTCAACAAACAGCCTTCTGACTCAATGTTGAGAGTGCTACCACAGAGCCACGGGCAGATACCAGTTTCCACATCCAGGTGCTTTTGGAAATATCGAAACGGCTGGTCACACAAACAGTGAGGAAGATCGCAGAACTTTCGAGAAAACGTTCCCAAAGGTTTTGATTCAAAGTACACGTCAACAACAAAAACAAAACAGCCTGTTTTATTTTCTCACCATTTGCCATGTTAAATATTCATTTATTTATCTGATCAGAGAAAATACTGACTGTTCTCTGTAAACCTGTTTATGTTAAGCCCTGTTCGTGATTGTTCCATCAAATATAGACTTTTCATTAGAAATGCACCAAGGACAATGATTTGGCTGGATGTAAATAACAGATAAAAGCTGCACATCTACAGTGAGCTTAGCTATCACAAGCAATCCAAGCTCGACTCCTTAGGTATAACCTGTTACCTTCCTGTCAAAAAAAAGTCTCAAAATCCGAGCATGCCCTTTAGAGAAATCGAACAACCTGGAACTACAATTAGACAGGCAGGGAGAGAAAGGCAGAGGAGAGAGGGAAAGAGAATGAGAGAAAGAAAACCAGTGAGATTAACATACAAATGACATAGAAATGGAGATAAAGAGAGAAAGTAAGAAAGACCAAGCGTAAAAAGAGATAAAGAGAGAGATTGGAAGGCAGAGAGATGAAGAGGTTTAACAAATGGTGCTTTATTGTTCTCTGCATCTTGGCTGCTACCTCTTCCCTTGAGGTGAGTGCATGATCCCAAACAATGGTAGCCAAAAGGATCAGAAGGTCCATAGCCACAGCTTTCACCTCATTATTTTCTTTGAAGGCAAGTGAGCAGGATTTCTCCTGAGAACAGGGCCAGCAATAGGTATGTGCACACTTGTCCATTGTCCTAGTTTTAATCAGCATGTCCCAACATTAATCAGCATCCATGGGGGAGAAAGTGCAATGTTTCCAAACTGCAGGATCAGCTGATTAGTGGGTTTTGCACAACACTGCATCTCTCCAACACTACATAACCCTTTTCCAGCACAACTCAATCCCACAGACTCAGTATATTGCAGATTGAAAGGTGTTGGGATTGAGCAATGATAGGTACGTTTTTTAAAAAATCATTAATTGGATATGAGCATTGCTGGCTGGGCTAACATTTGTTGCCCATTGCTGATTGTAGCTGAGCATATGGTGGTTGAGCCGCATTCTTGAACTGCTGCAGTGTATTTGCGGTAGGTAGATCCATAGTGCGGTGAGGAGGGAGTTTCAGGATTTTGACCCAGTGACATTGAAGGAATGGCAATATCTGTCTAAGAGAACTTGCAGGTGTTGGTGTTCCCATGTGTCTGCTGCCCATGTTCTTCTGGGGGTTCGTGTTTTCTAAGCTGCTGTCGAAAGGAGCTTTGGTGGGTGCTGCAGTGTATATTTTATGAACTACACCCTGCTGTCCCTAGGGACTACTGGTAGATAGAATGAATATTTAACATGGCAAATGGTGAGAAAATAAGACAGGCTGTTTTTTCTTTACTGTTGTCATGTACGACTTGGAGCTGTAATCATTCAGGCAAGTGGAACATATTTCATTAATTTCTGGATTGTGCCTTGTAGATAGTGAACAGTCTTTGGGGAGTCAGGAAGTGGGTTAACTGCTCCAGAATTCTCAGCGACTGACCTACTCCATATATGGCTGGTCCAATTCAGTTTCTGATCAATAGTAACTGGCAGGATGTTATGGTTATTGTTAGCGTTTCAGGATGATAACACTAATGGATGGCAAAGGAAGGTGGTTAGATTCTTTCTTGAGAAGTTAAATCCTATACACATGATGGAAGAGTCAGCATGATCATTCAGTTATGCCTATTTTCATTATGACATATATCAGTTGGTGCTGCTTGATAGCACTGTTGATGAATCATTTCATCACTTTGCTGATGATTGAGGCGAGAAGGTGAGTGATAATTGGCTGGGTTGGATTCGTCATTTTTTTTGTGGACAGGACATACCTGGATAATCGTTGGGTTGATGCTGGTGTTGTAGTTGTACTGGAACAGCTTGACTAGGGGTGCAGAAAATTCTAAAGCACAAATCTTCAGTACTATTGTCGGAATGTTGTCAGGACCTATGGTCTTTGCACATCCAGGGCCTTCTGCAGTTTCTTGCTATTGCATTGAATGAACTGATTTGGTGAAAGACTGGTATCTGTGGTGGTGGGGACCTCCGGAGGAGGCTGAGATGGATCATCCACTTAGCACTTCTGGCTGAAGATGGATGCAAATGTTTCAGCCTTATCTTTTGCACTGATGTACTAGGTTCTTTCATGTTTGAGGATGAGGATACTTGTAGATCCTTTTCTGGTTAGTGATTATTTAGCTTCCACTATTCTTAATTGGATGTGGGAGGTCTGTAGAAACTTGATCTGATCCATTGACATTGGAACTGTTTATGTCTATCACTTGTTTGGCACGCATGTTATCCTGTTTTTAGCTTTGAAGGTTGGCACTTCATTTTTAGGTATGCCTGGTACTGCTCCTGGCATGCTGTACTGCACTCTTCACCGAACCAGGGTGATCCCTGGCATGATGATAATGATAGACGAGAACATTTGTCAGATCGTGAAGTTACAGATTATAATTCTGCTGCTGATGGCCCACAGCAATTTATTCTGAGCTACTGTATCTGTTCAAAATCTATGACATTTAGCACACTGGTTGAACCACCCATCATAATATAGTTAACTTAAATGTGAAGAAAGGACTTGATTTCCACAAGGGCCATGTGGGATTGGTTCAACATGTAGGAGGGCTAATTCATCAACTGAAGGAGCAGGATAAGTTATAATCAAAAGGAGGTTTTCTTGTTCATGTTTGACCTGGTGCCATGAGCCTTCTTGGAGTCTGGAGTCGATGTTGAGGGTAATTCCCTCCCGACTGCATACCACAGTGCAGCCATCTCTAGTGATGGTGTGTTTACTTGCTGTAGGGTATAAATGTGAGCATGAGATTAGGTCAGACTGTTGTTTATCTGGTCTTTGGGACAGCTCTCCCAATTTTAGTATAAATCCCCAAATGTTCTTGAGGATGACTTTGAAGGATTAACTAGGCTGGTTGTGCCTTTGTCCTGTCAATACCAAGTGGTCAGCCAGTTTTATTTTTCTTAAATGTTTTCAAAGCAATTTGATGCAACTGAACAATTTTCTGAGACATGTCAAAGGGCAGTTACGAATCAACCACATTATTCCACGTCTGGGGTCACATGCAGGCCCAGACCAGGTAAGGAGAGTAGATCTCTTCCCAACAGGACATCAATGAACCAGTAATTGTAAGGTCACCATTACTGAGACTACCTCCTTATTCAGATTTATATCATTAAACACACTTAAATTCCCCAAGTGCGGTGATGGTGTTTGAGCTCATGTTTCAGGAACTTTAGTCCAAGCCTCTGGATTACTAGTCTAGGGACATGCCATCTGTGCTCCCGTTCCCGATAACTGTGGGATGTGTGACAATATGTACAGCTTTGTGTTTAAAACAGACAAATTGCCATCACATTAAATTTCAGAGGACAAATGCTGGAAATTCAGACGAGTTTGATTGAGTTTTGGTGGATGAAAGTAGGTGAATATTTTTCAGTCTAACTTCAGATAGCCGAACAAATTTAAACCACCTTCTCTCAATCAGACAGTTCTCATTATCCCCTGATTTCCAGCATTTGGCAATTTTCTTACTCTTTTTACCCACCAATCTGTCTGTCTTCTTCCTGAATAGCTTCATCCTTTTTAAATTCATTCATAGTAAATTGGCATTACTTGTGAGGAGGTGATCTATTGTCCGTCCTAAATTGCCCAGGAGAATGTGGGATTGAGCCACTTTCTTGAACCACGGGAGTCCATAGGGTTGCCCAGTACTGTTAGGAAGTGAGTTGCAGGAAATTGACCTAGCAAAAATGAAGAAAAAACAATGTAGTTCCAAGTCAGGATGATGTGCATCCTGGAGATGAACTTTCAGATGGTGGTGCATCTGCTGCCCTTGTCCTTGGTGGTAGAAATTGTGAATTTAGAATATGCTGTAGAAGGCGCTTTGATGAGTTGCTGTAATCCATTTTGTGTGTGATATTATTGCCAATGTGTGTCAATAATGGAGGGAAGAGATGGATATGGTGTCAACTAAGTGGGCATCGAGCTCTGTCCTGGATGGTGTCAAGTTTGCTTGTTGTTAGAGGTGTGCTCATCCAGGCAAGAAGAGGCTATTTCCTCAAACTCCTGACTGGTGCCTTGTAGATGGTGGACAGGCTTCAGGAAAACAGGACATGAGTTACATGCTGCAGAATCTCTAGTCTGCTGTTGTAGACACAATATTAATATTTCTAATTTAGTTAAGTCTGTTTAAAGGGGGTTCCTCAATCCACTGAATGATAATGTCAAAGGAAATGGTAAAATTCTTCCTTGTTGGAGACTGTCATTGTTTAGGACTTGTGTGGCTTTAATCTTGCTTGTCCCTAAACAGCCCAAGCCAGATATCATCCGGGTCTTCCTGAATGTGGGCATTAACTACTTCAGTATTGAGGAGTCACAAATGGTGCTCAATTTCTGACATTATGATTGAAGGGAGGTTGGAAACAGTTGAAGATAGTCAGACCTAGGACATGATCCTGGGGGAATCCTGCAAAGATATCCTGAGATGAAGGTGACTGGTGTTTTTCAAGCTCAGTTGTCTTCCTTTGTGCTGGATGTGATGATACCGAAGAGATTCCAATCCTAATCTAGGTACTCTGTGTTTGAGGCTGGCATAGAACTAGTTTTTAACCTATCCTAGGAAAGGTGCGTGTGCTTCCCTCATTCTCGGGAACCCTGAATTCCAACCTCCCACACATAGGTATATTTTAAGTATTTGAAGAATCCCTGGTCTGACTTTAAGTTTTCTGGCCACTCATTCTTATCCATACGGTATTGCTTCTCTGCTACGTGGACTGTGAATTAAAAAGGAAATGTTACAATGGATTGTGAATTATCCTGTACCTCAGCCACTTGCTCGGTTTCAGTATATCTGGGATGTAGTGTGTAAGGACTGTACAGCGGGGTCGGGAAAGTAGACACATACACAATTTTATTGGTGCTGAAGGCCAAGTAGGATTTCAAGCATCCATTTCTGAATGCAACACAATCCCAGCAGATATTTTTATAGCCAGCGATTAAAAGTAATTACATCGAAGAGTCTAATTGGGGCTGTTCACCTAGAGTCAGTTGGCCCAGAGCCCGTTGGCTACAGTCACTCTGGCTGATTCAATCAAGGTCAAAAACAAGCTCCAGCCACTCCATAGCTGTGGGGGTTTGTCTGTGGTTGTGTGGATTCCAGCTGTGATTCTCCCCGTGTTTGCATCTGTCTGTTAGGGTGTACGTGCATGTGTCTGTCAGAGTGTATGTGTGGCTCTGTATTTGCATATGAATTTATGTCTGAACTTGTATATGTTTGGTTTGATATGCATTTGCATGTGCACACATATGCTGTAATATAGAGCCACCTATAAGTGGACAGTATTTGCCCATACTTTTGTACGCATGCAGGGATGTTACAGACGAATGAATGTGTTTTGTTTCATTCTTCATGTAATGAGTACTTTACAGGCTGGCCCAACATTTATTGTGCATCCCAAATTGTCCTTGCAAAGGTGGTGGGGAACTGCTTTCTTGAACTGCTGCAATCCTTTCGGATTAGGGACACCCATGTAGCTGTTTCAAAGGGAATTCCAAGATTTTGACCCAGTGAGACTGAGAGATGGGTGATATAGTCCAAGTGGGATGGTGAGTGGCTTGAAGGGAGCTTGCTGATGGTGGTGTTCCCATGTATCTGTTGCCCTTGTCCTTCTAAGTGGTAAAGTTTGCAGGTTTGGAAGGTGCTGTTGAAGGAGCCATTATGAGTTTCTATAGTGCATTTTATTGATGATGCACACTATTGTCACTAAACATTGGTGGTGGAGGGAGTAGATACATATGGATGTGGTGCCAATCAAGTGGACTGCTATGTCCTGGATGGTGTCAAGTTTTGTGAGTGTTGTTGGCACTTCATCCAGGCAAATGGGGAGTATTCCATCACACTCCTGACTTGTGCCTTGTATGTGGTAAACAGACTTAGGGGAGTCAGGAGGTGAGTTCCTTGCTGCAGAATTCCGAACCTCTGACCTGCTTTTGAAGCCACTGTATTTATATGGCTACTCCAGCTCAGTTTATGCTCAATGGTAACCTTCAGGATGTTAGCGGAGGATTCAGCAATGGTAATTGCATTAAACACCAAGGGTTCATGGTCAGATTCTCTCTTGTTGAAGATGGTCATTGCCTGGCACTAATGTGGTGTGACTGTTACTTGTCAGCTTAAACCTGGATATTGTCCACCTCTTGCTGCGTTTGGATATACTGATCAGGTCTGAGGAGTTACGAATGAATCTGAACATTGTGCAATCATCAGCAAACACCCCAACTTCTGATTTTATGATGCAGGACAGCACATTGATGAAATAGCAGAAGATGGTTGGGCCTTGAACTCTATCCTGAGGAACTCCTATAGAGATGCCCTAGCACTGAGATGACTGATCTTCAACAACCACAACTATTTTCCCATGTACCAGGAATGACTCCAATCAGTGGGGAGCTTTCCCTGATTCCCATTGACTCCAGGTTTGCAAGGGATCCTTGATGTAACAATCTTTCAACAGCGCTGCATTGATGTCAAGGATAGTGTCACTCTGACCTCACCTCTGGAATTCTTTTATCCATGTTTGGACCAAGGTTGTGAAAGGTCAAGAGCCGAATGCCCCTCAGAACCCAAACAGAACAGCAATGAGCAGTTCATTCCCTTGTAAGTGCCACTTGATAACACTGTTCATGACCCCATCCATCACTTGGCTTATCATTTGTTCATACAAACTGCTTCTTTAGATGTATGTGTTTGAATGTATGTGCACATATTTGTGTGCATGCTTACACGTACTTCTACATGAGCCTATGCCTCATCTCTGTGCATCTCGACATGTGAAAATTTTTGTTCAATAATCCCGGAAGAATGCTGTCATAAGTTTCTTGAACTTTTAATCAAACTTCACTGAAGATTACTCTCCCCTAAATTAACGTTTATTACTCAGCTTCTTCTGTTTCAATCACACTTCACTTTCACAAAGGTGAAATAATTCTCATTAATTAATGGATAAAAGTAGCATCCAGTGAAATTTAGGACTAGGGACCACAAGAGCGAGGAGGTGTTAGCAGAAAAGGTGCTCGTGACAGGTTCTCGCTGTAAAATGTATCTTTTTATTGTCAGCCGCAGCACAACCCATGGCCTCAATTCAGTCTTTGCCCTAAAAGGTTCCATAGTATCGGCTGCTCACCAGAGGGTGTGAGCAATGAACAGTGACAGCGATATGCTTCCAGGGTTTAATGGCGTTCACAATGAAACGGGTGATAGCGCAGGTTGGAGACACTGATGTGCAACAGACAAACTCAAGTGGCCACAGGTGCCATTAGAAAACATAGGCCTCCATGTTTTGAAGCAGATCCAGTTTAGTGATGTATAACATTTTAGATCTTTTTTTTAACTTATTCTCCTTGTTTTGTTTCCTTATCCTGGTGTGCTAATACCTCCTGGGATTCAAGACAACAAGGTGCAGGGCTGGATGAACACAGCAGGCCAAGCAGCATCACAGGAGCAGAGAGGCTGACGTTTCGGGCCTAGATCCTTCATCAGAAAAGGGGGAGGGGAAAGGGGTTCCGAAATAAATAGGGAGAGAGTGGGAGGCGGATAGAAGAGGGATAGAGGAGAGGATAGGTGGAGAGGAAACAAACAGGTCGAAGAGGCGGGGATGGAGCCAGTAAAGGTGAGTGTAGGTAGGGAGTTAGGAAGGGGATAGGTCAGTCCAGGGAGGACGGACAGGTCAAGGGGGCGGGATGAGGTTGGTCGGTAGGAGATGGAGGTGCGGCTTGAGGTGGGAGGAGGGGATAGGTGGGAGGAACAACAGGTTAGGGAGGCAGGGACGAGCTGGACTGGTTTTGGGATGCGGTAGGGGGAGGGGAGATTTTGAAACTTGTGAAATCCACATTGATACCATTGGGCTGCAGGGTTCCCAAGTGGAATATGAGTTGCTGTTCCTGCAACCTTCAGGTGGCATCGTTGTGGCACTGCAGGAGGCCCAGGATGGACATGTCGTCTGAGGAATGGGAGGGGGAGTTGAAATGGTTCGCGACTGGGAGGTGCAGTTGTTTGTTGCGAACCAAGCGTAGGTGTTCTGCAAAGCGGTCCCCGAGTCTCCGCTTGGTTTCCCCGATGTAGAGGAAGCCACACCGGGTACAGCGGATGCAGTATACCACATTGGCAGATGTGCAGGTGAACATCTGCTTGATGTGGAAAGTCTTCTTGGGGCCTGGGATGGGGGTGAGGGAGGAGGTATGGGGGCAGGTGTAGCACTTCCTGCGGTTGCAGGGAAAAGTGCCGGGTGTGGTGGAGCTGGAGGGGAGTGTGGAGCGGACAAGGGAGTCACGGAGAGAGTTGTCCCTCCGGAAAGCAGATAAGGGTGGGGAGGGAAAGATGTCTTTGGTGGTGGGGTCGGATTGCAGATGGCGGAAGTGTCGGAGAATGATGCGTTGGATCCGGAGTTTGGTGGGGTGGTACGTGAGGACGAGGGGGATTCTTTTTTGGTTCTTATTGCGTGGACGGGGTGTGAGGGATGAGGTGCGGGAGATGTGGGAGACACGGTTGAGGGCGTTCTCGACCATCAAGGGGGGGAAGTTATGGTCCTTGAAAAACGAGGACAACTGAGATGTACGGGAGTGGAATGCCTCATCCTGGGAGCAGATGCGGCGGAGGCGAAGGAATTGGGAATAGGGGATAGCATTTTTGCAGGAAGGTGGGTGGGAGGAGGAGTATTCTAGATCCTTAGTCATTTTGCATTATCTCGTCCAGAAGGCTTAGATGGTAGCACTTGAAGATCCACTTCAGAAATTTGAGCACAAAAAGTTAGCCAACACATTAAAGTGGTACATAGGGGGTGCTGCACCATGGAGGGTCAGTACAGAGGGAGTGTTGCATTATGGGTGGGTCAATACAGAGGGAATGCTGCACTGTTAGAGGATTAGTAAGGATGGAGTGCTGCTCTATCAGAAGATCAATACTGAATGAGTGTTTTACTGTCAGAGTGTCAGTACCTTTGGAGTGCTGCACTTTCAGAGGGTCAGTACTGAGGGAGTGCTGCACTGTGGGTGGGTCAGTACAGAAGGAGTGTCATACTGTCAGAGGGTCAGTATGGAGGGAGTGTCATACTGTCTGTACAAAAGGAGTGCCGTGTTGTCAGATAGTCAGAACCAACAGCCTGTTGCACTGTTGGGAGGTGAACATTGAGGAGGTGTCTCAATCAGAATCATTGCTGAGGGAGTACTGCACCACTGAAGCGTTAGGTTGAAGGTCAATACTGATGGAGCACTGTACCATCAGAGGTTCTGTCTTGCAGATGAGATGTTAGCCCAAACCTCCTCAGTGTAAGATGTTATAACACTATTTTGAAGGAGAATTCTTACTGGGGTTCTGACTATCAGGGATACACTGAGGTCAATATTAAATAAAAACTGAAAGAACTGCGGATGCTGTAAATCAGGAACAAAAACAGAAATTGCTGGAAAAGCTCATTAGTCTGGCAGCATCTGTGAAGAGGAATCAGAGTTAACGTTTCAGGTCTGGTAACACATCCGCAGAACTGATGGTAGCTAAGAAAATGATAGATTTTATGCAGAAGACAGGGTGGTGGGAGGGGAGGTGTGGGAATGCTGTAAGGAATAAATGATAGGTGATTGGGCTTGGAGCCCAAAGAGAGAGAAGAACAGCCACTTTAACACACTACCCTTTTTCCCTGGCCAATATCTCTGTCTCTGGCTTGCTCCAGTGCAGCTCAGCTTAAGCTGGAAGAACAAAACCTCATTTTCTGCTTGGGGACCCTGCAGCCTTCTGGACTCAATATCGAGTTCAATTTTAGGGCTTGAATTCTACTATGTCCTAAACCTCACCACGACACACCAGGTCTTGTGATCATATAGTCTGCTATTACACACAACCCATTGTTTGCCACTAACAGTCTCCGTTAACAGCTTATTAATACTGAGATAGTAGGAACTGCAGATGCTGGAGAATCTGAGATAACAAGGTGCAGAGCTGGATGAACACAGCAGGCCAAGCAGCATCAGAGGAGCAGGAAAGCTGACGTTTCGGGCCAGACCCTTCTTCAGAAAATGATTGTTATCTCAGTTTATTAATCCTGCTCGTCAGATCGTTATTAACTCCTTTGTCTGTCCATAAGTTCTCTCTCTGGGCTCTATTCCTCAATCACCTATTGTTTACTCCTTACACCCTCCCCTACCCTATCTTTTGCATAAAAACCGACATTTTCCTAGCTACCATCAGTTCCAAGGGTCACCAGACCTGAAACTTTAACTCTGATTTTTCTCCACAGATGCTGCCAGACCCAATGATCTTTTCCAGCAATTTCTGTGTTTGTACACTGAGGTCAGACAGATTGTTAGCTGATACGCTGCTCACTCTGTTTGTACTGAAGTAATGTATTTGTAAAAATCAGCAGGAACATTTGATGAGCAAATTGTCAATAACATCCAATGAACAAATTTGAAATTATTAGAATTATACAGTGAGCAGAAAACAGTATTTGAATGGTCGGAAGTGATTTCCTTTATACACTGAGGTGGTCAGTTGGTTTTGTGAGTCCAGGAAAGGAAAGCTATGTTCTTGCTGCGTGTTATGTAATGTGAAAATAACTGAGGGTCTATTGCCGTTATTTGATAGGAGACATTGCTGGCCCCGAGTGGGTGAGTGTAACAGGATCGTACATTGTATTAGTGCTGGCGTTATATTATATTCTATGACGTGGGTCAACCACCTGTTGCTCTCTCACCAGCTGAGGGAGGAAAATGTACAAAATCTCTTAGCTTCATTCTGTCCTCCGGGAATCAGAATTTGATATTGTGGCGAAAAAAATTCACACAGGAAATTTACACCAAACTGGAACAGTGATTATCAAGATTCATATATAACTCTAAATCTATTTCATAATTCCATCCATTAAAATCATTATAAGTTGATCTGATTGGACCTCAGATTTTGAATAGAAGCAACAGTTTCTAATCAGAACCTAAATTACACAATCCCTGGACATTAGAAGCAATGTAGATGCCTCAAACCATGCCCTGGACTCAAAAGAGACTGCATTTCCAAACTGAGCTGCTCTCCGCTGTTCAGCTGCGCACTGCAAACAATGACTAGTAGACAATGCCAGTACTGAGGGAGTGCTGCACTGTAGGAGGGACAGTACTGAAGGACCGCCACACTGTCAGAGGGTCAATACTGAGGGAACGCCACACTGTCAGACAGTACGTACTGAGGGGGTGCTGCACTGTGGGAGAGTCAGTACTGAGGGGGTGCTGCACTATCACAGGGTCACACAGAGGGAGTGCTGCACTATCGCAGGATCATACAGATGGAGTGCCGCATTGTCAGGGATGGTCAGAACGGAGATCCTGCTGCACTGTCCCCTCCTGCCATGCCAACATACCAGGCATCAGCAGGGAAGCATGTCGTAGCATCACAGCTGAGTCTGTTTCTGGCCTCTGCCAAGAGCCCCACACATGACATCCACTGGGGAATCTGTGAATATTGATAACCAGAATGTGCAAAACTACTTTGCAACCCAGGGTGCACTGTTTTGAATTCACTGTAGTAATGTAGGCAGTGCAGGCAGCAATCTGTGCAGAGCAAGCTCCCACAAATAGTAATGAGATTTCCCCTTTGTGAAGCCATGCTGACTCTGTTTGTTCCCATCACTGTTTTCCATTTGTTTTACTGGCGTTGGTTGCTGGATTAACTATCGATCAGGACACCAGAACACCCAAGTTTCGTTGCATTTCCACCTTTCCCAATCTGTCTGACTGTTTTTATGACCAAAGTGGATAACTTCACATTTATTCACATTATTCCGTATCTGCCATTCATTTGCCCACTCACTCAACTTGTCCAAGTCACACTGAAGCATGTCTGCATCCTCCTCACAGTTCACCCTCCCACCCAGCTTTGTGTCATCTGCTAATCTGGAGACATTGCATTTAATTCCCATATCTCAATCATTAATATAAATTGTGACTAGTTGGGGTCCAAGCACTGACCCGTGTGGAACCTCATTAGTCACTGTCTACCACTTGGAAAAAAGACCCATTTATTCCTACTCTTTGTTTCCTGTGGCAACCAGTTCTCTATCTGTTTCAGCATGCTACCCCCAATCCCATGTGCTTTAATTTTACAGGCTAATCTCTTGTGTGGAATTTTATCGAAAACCTTCTGAACGTCCCAGTAAAGCACATTCATTGGCTCCGCTTATTTGCTCCACATCGTTGAAAAATTCTGATACATTTGCCAAGCACAATTTCCCCTTTCTAAAGCCATGTGGACTCTGTCTGTTCCTGTCACTGTTTTCCATTTGTTTTACTGGTATTGGTTGCGGGATTAACTATAGATCAGGACACCAGGAAGAAAGAATGTTCTTCTTTATTCACAGTAGTGGCCTGGGATTTCCGTGTGAGAGGGCAGGCCTCAGGTTACCGTTGCATCTGGATGGCACTTCTGACAGTGTGGCACACCCTCAGTACTGTACGCAGTGTCAACTTCACTGAGGCTTGTGTGTTCCAGGTCTTGGAATAGGGTTTGGGCTCACAACCTTGAGTGTACTACCAACTGAGCTGAGGTACAGTACTCCAGAGAAATTTGAGGTGAAAGAACTTTGAAAAAGCTGCAGGAAGGGAAGAAGTGTGTGCACATATCTCTATCTCTCTTTCCCCTTACCTTTCAGATCACTTGGTGGCTGAGACCCTGATGGACCCGGAGCATTCCTCGGAGATCCAACAGCCCGCGCAGAACAAGCGCCGCCTCTCCATGATCTCTCAGGGAAGATTCGACCGGAGTTTCTCGGAGGAAGGGGCGGAGAAGCCGGCCGACGGTCAGAAGCCGCGGGTCTACACCATCTCAGGCGAGAGCCAGCTGCTGTCGGAGAGGGAGACGGAGAGTGAGGGGACGGGGACGGTGACGGCAGCGACGAGTACCCCCGGCAAGGAGGCACGGCCCTCCCAGGCGGGCGGAGGCGGAGGCGGGCGCTGCAGGAACTGGGCGGGCAGCAGGCAGAGCTCGAGGGAGTGTCCCGGCTGTGCGAAGGCCGCAGGCTCCTCGCAGCTGCTGACCGTTGACGGCGAGCACGTGCAGGCGCGCGAGGCCGCCCGCCATCGCAAGAAGCTCGAGCGCATGTACAGCATGGACCGGGTGTCCGGTGAGAACCGAGGGAGCTGAGATAGACTAATGTCAGCAATCTACCAGGACAGCCGCTCTAGGATCTTTATGGGAGACAAGGAGCAGGAGCAGGCCATTCAAGCCTGAAAGTAGACCCAGGACCCAGGGGTAGACCAAAGACCTGAAGGTAGACCAAAGGACCTGAAGATGGACCAAGGACCTGACGGTAGACCCAGGACCTGAAAGTAGACCCGTAGCTTGAAGGTAGACTCACAATTCGAAGGTAGACCCAGGACCTGAAGGTATATCCACATCCTAAAGATAGATCCAGGACCTGAACATAGACCCAAAACTTGAAGGTAGACCTAGCACCTGAAGGTAGACCCATATCATTAAGAGGTAGATCCAGGATCTGAAGGAAGACCTACAACTTGAATAAAACAAAGAATTGAGGATGCTGGAGATCTGAAGCAAAAACAGAAATTGACAGTGAAATTCAGCATGTCTGGCAGCATTCAGTGGCAAGAAAGCAGAGTTACCATTACAAGTCTGGTGACTCTTCATCCAAATTGGTCCAGAACATGAAGGAAAATCCACAAACTGAAGGCATTAGGGCAGGAGTTCCACAATTTTGACCCAACAACACTGAGGGAACTGCAGTTGTTGCCATGTCAGGATGGCGAGTAGCTTGGATGAGAACTTGCTGTTGATAGTATCCCCATATATTTGCCACCCTTGTCCTTCCAGATGGAGGTGGTTGTGGGTTTGGAGGGTGCTGTCTGCAGAGGTTTTGTGAGTTTCTGCAGTTTATAAATGACACTCATTTTTGCTATTGAGGGTTCTGGTCTCAACACCACTTTTCTGTTTGTTGCCATCCTAACCCTGACTTCCTCGTCAGTCAAAAATCTGTTGAACTCTGCTTTGAGTATATTCAATGGTTTACCCTCCACTGGGAAAGAGAATTCCACTGACCAGCAACCATCTATGTTCCCTGGAAAATAGGGACAGTTGTAACTCCTTGACAACCCCTCCCCCATATCAAGTTCCAAAACAATTGCATTACCATTCTGACACTGTGTTTGCAATCTTATTGAGAAATAATTTGCCATTGGTTGCTAGGAAACTGCAGACAGCATGTACTATGTAGTAACATATTCCAGGTAACTGGGTTACAATATGCTTGTAGAACCACAACAGAGCGAATATATCTGCATTCCTAAATGCTCTGAATCGGTAGAGTGAAGTGTATGTATGAACTGGGGTCATCCAACCTAGGGTAGTTAGAATCTGCTGTTAACTACAATAAACAGACTCAATTGCCAACTTTTACAGTTGCCTTCTCCTGAAACCTTCCCTCCATCATAAGGTCAGAAGTTGGAATGTTCATCAATGATTGCATAACGCTCAGCACCGTTCACAACTCCTGAGATACTGAAGCCGACCATGTCCAAATGCAGTAAGATCTGGGCGATATCCAGGTTTGAACTGACAACTGGTAAGTAATGTTCATATCACACGAATGCCAGGCAATGACCATCTCCTGCAATACAGAATCTGACAATCGCCCTTGACGTTCAATGGCACCACCATCACTGAATTCCCAATTATCAACATTTCGGGGATTAGCATTGATCAGAAACTCAATTGCACTAGTCACAAGTAAAATACTGTGGCTTCAGAGACTAGGAATCTTGCTGTGGGTAACTCATCTCTTGACTCTCTAAAGTCTGTCTAGGGCACAAGTCAGGAGTGTGATGGAATACTCCCAACTTGCTTTGATGGATGCACCTCCAATAACTCAAACGTCCACTCCCTGTACCACTGACACTCAATAGCAGCAGTGTGTACCATGTACAAAATGCACTGGAGAAGCTAACCAAGGCTCCTTAGACAGCACCTTCCAAACCTATGATCGCTACATGGCTGAGAACAAGGGCAGCATATATGTGGGAATACCACCACCTGCAAGTCACCCTCCAAGCCACTCACCATCATGACTTGAAAATTCCTTCAATGTCACTGGTTCCAAAACTTGAAACTCCCTCCCTAATAACACTATGTGTCTACTCACGTGAACTGCAGTGGTTCAAGAGGCAGTTCCACATCACCTTATCAAGGGCATTTGGTGATGGGGTACAAATGTTAGTGACACAACATTCCATGTGGGAATAAAATAAAACACATGGAAAGTTGACTGTGGGACTCTTTAATACTCCCTTAGGGATGAGAGTGGCACTGTATCAACATCTATTGCTCAATTTTAATTGCCTTGAATGAAGTGGCTTTCAACCATTTTCAGAAGACAGGTAAGAGTTAGGCACATTGCTGATCTTTGGTAGATTTACTCCCCCACTAAAGGGCACCAGTAAACCAGATGGGTTTTACAACAGTTGATGACTTGTTGTGGTCATTACTGAGGCCATCTTTTGATTCCACATTTTATGAACTAAATTCAAACTCCATCAGCGGAGGTCATGAGATTTGAAACTGTGTTCCAAAAACATGGTCTTGCGCCTCAGGATTTCTGGTTCATTCACATTACCACCAAAGCACATTCTCCCCCAACACTGCTGTTTAATCTGCAGGTAAATGAAGAGTAGTGGAATCAGCTCCAGACTAGTAAATACTCGAAACAATCCGCTAATAAAGTGTGATTGGACTGTATCCAGGTGAATTACAATCCAGAGAGGAGGCTTGTGAGATTCTGGAGACAAGACTGCCGAAATGTAGAGACTGATCTCTTTGGAATCAAAGTGTATGAAATTTTGGGAACAGGCCCTTATGATTTGACCACAGGTTTCCCAGGGTTACAGTGTCCCGACGTGAGACCCCAGGAGCAAGGACAACCCCTGAATGCTGAATTCATTTGTGGGGTCTGGGCGTCACTGTTGGCCAGCATTTATTGCCTGTCCCCCGTTGCCCTTGAGAAGGTGGTGGTGAGCTTCCTTCTTGAACCGCTGCAGTTCACCTGCTGTGGGTTGATCCAAATGCCATTGGGGAGGGAATTCCAGGATTTTGACCCAGTGATAGTGAAGGAACAGCGATATATTTCCAAGTCAGGATGGTGAGTGGCTTGGAGGGGAACTTGCAGGTGGTGGTGTTCCCATATATCTGCTGCCCTTGACCTTCTAGATGGAAGTGGTCATGAGTTTGGGAAGAGCTGTGTTCCTAGCATCTGACCTGCTTTTGTAAGCACTGTCTTATGTGGTGACTGCAGTTGAGTTTCTGGTCAACGGTAATGCTAAGGATGTTGTTGGGAACCTTAAGGATATTGATAGTGGGGAATTCACTGATGGTAACACTATTGAATATCAAGGGATGGTGCTTGAAATAACTCTCATTGGAGATGGCCAGTGCCCAGCATTTGTGTGGCATGAATGTTACTTGCCACCTCTCAGCCCAAACCTTGATATTGTCCAGATCTCGTTGCATTTGAATATAGACTGCTTCAGGATCTGAAGAGTCATGAATGGTACAGAATGTTGTGCAATCATCAGCAAATATCCTTGCGTCTGACCTTATGATGGAGGGAAGGTCATTGATGAAGTAGCTGAAGATGGTTGTGCCTAGGACACTACCCTGAGGAACTCCTGCAGAGATATCCTGGAGCTGTGATGACTGACCTTCAACAACCGCAACCATCTTCCTATGTGCCAGGTATGGCTCCAACCAGCAGAGAACTTGCCTTCTGATAGCAGTTGACTCCAGTTTTGCTAGGGCTCTGGGTTTATCCCTTTTGACTGTATTTGAACCAAAGCTTTAATGACGTCAGGAGCTGGGTGGCCCTGGCAGAACCCAAACTGGGTGTCACTGAGCAGGTGCTGCCTGATAGCATGATTGGTGACATCTTCCATCACTTCACTGATGTTTGAGAGTGGACTGATGGAGCAGTAATTGGCCAGGTTGGATTTGTCCTGTTTTTTGTGCACAGGATATACCTGGGCATTTTTCCATATTGTTGCATTGATGCCACTGTTGTATCTGTACTGGAACAGCTTGTCTAGGGGAGCAGCAAGTTCTGGAGCTCCAGTCTTCAGTAATATTACTGGAATGTTGTCAGGGTCTGTAGACTTTGTATTATCCAGTATCTCCAACCATTTCTTGATATCATGTGAAGTATCCTAGGAGGAGGAGACTGAGATTGATCTTCCACTTGGCACTTGTGGCTGAAGATTGCTGTGAATGCTTCAGTCTAATCTTTTGCTGTGATGTGTTGAGCTCTTCCATTATTCAGGATGGGGTTATTTGTGGAGCCTCCTCCTTGAATGAGTTGTGTAATTGTCCACCACCATTCACAACTGGATGTGGCAGGACTGCAGGGCTCAGATCTGATCCGTTGATTGTAGGACCACTTAGCTCTATCACTTGCTGCAAAAGCTGTTTGGCATGCAAGTTGCCCTGGTTGACACCTCATCTTCAGGTATGCCTGATGCTGCTCCTAGCACAATCTGATCACCCACTTAGCACATTAATAGTGGCATGCAGTACGATGGAGGGTATTCTTAATGTGAAGGCAGGACTTCGTCTCCACAAGGACTGTGCAGTGGGACAGGCTTCAAACAGATCTAGCAGTTCAATAAAAACTGAAATAACTGCAGATGCTGGAAATCAGAAACAAAAACAGAAATTGCTGGAAAAGCTCAGCAGGTCTGGCAGCATCTGTGGAGAGAAATCAGAGAAACTAGCAACTCAACACTGGGCATTCACATCTGTGATTGTACCCCAGCACAATCTACTACCTCATAGCCCGATATATCCCTCACTCAATAATTACCATCAAACCAAGGAATTAACCCTGGTTCAATGGAGTGTGCAGGAGGGAATGCAAAGTGCAGCACATTGGATACCTAAAAATGAGGTGTCAACCTGGTGAAGCTACCAAATAGAAGTACTTGCATGCCAGACAGCATAAGCAGCAAGTGAGAGATAGAGCTAAGTGACATATCCAGAGATGGTGACGATGGTGCTATGCCATTGTTTGTAAGGTATGATTCCATGAGTATGACTGTGTCAGGCTGTTGCTTGACTAGTCTGTGAGACAATTTTCCCAATTTTGACAGTAGATCCAAGATATTAATCAGGAGGACTTTGCACAGTTGATGGGACTCTTCCTGCCATTGTGTTTTCCGGTCCCTTGTTTGATGCCAGGTGGTCCTTGAAACTTAAGGAGTTTGAATCTCCTGCCTCATTGAAAAGTTAATCATTATGCTACCTTCCCCAGATCCTTTCCTTCTGTCCCAGGAATTTAATGCTGTCACCTCCTGCATCATCTCTCTGGCTATGCTTTCATCTGTTCTATTGTGCCATTTCCGTACTCACCAGTAAGCAGCAGCAGGTACAATGCAAGTGATACAAAACTTGGAAATGTTGTCAACTATAAGGAGGATAGTGATGGAGTTTGAGAAGACACAGACAGGCTGGTACAATACGTGGATATCTGCAAATGAAATTTAGTGCAGAGAGGTGTGAAATGTTTCATTCTGGAAAAATAAAATGAAAAGTGACAGTATAAAATAAAGAATTCAATTCCCTATGTATAAATAATTGAAAATGGTAAGGCAGGTAACAAAGACACACATATGCTGGGCTTTAAAAATAAAAGCATAGAATATAAAAGCAAGGGAGCTGCAATCAACTTTTTGAAACACTGGTTCAGCCTCAACTAGCGTATTGCACCCAGTTGTGGGTACTGCACTTTGAGAAGGGTATGAAGGCATTGTAGCAAAACAGAAAAAAAACTTAAGAATGATTCCAGAAATGAGGAGCTCTGAGGGTTGTTTGGCAAAACTGGGAGTGTTGTTTACAAAGAATATGTTTGTGAGGAGATTTGATTGAGGGTTTCAAAATCCTGATGGCTCTGGAAAGAATGGATAGAAAGAAGCTGACATGATTGTTGGAAGGGAACCAGAGGACATTGACAAAAAACATATGTATATAGTGCATGGATAGGATCTGGAAAGTATCTCCTGAAAGTGTGGTGGGGTCAGATTCAGTTGTGAACTTCGGAAGGAAATCGAATAATTCTCTAAAGCAAAAACTATTAGCAGGGTTATGAGGAAAAGGCAGGGCTGTGGGACTAGTTGAGTTGATTTTACTAAGGACTGGCTGTGACATGATGGGCCCAATGGCCTCTTTTTGTGCTGAAGTCACTCTATGATTTTGATTCTAAGTTCTGTTAGATTTAACAACTTGGGATGTATACAAATCAATGGGCACAGCAATATGTATTTTGCATGTCTTTTATTTGTTCGCGGACATAGGCATCATTAACTAGGCCAGCAGTTATTGTCCTGGCAAAGGTGAACTGCAGTAGGAAGAGGCCAATGAAGATTCTAGTCTTTGCCTCTGGATAATTTTAAGTGAAATACTTTTTCTGTTTCAGACGATGTCCCAATTAGGACTTGGTTCCCAAAGGAAAACCTCTTCAACTTCCAGACAGCAACTACCACAATGCAAGCGTGAGTATGATACAGGGGATGTACTGTACATAGATCTACAAAAAAAGTTTTGATAAGGTGCCACATCCAAAGAATATTCTGAAAAATAAAAATCTCATGGTGTAGTGGGAATCATATTTGGATGAATAGAAGACTAGCTGGGAGTAGCCTTAAATGGGTCTTTTTCAGGTTGGCAAGATGTAATAAGTGGTGTGCCACAGGGATCTGTGCTGGGACCTAAACTATTTACAATCAATGTAAGTGACTTAGATGAAGGGATGGAGGGTATGGATGCCACATTTGCTAACAACACAAAGATAGGTAGGAAAGTAAGGTATGAAGATGAATTTAATAAGTTACAAAAGATATAGATAGGTTGTGAGTGAGCGAAGATGTGGCAAATGGAGAAAATGTGAAATGATTCTAAATGATGAGAGATTGCAGAGCTGTGATATGCAGGGGAACTGATTGTCCTCACACATGAATAGCAAAACGTTAGTATGCAGGTACAACAAATAATTAGGAAAGCTGATAGAATGTTATAATTTATTGTGAGGGGAATCAAATATAAAAGTAAGGAGGTTATCCTTCAGTTATGCAGATGAGACCACATTTAGAGTATTGTGTACAGTATTGGTCTCCTTATTCAAAGAATGATGTAAGTATGTTAGAGCAGTTCAGAGAAAGTTTACTGGACTAATTCCTGGAATGGGTAAGTTTTTTTATGAAGAAAGGTTGGACAGCTAGGCTTGTATCCACCGATCTTTGGAAAAGTAAGGTCCTGAGGGGTCTTGAAGGGTAGATGTGGAAGGGATATTTCCTCTTAATAGGAAAATCTAGAAATAGGGGCCACTTTAAAAATCAAATGTCACACAATTAAAGCAGAGATGAGGAATTTTCTTTCTCAATAGTTGTGATTCTTTGAACTCTTCTTGCTGAAAAGGTGATGGAAGCAGAGCCTGAACATTTTAAGGCAAAAATAGAAAGGTACTTGTTGAGCAAAGGGCTGAAAGGTTATTGGGGTAGGAGAGAATGCAGATTTGAGGTTAAAATCAGATTATCCAAGCTCAAGGGACTGAATGCCTACTCCTGCTCTGAATTCATGTGTTCAGATAATCGTCTCTGAACTGCTATGCTATAAACACATGCCCTATGGTGTTCCTGTGAAGCCTTTGGCACAGTTTACATCAAAGGTGGGATGGAAATATAAATTGTTTTACAGTGCTGAACGGGACTGAGATGTTCCCTTTTTAAACCATGCCCTGCACAGGAGCTCCTTCCAAGACACAAACAAGATGTACAGTGTCACAAAAGGAATGAGCCATTGCTTTTAAAACCAACAATATGTTTAGTGGAAAAGCAGAATAGTGCAGAGTGCTGTGGGAATTCTGAAGTCAGAACAAAAAGAATGTGGAAACACTCAGCAGGTCAGGCAGCATCTGTGGCGAGTGACAGAATTAACGTCTCATGTCAATGTTCTGATGAAAGGACATCAATCTACAGCGTCAACACCAATGCTACCTGACCTTCTGAGTTCTTCTAGCATTTTTGTGTTCCTATTTTACACATTCACTGGGGCTGACACAAAGACTGCTGTATCTGATGGAATGGACTGATTACTCGCCGTGTGTGAATTAAGATGACATGGGGACACATGCAAGCCGTACAGCATCAATAACAACTTGCATTTACATAGTAAGTGGTAGTATAATCCATTGCACAGGACTGTGATTTGAGTAAAAATTTGACATTGAGCCAAAAAAGAGTATTTGTACCAAAGCTTGGTCAAAGAGATTGGCTCTAGGGATTATCTTCAAAGAAACAGTCTTGAGTTTTAGAATTCCAGAGTTTAGGCAATAGATGACTAATAGTGCATTGATAAAGCTGAGTTGAGGGAAGTGGAGCATGTACAAGATGTTCGAATTGGAGGAATGGTGCCATCTCAGAGGGTTGAGGGACTGGAAAAGGTTACAGAGTTGGGAAAAGTTGAGGCCATCAGAAAGTTTGAACCCAAGGAATTGGATTTTAAAGTCAAGGCATTCCGGATCCCGGAGCAATGTAGGTCAGTGAGCACAGAGTTGACAGTGAATGAGACTTCGCAAGAGTTA
Organism: Rhincodon typus; assembly: GCF_021869965.1. Taxonomy (NCBI): domain Eukaryota; kingdom Metazoa; phylum Chordata; class Chondrichthyes; order Orectolobiformes; family Rhincodontidae; genus Rhincodon; species Rhincodon typus. Next base: position 5,725,714 of record NC_063359.1, read on the forward strand.
GGATATAGGCAGTAGAAAATTAAATATTCCCTGTATACACATAGAAAAGCTGAGACTAGGACATGTGTGAGCTTAAAAGTACCAGATGGAATGGATCATTCCTGATTTCTGTGTAGCCAATAAAGATGAGCTGGTTCTGCATGAGCTGTGCAGTTACTCCTGTGAGATTTCCTCTTTATCCAGTGTGTACTGTATATGAGAGCAAGCTACATCTGAATGCAGTAATAACAGAAACAGCATGTACTTACGGGGGCTGGAGCACTGGTCCACATGCTTCCTAGACCTTAAATAGCATTCCATTAATCTGGGACTAATTGGTGCCACCCAATATTCAAGCCTTTGCTGAAGCACTTCTGACCTATTATTTCTATCAGTGTTTTTTGTTAAATGTGTGAGATATGCCAGCACTTCAGAGCTCAGTTTGGCGTTTAATGAGCTCACACTGAATATTGAATAGCAGTAGATTCAGACAGCTAGCATGGATATTGAGCACTCCATTTGTGAATTTACAACTGAATGTAAATGTAATATACCAGCTGTGTCCCATGCATTAATGTAATAACTGCAGGCTTTCAGCCAACAACTTTCTTGATGATAATCCATTGTGGCATTGAACAGATCAAGTAGTAAAGGGATCTGTGATTATTCTGATCTTGAATCCACAGTGCTTTCAAAGCCCTGATATTATTAGTTGTATTTCATTTGCCCCAGAATTTCTCATTCCTCTGTGGTGCCTAGGCAATGGGTTAAACTTGAAAGAGCATTCCCATCCTTTCACCACCTTCATTACCAATTCAGAGGCTAGGTTGACATTGTCTCAGCTTTAGTGAAGACAAGTTGCTCCTTTAAGATGTTTGATGTCTTAGTTATACAGGAACTTATACAGGTTCTTTTGGTACTTGTACTATGATTTAATCCAGTATTTAAAGGTAGCACTGCCTCATGAACTGAACCAGATTTGAACAGATCTGTGTGGGTACACTCTCAAAGTCTCCAAAATCAAACAGAGTTAATGCAAGGTGACAGGAGGCTTGGTTCAAATTGCTGACTTGTTTTACATCACCCTTAGCATGAACGTGCGGATCAATATTTATATTAATAATCTATTTAACAGATATGATTTTACACAGTGAGCCCATTAATCTGGAGGAAGGCTGTTCCCTTGGCCGTAAGAATGTATAACCAGCGGACGCCGTCTCTGTTTTAGGGACAGACCATTTAAAGTCAAAATGAGGACAAATTTCTTCAATAAGGGTAGTGAATCTCTGGAATTCTCTACCCCAGAGGGCTGTTGTGGCTCAGTTGTTGAGAATGCTCAGTCATTGAGAACGTTCAGGACAGAGATCAACAGATTTCTAAATATTAATGACAGCAAGGGAGATGAGGCTTGTGCGTAAAAATGGCATTCAAGTGGAAGATCAGCCATAATCTCGTTGAATGGAAGGGCAAGCTTGATGGGCTGTTACTCCTTATGATCCATGTAGAGATTGCCAATTTTGTAAGAATGAATGCCAGTTTGTTGCTACAGTCAAGTTTCAGTTTATACAGTGCAGCCGTGCAGTGCCTCAGGTACTAGCTTCAGCCACTGTGACAAATTGGCATATTACAAACCCAGGAGCTCATTCAGAGATGAGTCAGGAGGCTGATCCGTAGTATCCATATTATGAAAAATGATTTGCATTTATGCAACAAATTTCATAATCTCAGATTGCCCGAAATTCTCTGCCACCAGTGAAGTACTTTTAAAGTGTATCCACTGTCAGAAATGTAGGAAGCTCCCACTAATTGTGAATGAGTTATAGAAATTGCTGATCTGTTTTTGCAGTATTAGCTGAATTAGAGTTGGAAGGAGAGAAAGAAAGATCTACATGGGCAACTGAAATTCCACTTTGTAATAGTCGCATGCTATGTGGTAAAACAAACATCTGTTTGAGGTGTTGCACAATAGATCAATCGTGCCAGAATACTAGGAGAACACCTCAAGTAAAGATTAGTGCCAGACCTCTATGCAAATCCTGAACCCACAGCCTCCTGATACGAAGGAAAGAGAAGTACTCTGCATCATTTGAGGGACAGTTGACTGAGCTAAACCAGTCAGAGTGACTTCCCTCATCCATTGGATAGGTCAGTTAATGGAGATGAGAAAGGGATCATTTATCTCGTGAGACCCTATCTCACTTAAGGACTGAATGAATCTCCACTATGTCCAATCACTGGTACAGTTTTATCATGGCCCTTCATTTCCTGTCAATCTGCCAGGGGTATTTACACAACCAGACTGATGTTGGGCATTCCACGCTAGTTCTTGCATATGTGGACTTTAACCAAAACAAGGAGTTAGTTTAATGAACCTTTTACGGTTATAATGGACAAGGATGTGAAATAATGCTGTGTGATAAGAATACACCCAATTGGCAATACAAAGACAGGGGAATTTCATGTAGCGTCAAAGAGCTTTCCATAGTGCATTTTCACTTACATGTTATGTCATGCTGCACCTGCAAACTAATCATAAAAGATTTTACAGCATTGTTCAAGAACAATGGAATTTTTTGAGTATTCTAGTTAATACTTATCTTTCAACTAGCACCAGAAATTATCCAGTTATCTGAGAGAACATTACTGTGCACAATTGACTGTTGCAATTCCTTCTAATTGCAGTGACTACAGTTCAATAGTTCTACATTGGCTGTGAAATACTTTGAGATGTCTAGCATTCATGAATGGTGCTAGATAAATCCAAGTCCTTATTTCTTTAATAACTACCAGGCAGTCCCCTAACAGTGATGTGGTGTCTGGGGAGTCAGGGCCAGATGACGCTTTCAGATCAAGGAAAAAAGACATGGGAAGGGAGGGAATGAAATTTAGGAGATAAGGAGATTGAAAAGGTTGTCTTTGAGTTTGGCGTTTCACTTTAGGACATTAGCAGTCCACTCTGTTGCAGAAGCAAAATGCTGGAATCTGTACTGAAAACAGAAAATGCTGGAATTCACAGTGGGTTAGGCAGCATCATGGAGAGAGAGCAAGCTAATGTTTCCAATCTAGATGACTCTTCATCAGAGCTAACGTGAAATGTGGAGGGGGCAGCATTTATGCAATGGTATCGGGGGGGGTGGAGGGGCGATGTTGGAGTGCTAGGGGAGAAAGGGAGAAAGCACTCCACCCCTACCACTATTGCTCCCTACACACTTCACATCAGCTCTGATAAAGAGTCATCTAGACTCAGAATGTTAGCTTGCTGTCTCTCCATGGATGCTGTCTGACCCACTGTGATTTCCAGCATTTCCTGTTTTCACTCTGTTGCAAAATTACTTTCAAAGACTCTGATATGGATGGAGTCAATATCATCCTATACCTGATAGGCAGGTGACACGATTTCTGTCAACACTGATTATCTGCTTGTACCAATATTCCTGCTCTCGCTAAATATGATGGGAACATATAAATTATCAAAAACTTTTTCATCGATCACTATTACACAGAAGACTAGGGACTTGCCCTTTGCACAGTGCAAATACAGACACAACAAATGTCATTCTACCACCTTTGAATCACCTCATTGATGTACAGAATGCTGCCAAGACCCTACCTGATATGAAGCCTCATCATTCCACATTCGGCAAAGGCTCACATCCTGTGTACTCCAAGCAAAAATCAGATTGATTAAAATCACTAGAAGGGAAGCCCATACAGTTCAGATATATTTCCATTTTGCACTGTTTTACAATCTGTTCTTCTATTAGGAGGTTGAAGAGATATTAGAACTGCTTAACATAATGGTGACAAATATGCTAATTAATGTTCATCCTGGGAACGTGGGCCCAATTGTCTAAATATGAATCAATTGAGTGGGAGAACTAAAATAATGAGCAGCATTTTTAACCCTCTTTCTGATAACAACAGAAAAGGTTTAATGTAATGACTGCTGGTTTCAAGCTGGGCTCCATAAGGCAAGATTTTAATTTATAATCCAACTGAGCTACAGTGGCGTTACGGGCAATTTTGATGACAAGAATTCAACAAGATTTATTTTTAACCTGTTTTATATCCTCAGAGAAGTAAGCTTTTTCATAAATTTCCTGCATCTATCAGTTAACAAATACGTTAATCTTTTTTTAACCTGGTTAAAGAATCCCCTGACAGTGTACATAAAAGAATGGTATCTCAGTGTGTCCTTGCATGTTTAAATCCTTAATGTCTTACTGTCTTTTAAGGTCAGAAATCAGACTGCCCCATTTGTTATCTGTGTAGCCCCAATCCTACTCTAATGTGGCTGAAATTTGCCTGCTCTTTGAAATGGCTATTCAGCACTCCAATCTGTCAAACTTCGACCAGTGGTTTAAGCTTGGGGCCCACTACCGCATTCAGTGCTCAACTTGGCATGTGCAGTCAAGACCAGTTTTTGTAAAATGTGGTCCACATTCCCAGGGTGAACATTAATAAACACCTTTGTAGTGATTATGTTAAGCAGTTCTAATATATCTCTTCAATCTCCTAATAGAAGAACAGGTTATAAAACAGTGTAAAATAGAAATATATTTGCAAATATCATCACCTGGGAAATAGGGATTTTATGTCGGGATTGTGTAAGGGGCATAGGGGAAGAGGATATAATGAATTTGTTGGTTTTTGGGCTGAGTTATTTAACAGCTTCTCTATGATACTGAATGTCTAACTCAGAACTATTAATAAGATTTTTTTTTCTTTTTTACTGCCAATCAACCATTCTGTCATAAAGAATATCGTGAGTACTTCTATTTTTCTATTTCCATAGCAACTCTTTGCTCTTTGTCTAGAGAGCCAGTGCTCAATTTTCAATGTACAGCTCAGTTTGAGGTGAACTTTGATCACATTTTCCCTCAGGGCTTTCCGGGGCTGCATGGAAAGGAAGAGGAGGAAGCGGGAGAACGAATGTGCCGCTGTGATCCAGAGGTATGTGGCTCTTTGCCAATTCCTCTGGCTCCTCTTATCGGAGACACGACTGGCTGCCACATAACCAGAAAACATCTTGCCTTGTAACTGGTGACACTGTAGTTTAAATACTGTTTTCCCTTCTTGGCTCAGGCAACTGTCTCCTCTCTCCACAGTAAACTCAGATCCTTTTGGATTTATGTGGGTCATTCTCTGTCCAGTTTTCTGTGGCTGTAGTTCAACATTACCATGGGCTTAGTATGAATTGATCAATAATGCACCTCCATGTTGGTGGTTCATGCCAGGATCATGAGCTGTCAATTTGCAGAGGTCTGGCCATTAGTTATGCAGTGAGATGATGGCCTAGTGGTATTATCAGTAGACTATTAATCCAGTGACCCAGGTAATGTTCTGGGTACTTGGGTTCAAATCCCACCAAGGCAGATGGTGGAATTTGAATTTAATAAGAAGAAATCTGAATTAAGACCCTTAATGGTGACCATAAAACCATTATTGATTTTCAGAAAATCCTATGCCTTTTTAGGGAAGGAAACTGCCGTCCTTACCTGGTCTAACCTACGTGTGACTCTGGATCCAATGAAGTTGGCTCTAAATTGCTATCTGGATAACTATGAATGGGTAATAAATGCTGGCTGAGCCAACGGTGCCCACATCCTGTGAATGAATAAATAAAAACCTTTTCCAGGACAATGGAGATAGTATCTTAACTGTTTCAGCAGCAATATCAGATTGGTGTAGCGGTGGATGATATTGCTGAGACACACTGACACTGTGCTTGAAATTGGACTGAATGGAAATGTGTTCTATTCCCAAGTTCTGACTGTGTATGAAAGCGTGATGTCCTTATTGTTAGGCATTGGTAGTGGGTGAAAGGGTAGCCAATTGCAATCTCAGTCCTTCAGTGTCAACCGAGAAACAAGCATCGATGAGAGAACAAAGAGCAATACAGCACAGGAACAGGCCCTTTGGTCCACCAAGACTGCGCCAATACATCATGCCTTTCTAAATTAAAATCATTCTGCCTCCACGTGGTGCATATCCCTCTATTCTCTGCCTATTCATATATCTGTCAAGATGCCTCTTAAACCTTGTTATTGTATCCATTTCCACCAACTCCTCTGGCAGCGTATTCTAGGTACTTACAACTCTCCTCTAAACTTTCACCTTTTATATAAACCTATGTCCCTGAGTAATTGACATTTCTGCCCTGGGAAAAAAAAATCCAACTATTCTTTCTATCTTCCCACACTAGTTTAACCCCTTGTGAGTAGCACTATCAAACCTTGCCGCCAGGATATTGGAGCCCCTCCAGTTTAGATGCAACCTGTGCTTGGACAGGTCCAAACCACCTTCCCCCGCCGTCCGGAAGACATCCCAATGATCTATATGCTTGAAGGTCTGCCTCCTATACTGGCTCTTTAACCATGTATTTAACTATACTATCTTCCTATTCCTAGCCTCACTAGCACTTAGCGCAGGAAGCGATCCTGAGAGTACAACCCTAGAGGTCCTGCTTTTTAACTTCCTTCCTAACTCCCTTTGCAGGACCTCATCTCTCTGTCTGCCCATGTCATTGGTACCAATTTGGACTACAACTCCTCGCTGCTCACCCTGCCCCTTCAGAATATCCATGCTTGCTCAGAGACACCCTTGACCCTGACACCAGGGAGACCACGTACCATCCTCGCGGCCACAGAAACATCTGTGCCTTCTGTTCGCCTACACTTTGATCCTCCTTGCTGTAGAACAGAGCCAGTCATGGTGCCACTGATCTGGTTGCTACTGCTACTTTCCTTTGAGAAGCTATTCCCCCCCAACAGTATCCAAAATGGTATACCTGTCTGAGTGGGGAATGGCTACAGGGGACTCCTGCACTGCCTGCCCATGCTTACTTATCTTCCTGGTTTCACCCAACTCTTCTGTGTATGCCTGTTACTGGTGGTGTGACCAGCTCGCTAAACATGCTATCACGACATTCTGAGCCTCATGAATGCTCCATAGTGAGTCCATCCGCAGCTCTGGGCGGCAAATCAGGAACTGCAGCTGAACAGACTTTCTGCATATGTGGTCAGCATGGAGAGTGGAGGTGTCCCTGATTTCCCAATTATTGCAGGAGGAATATTCCATGGGCCATTGTGAACCTTATTGACTAAATCAACCTTATCGACTACAGAAAATAAACCAGGAACTAATTACACAACCTAATCCACAAGTCACCAAAGTGGGTCTCTTATTCCCACCACCCACCAATTGAATAGGTCCTGGTCCAATGCAACTGACAAAGGAAATTCCTTTGTGCCTGCCCCAACAAGTTGACTCCTTCATAGCATTGTTTGCTGCTCCAATATATTGTGCCTGTGCTGTTATTTTGCAGTAAACAGGCATAAAACCACATGTAACCAGAGCCACAGTGAGATCATTGCTCAGTTTTGCCCTTGAAGGGGCTCAGATTGGTTCATGGTGATTTTAAATTTCCTGTTATTTACCTGCAGAAATTTCCGCAAACATCTTCGAATGGTTGGGAGTCGAAGAATCAGAGTGCAAAGTAAGTCAGGGTAGTCTATCTGATAACCCCTCTGTCAGTCAGTCCACCTGTTTCTGTTTCAGTTTATCTCTTACTTTGATTGTATGTTGATTGATCTGTCCACTGTCAGTCATTATTCCTGTTTGCCAACCTGTCATTCTGCACGTTTGTGTGTCAGTGTGCCTGATGAGCTGCCAGTTTGTGTCAACCTGCCTAATTGTGTGTCAATGTGCTTGTCATTTTACCTGTTTATGTGTCAGTCTGCCTTAATTCTGCCTGTTGGTGCATTGGTGTGTCTGTCATTCTGCCAGTCTGTATATCAGTGGGCCTGTTGTTCTGCCTGTTTGTCAGTCAGTGTGGCCTGCCATTCTGCCTGTTTGTGGGCCTGTTGTTCTGTTTGTTTGTCTGTCACTAGCTGTTATCCTGTCTGTTTGTGTGTCAGTGTGCTTGTCATCCTGCCTGTTTGTGTGTCAGTAGGGCTGCCATCCTGCCTGTTTGTGTGTCATTTTGCCTGACATCATGCCTATTTGTGCATCAGTGAGACTGTCATTCTGCCTGTTTGTTTTTCAGTGGGGCTGTCATCCTGCCTGTTTGTGTGTCAGTGGGACTGTCA
>NC_063359.1:5733792-5794894 GCF_021869965.1 Rhincodon typus
TTGTCTGTCAGTGGGGCTGTCATCCTGCCTGTTTGTGTGTCAGTGGGCCTGCCATTCTGTCTGTTTGTGTGTTGTTGCCAGTATCACTTGGATCAGGTGCAATTAACAGTCAAATGCTGAGCCACACAGTCATATGATGGTACTCACGAACTCAAAATGACAAGGAGTGAGCGCGAGGACAATTCTGAGGAACATAGTAACAGGACACAGACCTACACCTACCATTCCCACTCAGAGAGCTCCAGATTTGCAAATTGGGCATCTCATTGTAATTGCCAAGTGAGGAATGGAGGATGTTTCATTAAGTTCTAAGTATGGCCATGATCTTGAACTAATCCAGAGGGCTGGATTAATATTCCAAGGAAAACAAGTTCAAATTCCATTCTGACGGTCTGAAAATTTACATTGCAGGTGAAAATGAAAAAATCTGAAAATAATCAGATATCACGTTTCATGTCAGAAAACCTTAACTGATGAACTAATGTCCTTGAGGAAACCCCCCAGGCCCCTGTTCCAATCTTACCCATATATACCTTTCTATGTGAATCCAGTCCCACACCAGTGAATGTTCTTAATGGTCATGGATAAGGGTTGAGATGCTGTTTCAGATGCAAGGGAAGTAAGGTCTATCTGTGAGTTCTGAAGATTTGCAGTTCCTAGGGTATCTCTTCTTCCTTGAGGTTACTGGTCAATTTGCACATTGACAATGTAGGCATCATTAACATGCCATCATTTCTTAAGCAAGTTGCTGCCAAGTGTTAATACTGTTACAGCTGATCCACATAATGAGTGCGCAGTATGACTCATTGCAGAAATGCTTTTGAGAGACAAGATGCTACATAAGTGCACATTCTTGTGTTGGTTTTGAAGGTATCCTGGGCTAGAGGGAGAGGGCATTGCTTACCATTCCCACCCTTGATTTTTGGTTAGGGTTTCTACACCAAATCTGTGGGTGTTAGGCGCAAACAAGCTCAGACTGTGACACCAACCTGATGTGTAATGGAATAACATACTAGCCACTGACAAATAACTACTGGACCACGAAGGCAGCTGGCAATCACAAAAACCAAAGGGTAGTACCAATTCAGAAGAGACTATATCCAAGAGACAGGGACTAAAAAATACACTTTGGGCTGTGATTGAGGATAGGGCAGCAGTTCTGATTCCAGGCACTGTGTGTAATTGCTGATTAAATCCTCTAGTGGATTTATCACCTATTCCCAGCCCAGTTCTTTCATGCATTATTTAATGGTAATCTGCACTTTAACTACCTTACTGCCTTGCTTATGTTAAAGCCTAATTAAAAACACCCCCCTCGGGCTCTAGTGTCAGACTTGATTATGAATACTGAGCAGCTCACTCATGACAAGACTCAGCACTAATGACAGGCGCACGCAGGGGAAATTAATGAGATGGACCTGAATGGGGAGCGGTCAGCTGTGTGATTCTATTCTGGAGTTTCATGATATTCACAGAGTATTTTTGTGGATTAGCAGCAGAGGGAGTGTCTTGGCACACTGTCCCTTTGGCACACTGACCCCTCAACACGCTGCCTCTTCTGTCTGCACTCTGACACCTCCCTTTGGCTCTCTAACCCCTGAAAATGTTGACCCATCAGTATGTTGATGTTTCCCCTCTGCACTGTGTTCTGTCTGAGTTATAGAGTCGTAGAGCTGTGCAGCGTGGAAACAGACTGTTCAGCCCAACTTGTCCATGCCAACCAGATATCCTGAATTAAACTAGTCCCATTTGCCAGCATTTGGTCCATATCCCTCTAAAGCCTTCCTATTCACATACCCATCCAGATGCCTTTTAAATGTTGTAATTGTACCAGCCTCCAACATTTCTTCTGGCAGCTCATTCCTTACATGCACAACCCTTTGCGTGAAAAGTTGCCCCTTACGTCCCTTTTAAATCTTTCCCCTCTAATCTTGAACCTATGCCCTCGAGTTTTGGACTCCCCTATCCCAGGGAAAAGACCTTGGCTATTCGTCCTTCCATGCTCCTCAAGATTTCATATACCTGTATAATGTCACTCCTCAGCCTGCGACAGTCCAGGGAACATAACCCCAGACTATTTAGCCTCTCCCCATAGCTCAAATGCTCAACCCTGGCAATATCCTTGTAAATATTTCCTGAACCCTTTCAAGTTTCACAACATCCTTCCAATGGCAGGGAGACCAGAATTGTACACAGTATTCCAAAAGTGGCCCAACCAATATCCTGTACAACTGCAACATGATCTCCTAACTCCTATACTCAATGCACTGATCAATAAAGGCAAGCATACCAAACATTTTCTTCATTATCCTGTCTATCTGGGACTCCACTTTCAAAGAAATATGAATTTGCATTCCATGGGCTCTGTTCAGCAGCACACCCCAGGACTTACCATTGAGTGTATAAGTTCTGCCCTGATTTGCCTTTCCAAAATGCAGCACCTCACGTTTATCTAAATTAAACTCCACCTGCCACTCCTTGACCCATTGGCCCATCTGATCAAGATCCTGTTGTACTCTGAAGTATCCCTCTTCTCTGTCCACTACACCTCCAGATTATGTCAAAATATAAGGCGACTCAGAGGTTGGAATTGGCAAGGATGAGGAATCTGCTTTTATTTTGTGGTTTAAACTATCTCGGGTATGGGTACCTGCATGTACAGTCTGAGAGACTGTTTCTTCCTAATCTCTAATAAGGCCTTTCAACTGCTTCTGTGCTGTAACATTCCTTTATTTACATTTCTAGGTAATAGATTATCAAGTACAGCCCAGAAGTGCAGTGTTTAAAACCTCCCTCATCACGTGCTTATTCTAGACTCTTGTCATCTTTCTTAATGATGTCAGAGTCATGTGATCAGTTACATTATCCTGATTTATATTAATCTCATTATCCCATATCCCTCCCCCCATGCTTCTCTCTAGTTGGTCTACCTGATTCCAGTAGTTTACAAAAATTATATAAGTGAGTAAAATTAATCAGGATAATCATTATCAACATTATTATTACCATTATCACAGTTATCACCATTATTATCATCTCACCAACCCCACCATTTCCAACTTCCAAAGTTCAAACCTCACAGGCTGAGGCAACTGGAGATCCAGTTCTGGTTCGTGTGAGTTCATCACTAGGGTGATGGTGTTACACCATGTCCGGAATAGTTGTGCTACTCTGTCTGATGTAGTATAGGTGTGGTTGGCCTACATCCTGTGACAATCATACTCAGTCACACTCCTTAGCCTGAGTGAGATCAATCCTGTCCTGTTCCTATTGAATGTCCCTTCAGGTGTTCTGATAGTGTAAGATCTCAGTGCATTTGTTTCTCTGATGACCACGGTTTCTGACTTCCTTTCCCTTAACCAGACATTGTATTCTAGCTTTAAAGTTTACAGTTTTTACCTTGTGCCTAGAGTCATACTGTCTGTGCTACATTTTGTTATAGTTTTTCTCTACTTGATTTATCTTCATGTGGTCTTGAGAGATTATGTTTGGCCTTAGGTCATAGTCTAAACCTGGTACATCAATTTTAAACCTCTTCCCCACTTATCGTTCCATGGGCAAGTCTCCATTATTCAGTGCTGTTGCTCTGTAACTGAGTCAAGCTAATTCCCAATCTGGATTCTGAGGTGTCACAGACTTCACAGTCTTGGCTGCTCTTTTTGCCTCTCCATTCAACTGCGGATCGAATGAAGAACATGTCACCTACTTGACTCCTGCTTCCGAAGTAAATCCCCTGAAATCCTCATGTATGAGTTGCAGTCTGATACTAATTCTTCCAATAAAACATGTATGACAAAAATCCTTTACAGTTCTCTGAACATTGAGTCTACTGTAAGTTAATGACTAAAGATGAAGTCTTGCCACTTCAATCCACGTTGAATAATAGCTGACTCGGACTAAATGCATCTTCCCTCTAGACAAAAACACATCTGTTGATAGACTTTCCTGTGGTCTTTCTGGAAATCTTGATGCATTCATTTGCTCTGTAGGTACTTGGTTGTGTCAGGCACACAGTTGGTAAAACAAGATGCAGTGCTAAAAACAAAAATTGCTGGAGATCACAGTGGGTCAGGCAGCATCCACGAAGGAAGGGCAGGCTAACATATCGAGTCCAGATAACTCTTCATCATGGCTGAAGTGAAGTGTGGAAGGGGCAGCATTTATGCAGTAGTTCGCAAAGCGGGTTTGGAGTGCTGGAGGAGAAATGATGTTAATAGTGCAGATTTAGTGATTGGAATGTGAGTAGGGAGAGCAATGGTGTGTCTATCTGCCAGACTGGAAAGAACAGACAGTCCCACTGGGGTAGGGGAAGGGGAGAATAAGTGACAAAGAATGTAACAAACAAAGCAAAAAGAAAGGGAAGGAATGGGTTCACAATTTGAAGGTGTTGAATTCAATATTGAGCCCAGAAGGTTGTAAACTGCCTAGTGTGAAGATGAATTGTTGTTCCTCCAGTTTGTGCTGTGATTCACTGCAGCCTTACAGCATGCCAAGGACAGAAAAGTGGGCATGTGAGCAAGATGCTATGTTAAAATGACCGGAAACGGGAAGGTCAGAGTCAGGCTTGCGCATGGATCAGAGGTGTTCTGCACAGCGGTCCCCAGTCTGCATTTAGCTTCTCCAATGTAGAGTAGGTCACATTGGGTGCAGTGAATACAATGCACAAGATTGGAAAAGGTACAAGTGAAATGCTGCTTCATCTGGAAAGACTGTTTAGGCCCTTGGATTGTGAGCAGGGAAGAGATGAAGGGGCAGGTGTTGCATCTCCTGTGGTTACATGGGAAGAGGGGAGTGGTGTTGGTGGTTGAGGACTGGACTAAGGTGTCCCAGATGGAATGATCCCTGCAAAATGGAGATAGGGGAGTGAGGGGAAGATGTGTTCGGTGGTGGCGTTCTGTTGGAATTTCTGAAACGGCAGAGAATGATCTTTTGAATGCAGAGGCTGGTGGGATGAAAAGTGAGGACAGGGGGAAACTGATCACACTGTTGTGAGTGATGGGAAGGGGCAAGGGTGGAAGCAGAGGTGATAAGTTGGATGTGGCTGAGGGCCCTTTCAACCACAGTGGGCGGGAAACCATGGTTATGGAAGAACGACAAGCATGACCCTAACCTTCCTGTCGCTGGTCATTTTAACACAGCATGGTCCGTGCACAAATATGATCCCAACCTTCCTGTAGCCGGTCATTTTAACACAGCATCTTGCTCGCATGTCCACTTGCCTGTCCTCAGCATGCTGCAGTGAATCACAGCACAAACTGGAGGAACAACATCTCATCTTCAAACTAAGCATTTTACAACCTTCTGGGCCCAATATTGAGTTCAACACCATCAAATTGTGAAACCATTCCTTCCCTTTCTTCTATCTTTGCTTATTAAATTCTCTGTCACCCGCTCTCCCCTTCTCCCACCCCACTGGAACCATCTGTTCTTTTCAGTCTGGCAGTTAGACACACTATTGTTCTGCCCTTCTCACATTCCGATCACGTAATTTATCAACATCCTTTCTCCCACAGCACACCAACACCCACCCCTCCCAACATAGAATAAATGCTGCCCCCCTCCATACTGCTTACGCTCTGATGAGGAGTAATCTAGATTCGAAGCGTTAGCTTGCTTTGTCTTCATGGATGCTACTTGAACCGCTATGATCTCTAGCACTTTTTGTTTTCAGTTCAGATTCCAGCATCTGCAGTAATTTGCTTCTAAAATGCAATGCTGTGTGGATCTAATGAAATATCTGGCCCCACACGGAGACTTGTGCTCCTTCTGTGCACTTTGTGATGCCTAGATTATTCCTGTGGAGCTTCTGCAAGATTTCTTTTCACATCAACTTTGGTTTAACTATTCTTCGGTCATACACCAATAGATCTTTCACCATTGTCAAGTGTTGTTTTTGATCATGGTATCTTTTCAGCACTTTATCTGGTAGGTGCGCACAGAGTTGTCTGGACCTCGTGTATGCCTTGTGCAGGGATTTGTCTGACTTTATCTTCAGTTGTTTGACATTGTGTAGAATAAGAGCCTACATCTTCCACAAAAGTAAGGTCCTTTTTTTGTCTGCTTGATCCACTGCAGCACTTGAGAATGAATCTGCTGATACTTGCACCTGTCTGGAACATAGTTATGTATTATAGTCATATGTCATCAGCTTAAGCCTTTGAATGTAGAGGCAATTTGATGTGTTCTGCTCCCAATATTGTTAATAAAGGCTTGAGGTCCATCTCAATCTGGAATTTGAGTCCCAAGAGGTAGTCTGCAAACCTTTCACATCCCCATGTAACAACTCACACTTCCTTCTCTGTGGTAGCTGGCTTGTATTCACTCTCCATCAAAGCTCTCAACATAAAACAAACCAGTTATCACTTTCTGTCAGTTTACTCTTGAATAAGGACAGTGAATAAGTCTGGGTTGTAATGTACTACATCATTAAAAAGTAAATTCTCTTTGATCTTTTCAAAGGTTGTGGTCTGCTCCTGACTCCAATACTATTGTTAGACATTTATCAAAAGACTAACTGAATATTCCCACTTGATTCTCTACATCTTTGATTCATGGGAAGTCATTTGCACACTTTGATACTGGAAACTCACCAATGGCTATTGTTTTCCTTGGATCTGTAATTGCTGCTGTGAAGAATTTATATTTCTCCTTCAGTATAAGATCAGTGTTCTGTAGTGACTTTAATGCTTCCCTGACCCTCTGGTCATGCTCCTCCTTCATTTTAGGATGTAGTGGATGTCGTCCATATGCATAATGGTTCCCTGTTTCCCTCCAGGATTCAAGACTTTCCTCTTTGGAAAATCTCTGGCACAGTGGAGATTCCAAATGGTAAATAGTTGAAACAATATTTCCTGATTAGTGTAATCAATGCAGTCAGCAATCAAGACTCTTGGTCTGACGGTATCTGCCAAAACCTGATGTTGCACCCAATTTTGTGGAAAACCTACTTGTTGCCAATTTTGTCAAACTAACATCAACAGATGGAATAGAATGGATTTGCCTTCTTACTTCTTTGATTATATGAGTGAGATCCACACCCAATCTTATTTCTCCATTTGTCTTGGGAACAGTTAACTACCCATGAACACCTTTGTGTCAGTTCTATCACTTTGATCCTGATATGACCCATTTTCAATCGTGTTGTCTAATTGAGATTTTACTTTTCCCATCAGAGGTTGAGGAATTTTCCTGGGCACATACAAGCAATGGGCTTAGCATCTTCTTGCAGAGTAGTATGATACTCCTGCTCAATTTGCCTAAACATTTGAACAGCTAGGGAAATTCTTACTGATATTTTGTTTTGTTTTAATTCTAAAGTATTGTATCCACTCTCTCAGAGGTCTAGATGCAAACATGTGTTTCTGCTGAACAATGAGGTATTCTCATTCCTCAGTATATATGGTGGTTCACTGATATTCTGTCATCTCTGCCTAAACTTTGCGGTGATTTGCCTACCTGAAAATCTGTACCATGGCCTTGGAATTTTATGTTTGCTGATCTAACTCTCATAGTCTTCAACTATGGTAAACTATCTACCAGTATCGAAACTGCTGCTCCTGTGTGGAGTTTACATTCTGTTCCCTTTTTCCTTCAACATGATGATGCAGAGTCTGTTTGACTTTTTCTGACCTCACCACAGAATGTTGTTTTCACCCTTTTGTTCTGTTCTTTAACTTGGTGAACTTTTTCTTTGTTATATTATTTTTATTTCTCTGGAAAAATTTCCTTTTGCAAAATATTTTCCTTATTTTGAAGTGATGAAGGTACTGTCAACTTACAGTATTCTCTAAAATGTCCCAACTGGCCAAACTTATATAGCACTCTGCCCCAGTGCTAGACAGTTATCGCACTTGAAATTTTGTTTTCAGGCACACCTTGTAAATAATTCATTGATGATGTCAATTCTCTTTTTTTTTTCACATTTTATCAGGATTTCAAGAGGATGACAAAACCAGTTTGTGCACTGCCCATCCGACTCTGATGTTTCCTCATAGTACTGAAAGATCCTGGGCCCTGATTTCTGCCTGCATAGTGTGTAGGATTCCGCTGTTAATACCTCCTCGGATTGAACAAAGTCTAACAACCTCTCAACCTACACACTGACTTTTTAAAAACTACCTTTACTGTGTTTTTTTTCCACTACTATACATTTTCTAATTAATTCATCCTTCAAAGCTACGTACCCACAACATCCTTCAGACAGTATAAATTAATTGAAAATGTTCTATTGGTTCGCCCAAATGTTGAAATTGCTGATTAAACCTCACCCGTTCCATAACTAAATTGCTTTGGTGTTTCAAGTATGTGTCAAAAACTTTTCTCAGTACATCATGTAATACTTCTATGCTTTCTCTTACCAGAACATCATCATCTATTAGACCTACAGCTTGTAAAATCACACTGACTTTATGGAGCTACTCCTTTGTGTGTAAACCTGAAATTATTCCATTTTGCTTAAACTGGATGTGAGTGCAAATATTTTCTTTCTGTTTTATTTCTAGGTCTTTCTGAGCGACAAGAGAAGAGTTTTGGTCGCTCCTGGAGTGACCCTACGCCGGTGAAGTCTGATGTGATTGGTGAACCGCGAGAAAGTAAGTTCATCTATTACTTTACACATTAATTGTTTAACTTTTCACTTTGAAGATCATAAGTTCAAACCTTACTTGAGATTCTTTGCTGCAAAGCACTGTCAGGGCTGGGTCATGTGCCACGTTCAATCCTGAGATAAATGGACTGATTTTTAATCAGTAAGGGAACCAATGAAAATGGAGGTAAAGCAGGAAAGTGGAGTTGAAGATTATCAGTCCAATCATTAAATAGCAGAGCAGGCTCAATGGGCAGAATGGCCTACTTCAACTCCAATGTCTCATAGTCTTGAGACTTGAGCACACATTTCAGTCTGCCAGCATTGTAGGCATGCTGCATTGTTATTGATGCTGTCTTTCAGATGAGACTTAATTTGACGACCCAGCTGTCTGCCTGTGTATGTGGGTGTAAAACTCTCTGGAGTGCTTTTTAAAACCACCTGTGGTTTAGCCAACATTACTCCATTGAACAGTCTCACCAAAACTTTGATTGTTCATTTAATTGGTTGCTTGTGGGACCGTACTGTGTAAAAATCTGTTGGTATGTTTTATGGCATTGTGGCAGGACCCGAAATGTCAGCTTTCCTGCTCCTCTGATGCTGCTTGGCCTGCTGTGTTCATCCAGCTCTACAGCTTATTGTCTCAGGACCATAGCTCAGGCAGAGTATTCCTAACTGCAACCAAAGTGCTGTTTAGGGGAATCACTATTGATTGATTAATTTATTTTATTGTCACATGTACTGAAATACATTGAATAGCTTTGTTTACGAGCCGTACAGGCAGATCAAAACAAGCAAAGGATGTTCAGATCAAAAAGACTTAAGAGGCATACAGGTTACATTGTAGGTTACATTATTTGAGGCTAGAATCCATTCAACAGTCTGATAATGGCCAGAAAGAAACTGTTCCTGAGGTGATGGCCTAGTGGTATTATCACTAGATTATTAATTCAGAAACTCAGCTAATGTTCCGAGGAGCTGGGTTTGAATCAGACACAGCAGATGCTGGAATTTAAATTCAAGAAGCAAAATCTGGAATTAAGTGTCTACTGATGACTGTGAAACCATTACTGATTGTCAGAAAAACTCGTTTGGCTCAGTAATGTTGTTCAGGGAAGGAAACCTGCCATCCTCGTGGTCTGGCCTACATGTGACTCTCAACGGCCCTCTGAAATGACCTAGCAAGCCACTCAGTTCAAAGGCAGCCATGGACAGGCAATAAATGTCCCATGAGTGAATAAAAAAAAAACAGGGAAGTGCATTCAGGAGAAATTAGGTTCAGAGCTCCTGGGAGAGATCTCAGGCATAAAAAGAAATTTAGTCCAAGTTATGTCTGGCTGTGAGTGCTTGTTTGGGACAGTGTAACTGAAACCTACATAAGTCAAGCTTATGCAGGGACTGTAAATGAACCTGCCCTATGTCCAATTCCTCTTGCAGTTGACTTTGGAGTGAGTGATGTGACAGTATACAAGAAACTTGCACTATATTTAGCTGAAGTTGTTTATAACCTGAAAGTATGTTAAGACAATGCAAATGAAACCTATCCTGTCATTAATGTGATCTGTGAGTGACTGATGATGCCACAACCAGAAAATGTTCTATATTTCCACAGACGTACTTCAACAGAAAAATAGAAGAAAAATATTAAACTAAGATCAGTAGAGGTGGCTAGGAAGGATGCTGAGTTAATCATGTATTAACAGCTAATGTGGAACATGGAGAGTAAGACATAACTAGACCAGGTTCATTATGAAACAACTGAACTAGGCCATCAAATTGGACCAAAATTGAGTTCAATCCCAATTTATTTAATTATGTTCCAAATTTGGGGTCTTGAGTTTATCCTTGTTTTATAGTAGGGTGTGGAATCATCACTTGTTTTCAATAACTTAATGGGGAGGCTGTTGTGTTATATATTTATAGGCTTATAGATGTTTACAGCACAGAAAGAATCAATTCGGCCCATTCTTTACTAGTGGAAAAAAGTGCTTTCTTATCCAACCTGTCTATGCTTCTCATAGTCTGATACAGTTCTATTAAGATCCCTCTCAACATTCGCAGCTCCAAAGAAAAAATCACCACCCCCGCCAATCTTTCCTCATAGCTCAGACTCTCCAATCCTGGTAAATCTCCTCTGCATCCTGTCTAGTGTAGTCACATTCTTCCTACAATGTGGTGATCAGAACTGTACACAGTACACAATTTGTGGCCCAAGTATTGTTTTATGAAGTTCCAGCATAACCTCCCTACTCTTGTATTTTATGTCTCGGCTTATAAAGTTAAGTTTTCCAAATGACTTCTTAACCACCCTCTCTACCTGTCCTGCTGCCTTCAGAAATCTATGGATATGCACACTAAGGTCCCTCTGATCTTCAGTAATTTCCAGGGTCTTACCATTCATAGTGCAATCCCCTTCCTTGTTAGACCTCTCCAAGTGCATTATCTCGGACTTTTAAGGAATGACTTCCATTTGCCATTGCTCTTCCTGCCTTACCAGCCCTTTGATGCCCTCCTGCAGTTTATGGCTATCCTCTTCACTATTTACCAGGCCCTACTAATTTTCATGTCATCCAAGAACTTTTTGATCATATCCCCTACATTTAAGTCCGGATCATTAACATAGCCCACAAATAGCAAAGGCCCAGCACTGAGCCATACAGAACCTGCCTGAAACAGACTTCCAGTCACAGAAACACTCCCCCACCACTACCCTCTGCTTCCTGCCTCTGGGCCAATTTTGGATCAAATGTGCCATTTTGCTTTGGATCCCATGGACTCTTACTTTCTTGACCATTCTGGCATGAGGCACCTTTAGACCTTAAGATCTGGATGTTTTCTTACCTTTTGGCTTTTTTTTTAAATTGTTTATAATTTTAATTCTGGTTTTGTAACCAGAATGGCACCAGAGAATGGCAATTCTAATATGAAAAGCCATGCTAAAGTCCATGTAGACCACATCAAATGCATTACCCTCATCAACACTCCTGGCTACCTCCTAAATAAATTTAAAAATCAAATTTGTCAAATTCTGCCTTCCCTAAAGGCATCCATGGTGATTATCCCTGATTAATCCAGGTCATTCTAAGTGCAGATGTATTCTGTCCCACCACTGAGGTTAGACTAACTGGCCTTTCATTTCCTGGTCTATCCTTTCCTCCCTTTTTTAATAGTGGGATAATATTAACAGTCCTTCAGTCCTCTGGCATTTAACCTGCGGCCAGAGATTATTTGAAAATTACTGCCAGGACCCCTGTTATCTCCTCCCTCAAAAACTTGGGATACATCGCATCCGGCCTGCATATTTATCCACTTTCAAAACTGCTAAACTGACTAGTGCCTTCTCTCAAGGCCAAATCCTATCTTACCTTAGTAAAATTAGCCTTTCCCCAGTTTAGAACTTTTATTCTTGATGCATCCTTATCTTTTTCCATAATGATCCTAACTTAAATTAAATTATGGTCACTATCTCCAAAATGTTCCCCTACTGATACTCCTATCACCAGGCTCATTTATGAATATTAGGTCTAGAACTGGGAACTCCTTTCTTGGGTATTCTGCGCATTGCCTGAAAGTATTCTCCTGGATTCAATTTAAGAATTTTGCTCTCCCTTACCTTGCTAAAGCAATCTCAGTTTATATTTGGGTGGTTAAAATCTCCTACAATTACATCCTTATTATTCTTACTATTCTCTGAAATTTGATTACATATTTAACCCTCTATCTCTGTCTGACTGTTTGGCGGCATATAATTAGGATCCAACTGTGTGCCTGTTTTGTGTTTTTTTGCTTTCCCCCATCTAGTCTCATTTGATGATCTTTTCAAGATAGTATGTCTCCTCGTTGCTATAAACGATTCTTTGACCCATATTGTGACCTCACCTACTCTTCTAGGTCCCTTTCTACCTATTCTGTGAATACCCTATAACTAGGAATGTTGATCCAAGCTTCAGCCATGGTGTGAAAGAGTATGTTTTTTTGTGTGTTTCTGATAGCTCTTCTCTGAAGTGATCCAGTATTTCCTATAGCTGGTTGTTAGTCTCTGCATTTATTTCTCTGGCCCTGCTCTGCCCATTCCCAGGAGTGACTGTAATCTCATCTTCACATGAGGGACACTCGCTGCCTTGCACAACGAAGACATATAACATCTGAGTGACAGATGGGGCACCTTTTGAGCCCAGACCCGACAGTATTTCTTTATGAACATTTATTCAAAAAGCCCACATAGCCATAATCAAGCCCCTGTCTCCATGGTAACCCCTGTTGGATCTCCTTTTTGTATCACACCAGGTCAGGAGTTGCAGAACTCGTGCTGTGCTTTAGATGATGATTTTGACGATCTCAACTGGGAGGCGGAGAAGGAGCTGGAGCTGCTGTCATGTGATGGCGAAGACTTTGTCCCACCCAAGATCATGGTAAGATTTTTTCAAAGTCCAAATCTTTCAACCAAAAGCTTTTTGATGTCACCAGGCCAGCCAAGTTAATTGCTTTGCATTCGCACTCCTGTTTTCTAGCAGCAAGCCAGTTAGAGGCCCAGAGGAATAAGTGTCCTATATATTGAATAACTACTACAGATTTTCTTCATCCATCACATCTGTGATTGCTAACCTACATTGGCTCTCGGTCTAGCAATACTTTAAATTTAAAATTCTCCTTCTTTTTGTCCTACCTCCTCCATGGCCTCATCCCTCCCTAGATTCGCCATCTCCACCAAATCTCTCAACCTTCTGCAATATCTGTATTCCTGCACACTGGCTTCTTGCCCTGTTTTGATTTTAGCTCCCTGGGACACAAGCTCTAAATTCACTCTAGATTCACTCCCTAAATCGTCTGCCTGTTTCTCAGTCGTCCTTTAAGATATTCCTCAGAACCTACTTCTTTGATCGAGTTCCCAGTCACCTAACAGATTGTCATGTGACTCGATGTTAAATTGTGTCCAAGAGCACATCAGTTCAATGCCTTGGGATGTGTTACTATGCTAAGATGCTGTACAAATTCAAATTGTTGTTGCACCTATGCAGTTTAGAGTTGCACTGGCTTAATCTGGGCTGCCTGAAGAGTTAGGGACAGTACTAGGAGTAGGTTTGGCAGTGGCTGTAACAGAGTTGGGCTACCATTGGTACATATGGAACCCCTTCCTTCCACTTCACCTATCTTTCCAGACATTGCTTCAGAGCCTGGCCCATCAGACCTCTAGTGTGGTCCATCAGAAGCAAACAATGAGATTACTGGAAATCCATGCAGTCAGCCCAGTCACGTGACACCATTGTTCAAAAACATCGTTTAAAATTGTGACTAAAAATTGTAAAATCGACTGATTAGAATTGATCCCTGCAAAGCAGTATACATTCACATCCTGGAGTTGTTGTTTTGATTGTTTTTTTTTCCAGAATAGTCCAATTTGCAAAAAAATACTGATGTGGGATAATATTAATTGTGGGATTACAACTACGTGATGAAACTTGTATTTTCTTTATTCTATGTTAATTAACCATGCTGTTTCATAATGTAAAGTGCGCATCAGAGCGCGGTTTGCATGTTTAAACTTGCTTGTCATTCTCTCACACAGTAAGTGGTAAAACCATTCCAACTAAGCCCCCTCACATGGTAACCATTGATTCAGATAATTGTGTTGCTTCATTCACAGCTCATTTCATCCAAAGTCCCCAAGGCAGAGTACATCCCGACCATTGTCCGCAGGAATGACCCCTCAGTCATCCCCATCCTCTACGTGAGTATCACCAGTTTTGGGTATTGGCTTTTTTTAGCCCCTTTAAAGTTGGGAGAATCACATGTTACAATCAAGAAGGGTTGTCAACCTAGGATTGTCTTGTGGCGTATGGAATTAATGCCAAATCTCTGAAATCCAACTATGAACATCACCCAGGAGTAACATCATTGAAAAAAATTTTCATTTTTGTTATTAAGATATGAAAGTCCTGGAGAAGGGTAAGAGAAAAGGCTCTTTGAAAGAGCCCTGCAATTTTTTCCTTCATGCTATTCCTTTTGAAAATTATGATTGACTCATTTTCAACCATCCCTTCAGACTGTATATTCCACGGTTTAAAGAGAATTGAGTATTCCCACCCAGGGTGCTCAGCTGGTTCTGTTATGTTGATTTACATGTTACTGCATACCTGCACTTTCTGTTTTTATTTCAATGGTTATTTTGACCGACCTTCTGATCAATCCCTACCTTGAGGAGAAACCAGACCTCACTCTAGGCACCATGGTGTGGAAACTCAGGGAAGTATTACTGTGACTGCGATGATCATCCTGACACTGCTTGTCCAAACATGTATTCGTAAAATGACAGGGATATGGGGAAAATGAAGGAGAGGGTAGAACGAATAGCATTGTTCCTTCAAGAGCTGGCATGGGTACCATGGGTTTTCTGCGTTGGATGAGCCTCTGATATTTCTCTGAATTTTGTGCGGTTGCCAATAATAAGAGAACTGGGGACTGACACCCCTTAGTTGCAAGTTCAGCATTGGCTTCAGGGTTTCCCATGTGAGGAGGAGATATCTCAATGAGTAGAGCTCATTTTAGTCACAGCTATGTGCCTTGGTGCTAGTACTCCTTAGTGTGACTTTACATTTTCCCTGCCAGCTACCTTTGTGGTCTCTGAATACAGTTTCCTGATTGGTAAGGTATAGGGTTTAGTTTACATGTTGCTTTTGTCATACAACTGCATTGTTGACTGTTAATACCCTCAAGGTAAGGTGAAATCGGCATTAAATACTGCCCACATCCCAAGTACAAACTGACATTGCTGCCCAGTATTAGAAACTGAATTGAGATTGTCTAGTACACTTCAATGGGGATCTTGCAGAATTGTATTGGACAGCGCTGGGTTTCAGCCATAATTTCACAGGTGAAAGGATAATCCTGAACTGGTCACACATTTATCCTCCAGGGCACTTTTTTCTTCGTTTGCTTTTCATAGTGGTAGGATTCAGAAATTAGAGAGTTCAGAGCTTTAAAATGGCACCTATCCCTGTTTGGCCATATCTGCAGAAAAATGTAAAAAAACCTAAATGAAGAAATGAAGTGAGCAGGGTTCACTCAAAGGTAATAAACTTTAACAAGAGCTCTCGTTTCTCCGACAGGACCATGAGCATGCTGCTTTTGATGACATCTTGGGTGAGTAGATTTCATTGGGTTTGACTGTTGCTCCCACATGGTGGTGATAAAAGCACTGAAAAAGCAGTGTTCTGGAGTCTCATCTTGCCCTAAATTGTCGATCCATAAGTAATCTGATAGAAAATACGTTTAATAACGTATTGCCCTCTGAGCAGTGACCAGACTGAATCATGCAACATGGTTCAGTGGTAGTGCTCTCACCTCTGAGCCCAAAGGGTTCAACTCCCCTCAAGTGAATTGAGCACAACATTTAGGCTGACACTCTACTACAGGACTGAGGGAATCCTGCAGTGTCAGAGGTGTTGTCTTTCAGATGAGGTATCAAATCAAACCAAGCTTATTGTCTATCCTCTCAGGTGTACGTAAACGATTCCAAGGTATTTAGTTTGAAAAGGTGCTTGGGAGATCTCCCAAGTGCCCCGGTCAGTACCTATTCCTCAACCAGCATTACAAATGTAATCCATCTTCCATCTTGTGCAGGGTGCCAATTTTTATGTTTTTGTTTTTTGAGGGCTTCTCTTGAGGATGCGCAATGTTGAGGGATATGCCAGGGGCTGTCTCCTGGAGATGAATGACATCGGAGATGAGAGGGCCACCCTGTGAGGAGAGATTGAGTTGACTGGGCTATATTCTTGGGAGCTGATCTTATTGAAACGTATTAAATTCTGAGCAAGTTTGGCAGCATTGATGTGAGAGGATGCTTTCCCTGGGCTGCAAAGTTTGTAATTCAAGGCCGTTGTTTCAGAATAAAGAGTCAGCTATTTAAGACTAAAATGAGGAGAAATGCCCTCATTCAGAAGTTGAGGGTCAATTGATGGTCAGTTGTTGAGTATATTTAAGACTCAAATCGGTAGGTTTTGGGCCCTAATAGAAATATAGGGACATGTGGATCAGTAGAGTTAACGTACAACTTCAGCCCTGAACATATTGAATGGAACAGCAGGCTAGAGGGGCCAAAGTGCCAAATTCTGTTACTATTATCTATGTATTGCAACCCACAAAAATTGGCTCATTGAAGAAAAAGCGGAACACTGGCTATTGGGGAGCACGCTCAGTGAGGAATATACGGTCAGGTCCATCATTCAGTCCTTCAAGCCTGATGTTCTTTCAATTAGTCTTGACTCATCTGCATCTTAAATCTATCTAACATAATTGATTCTCCAACCCGTAATGTGTTGAGCAAAGAAAAATCCATCAGTCCCAGTTTTCAATTTGGGGTCAATTGATTCCAAACACCAACAGCATTGTAGGGGTGAGAGTTTCAGATCTTCTCAACACTTTGGGTTTCCTTGCTTTGATTTTGCACCTAAAAAAGTAATTCCTCTTTTTTCAACCTATCAAACTTTTTAATTGTCCAGTTCTGAGGAAGGGTCACTGGACCTGAAACTTTAACTCTGATTTTTTCTTCACAGATGCTGCCAGACCTGCTGAGGTTTTCCAGCGACTTTTTTTTTTGTTTTTAATTTTCTTGAACATTTTAGTCAGACCACCTTCTCATCTACACCAAATGTAGAAGTTATGATGCTAATCCATATGACTTGACCTCTAGACTTCAGTCTTTTTGCAGCAGTTTTTGAGGTTGTTGCAGTGATGTATATTTTCTGCAAATAGTGCTCTACTGAGCTGGTTGTTGGCCATACTCCAGATTAAATAATGGCTGTAAAATGTCCTCATTCTGTTGTAGAGGATAGTCATCAATTCAGCGAGGTTCTTTCGTATCATAGTGATGCAGTCTTAGCTGTAACGCTGGGGTATTGAAAATGGACTGTGCAGTCATGTTGAGATGTTATTGCCCTTTGACAACATGAATGGAATGAGAACTGACTAGTCTGTGTCCCCCGCAGAAGAGATTGAGAAAAAGCTGAATGCCTATCGGAAGGGGTGCAAGATCTGGAAGCTGCTGATCTTCTGCCAGGTCAGTCTAACAGTGATAGCTCACCAGCATTTGCTGACTCTGCCCGTTGTTCGCTGGACCACTAATTGGGCTGTCACCTTACAACAAATGGATCAGATCTGAGGGGTGCACTGGGCATGGCACCAGTCAAGACCCTTCAGTTGTTGATGAGATGAGCGTGAGCTCAGTGCTGTTCCTGCTTCCTTTGTTCCCTCAATTTAATGATGTTCCATTAACCACAATTCTGTTCTGTATCGTGAATGCATTGAACTGAGGACATGCGTGTGTTGAGTCACTCCATATTTAATGCTATCATAGCACTTTTGGCAGTTGCAATGCTACGAGGTTGTTTGCTGAATGCTAAAACGCATCCGCCCAGAACATCCACGGAGTGTTCTTACCTGCCTGGGTTGGGATCTGCAGCCCGGACTTCTGACACCTGACTCTTATTGTCTCACCCACCTTCAACCTTCAGCAACGGTCTATAACCCCTAGAGGTCCCAGTATAAGTGGTGTCTTGGATCTCAGAGTTAGCACAATGTCCATCATACCCCATGAAAGCAACTCCTCCTCACGACCTGAAAACCAGGAGCTCCCACAATTGGGCATTGTCAGATTTCCAGTTAAATGCATATCGGCAAATTGCCTTTTTGACACAATTTGTTGGATCAGTATTGACAGGGAGATGTTCATGTTATATAACCATGTCTCTGCTTTCTTCATGGATCCTATGTTTTGTTTGCAGGGGGGACCTGGCCACTTGTACTTGCTGAAGAACAAAGTCGCCACCTTTGCCAAAGTGGAGAAAGAGGAAGACATGATCTTGTAAGCTGATCACATACGCAAGTGGCATGCCAAAGGCATGGTGGGCCAAAGGACCTATTCCTGTGCTCTCCTAATTGTCTCTGCAAGTCCTGAGTTCCCTGCAGTGTTGTTTACAGAATCATTTACTATGTAGAAGAAGGCCTTGTTGGCCAATCGATTATATTGGCTCCCCTCAGAGCAATCCAGTCTGTCCCATCCATTGCCTTTTATAAATCTTTGCTTCTGCTCCCCCACCCTTGTGGGCAATGAGTTCACTGTACCATTCATTGTGTAAAAAAAGTTCTTTCTCATACCCCCAATGCATCTCTCACCCAAGACCTTAAATCTGTGTCCCCTAATCTAACAGTAGTTCTTATGTGCCTGCCTTATCTAAATCTGTCATAATCTTATGCACTCTTACCAAAAGTCCCTCAATCTCTGAAAATTCCTCATTCCCAGAACCTATTAAGTCTCCACTTCTGTACCGTGCCCCCTACCATTGCCTCACTCAAGGATCTTCAGATGCTTACTAAGTTGTAGTGACCACTCTCTCAGTATATCCTGGCACCTTTACAATTCAGTGTGCTTGCATCCCCAGGTCTGTCTTTAGAACCATGCTGTTAAAAGTTTGTGTTGGCTCTCCGTATCCTGCCAAAATGCATCACTTTAGTGAATGAATTAATTAGCATATTGGGATCAGCTCTCTGATTAATGTCACCCGCTCACCAATCCCACTCTGGTGTGCTACTCTCAATTTGCCATTTAACTTTGCTTGCTGCATCAGTGCCAGCTCAGTGACCGTCAGGATAGGGCATGGTGCTCCCTCGGGACACAGCCCAAATTTGTAACAGCTCAAATCTCCTCCTAATTTGTGGTGTATTGAGCAACTCAAGTGAACAGAGTATAAAAACTCTGTTGGCCTGCACTTAGAAGATGTGACGATTGACAGAACCAAGAATTGCTGCTCTTCAAAAGGGCAGACGCACAACACACACCAGTCGACTAAAGGACACTGCATTGATGTCTAGACTGCAATGGATGGCAGGCAGATATTGGGAAAATCATGCACGGTCAGAGCATCAGTTTTTGTCAATGAACCTCCTTTCTGTGTTTACGGGATTCAAAACACAAGATCTCCTTGAGTAATTCCTTAGCAAATTTACAGCTGAAATAACTCCATAGAGTCTGGTATCTTGGCACCAAGTCACCATTTATTTACACATACACAGTCCTTGACCCTGACCTCAGAGCCAGCTGTCAGAGTGAGCAGAACCTCTGACACTCCTGTTAGCCAGGGCTCCCTGATTGGACCGCATTAACAGCCCCAATCAGGGAACTCATATTCTGAGGTTCACCTGGCTGACCTTGTTACCATCACTACAAGGACTCATGATAAAACTGAGTCTTGCAAAGCAGCAAGTCAAATCTTTGGCTCGCATGGAGTCAGCTGATTGTATATGGGAGACTGGTAAGGATACTCCAATTAATAACAGTGCAGTGAAACCTGGAAAGAGAACGATCCAAGCCAGTAATCCTGGCTGGTAGCCAAGTGATGGCACAAAACCACAATGTGCTTCTGATTGGCATGTCCTGCCAACGCTTACCATCTTGACTGTGAATCAAAGCACTGGCAGGATACTGCAGGGAGTGATGTCTATCTGGTTTGATAGCACACACCATAGAACACAGCAGCACAAAAGAAAGCCCTTTTGCCCATTGTGTTTATGTCAGCATTTTGAAAGAATTATCTAATTTGTCCTGCTTCCTCTTTCCCAATGGTCCCACAAATGTTTCCTTATCCTGACCTTTCTCAAAGGCTTCTTTATTCTAAGAAGGCAGTGAATCTTTGCAAAATAAAAACCAAAAGAACTGCGAATGCTGTAAATAAGGAACAAACACAAAGTTGCTGGAGAAGCTCAGCAGATTTGGCAGCATCTGTGAAGGGAAAAACAGAGTTAACGTTTCGGGTCCGGTGACCCTTCCTCAGAACGGAGGAAGAGTCACCAGACCCGAAATGTTAACTCTGTTTTCTCCTTCACAGATGCTGCCAGACCTGCTGAGCTTCTCCAGCAACTTTGTGTTTGTTAGTGAATCTTTGCAGTCCTCTCTCAGGGGGCTGTCTAGGCTTGAATATATTCGAGACAGCACACCATAGGTTTTTAATTATTAATGATGTCAAGGAAGAGTGCAAGAAAATGATTTTCAGATTGACAATCAGCCAGGATCTAATGGGTTGGCAGAGAGAGTCGGTTGCGGTGAATAGCCCACTCCTGCTCCTCTTTCCTCTATACCTAATGTAGGAACAAATTATTGCAGAAGCTGGAATCTGCACTGAAAACAAAAAAATGCAACAAACCACAGTGGGTCAGGCAGCATTTGTGGAGAGAGAGGAAGGTAACGTTTTGATGACTAGCTCTGATGAGGAGTCATCCAGATTCGAAACGTTATCTTGCGCTCTCTCCACGGATGCTGCCTGACCCACTGTGATTTCCAGCATTTTCTTGTTTTCAGTTCAAATTGCTAAGTTCCTGTAGTAGCTATTTCCGTCACCCATTCTGACTGAACATTTCAGATCACTGTGTTTAAATTCTTATCTCAACTTTTCATTTTGCTGATTATCTTAAATGTGTGCCCTCAAATGACTGATCTTCTCACCAATGGACACCTATTTGCAGTCGACCACATTTACAGCTGCAGTACCATTATCTGAAGCTATGGACTCTGCTGTGCTGCTTCTATATCATTATTGTACCTGTGACTAACATTAACCAGCCATTGTGCTTTGAATGTGAAAGGAACTACATAAATGCCAGAGTGTTCCTTATTCAATCTATGATGAAGATTGACACCTGTCACCAAGCAGCGCATTTAGAAGCTTGTTTTCCAAAAGTGGTTCCAGAGGTTGTAACTTAGCCTGCAGGGAACAGGGATGTGGAAATAGCTGTCAAGCTGGTAGATATACAGTTTTCCACAATTGAGGAACGCATTTCTTCATTGGTGATAGGAGGCTGCTGAGATTGGGAGGTATATGTCCAGAGGCTTTCTTTCCTCCCTAGCTCAGGAGTGAAGGAGGAACCACCTGTTGTTCTCCTCCTACCACTCACCTGCCACTCTCAGAAACTTGTGATTCCAATTTCACCATCAGTGCCAGAAATGGCTGCTAATCGTTCTGCCTTTGCATCATTTGCAGGTTTTGGAGGAGGCTGAGCAGATTGATGAGCAAGATCAACCCAGACCCAAATGTGATCCATATAATGGGCTGCTATATCCTGGGAAATCCCAATGGGGAAAAGGTAATGCCTGACCTGTAATTAACAGCATTTTGATAGCAGTTGCATGAAGAGAATCCTGCCTTCATGGGTAATGTCGGATTTTTTTTATGGTCGGTCATGGGAGGTCGATGTTTACTGGCTGGACAGCATTTATTGCCTGTCTCTCGTTTTCCCTGAGAAGGTGGTGGTGAGCTACCTTCTTGAACTGCTGTAGGTAGACCCGCAATGCTGTTAGGGAGGGAATTCCAAGATTTTGACCCAGTTATATTGGAGAAATAGCGATATATTTCCATGTCAAGCGATATATTTCCGAGTGTTGGAGTGGAACTTGCTGGTATTCCCATGTATCTGTTGCCTTTGTCTTTCTAGATAATAGTAGTTGTGGATTTGGAAGGTGCTAAGGAGTCCTAGTGATTTACTGCAATGCATTTTGCAGGTGGTACAGACTGCTGCTACTGAGTGTCAGTGGTGGAGGGAGCAGATGTTGAAAGTGGCAGATGGAATGCTGATCACATGGGCTGCTTTGCCCTGTATGGCATTAAACTTCTTGAGTGCTGTTGGAGTTCTGCCCTTCCAGGCAAGTGGAGATGTCCCAGCATAGCTCTGAAGCGTTATCCAGGAATGCACCAAATCAGCATTGGGGGTTCTGTTGCTTAAGAGCAATGAGTAAAGACGATTACTTGATGACAGGTCATAAAACAGGTAACTTGTATGGAATACTGAAAGCATAACTTATTACAGATCCAGTGAAGGTTGCACTCCTTGGAGCTGATATTTTTCCTCCTGACAAATCCAAGCAAACACAGAAGAATGGATGTACCTCTCACTCAAAAGAATGGATCTTGAACTTCTTAATGAGACAGTG
Organism: Rhincodon typus; assembly: GCF_021869965.1. Lineage (NCBI taxonomy): Eukaryota > Metazoa > Chordata > Chondrichthyes > Orectolobiformes > Rhincodontidae > Rhincodon > Rhincodon typus. The sequence continues at coordinate 5,756,352 of NC_063359.1, forward strand.
GGTGAAGGCCACACCAGCTCATACAAATGCTCAATGTTGATTGGCAATCCTTGATGAGTTTGGCTGGGAGAGGGGAAGCCAAGGGGCACTGCAATTGACTTCAGCAACTCTGTCGATAGAGATGAGACCATTAGGCTGTCTACTTGATGATGTGACACTAGGGTTCAGTCGCCTATCACTGTAGCCTCGTCTGCCCTAATTCTTTTGAGATGTCTGCACTCCTGCAATTCTGTCCTCTTGTCTGATTTTCATCATTGGCCTAACAGCTGCCTAAAGCTAAGCTCTCGGATTCCCTGCCTAATCCTCTTAATCACAACAAAAGTTTTGATTTATATATTGCCTTTGACATTATAAAATGTCCAAAAAGCTTCATGGGCGTGTTACAAAAATGTTATGACACCAAACTACATAAGGAGATATTAGGTCATATAGTCAAAAGCTTGGTCAGCAATGTATGTTTTAATGAATGTCCTCATGGAGAAAAGTGAGGTAGTGAGGTGGAGGCGTTTAGAAAGGCATTTCCAAAGCTTGGCCCTAGGCAGCTAGAGGCATGGCCACCAGAATGATTCATCCTGATCTTTTGGGATCATAAAGAAGTGCAGAGATCTTGGAACGTTGTGGGGCTGGAGGTAAATAGAGACGAGTGAGACCATACAGGGATTTGAATACATGGGTGAGAATTTTTAAAATTAAGATGCCACTTGATCGAGAGCCAGGATGGGTCAGTGAGTGAAAGTGGAACAAGAGTTGGCGCGAGTTAAGACGTGGCCGAGTTTTGAATGAAGGATAAAAATTTGGAGACCACCTGTGAGTGGGGCAGATCATCCTCTGGCTTTCTGCCTTCCTTTGTGATGTTCCTTAAAACCTACCTCCTTGATCAAGCTTTACTTCTGTTTTCCAAATAACTCTGTAAGTTTGGTGTCAAATTTTAACTTTCTAGTGAAGCAACTTTCTAGTGATCCTTCAGTGCATTGAAGTTGCAACGTAAATGAAAGTTGTAGTTGTTATTGATGTTTTTATCAGGTCCTTGATAAATGCGCTCTGGGCCTTGTCCTTGATTTCAGATACATGTGCAATCTCTCCACTTTACCTGGTAAATGCCCAGGCAGTTTCCACACTCTGTCCTTTGACTCCTTATGCTTCTCTGCACCATCAGATTTCAAAATGTGCTTCACTGCAGCCTTCCTCAAGATATATTCCCAATTGACCTGTTCAGAGATGTTATTGCGTTTTTGACTGGGTGCAGACTCGATGGGCAGAATGGCCTTTTCTGTGCTGTAGACCTCTGTGACTCTATGACCGCAACAGTAGGTAGGATTTGAACCCAGAGCTTCTGGCTCAGAGGTAGGGACCATCCACGGAACTACAAGAGCCTTTGCAGCTTACCTCTTTTGATTTCCTGAAACCACTTCAGCTGAGAGTTTAAAATTCATTGATTGGATGTCATTGGCTAGGCTAGAATTTATTGCCTGTCTCTAGTTGCTGTTGAGTAGATGGTGGTGAGCTGTCTTCTTGAACTGCTACAGTCGATATGCTGTAGGTAGACCCACAGTGCCATTTGGAAGGAAATTCCAGGATTTTGATCCAGTGAAACTGAAGGAATGGTGCCGTATTTCCAAGTCAGAATGATTAGATTTTCAGAATCTTCAAATCCAAATCAAATCGTATTCAACTCCAACTCCTTATTTGAAGAAGAACTGAAAGAACTGGGGATGCTGTAAATCAGGAACAAAAACAGAAATTGCTGGAAAAGCTCAGCAGGTCTGGCAACATCTTGTAAAGAAAAGTCAGAGTTAACATTTCGAGAACTCAGTTCTGAGGAAGGATCACTAGACCTGAAGCGTTAACTCTGATTTTTTTCTTCACAGGTGCTGCCAGACCTGCTGAGCTTTTCCAGCAACTTCTGTTTTTGTTCCTGATTTACAGCATCTGCAGTTCTTTCAGTTTTTCTTCAAATAAGAAGTTGGAGTTGAATACGATTTGATTTGGATTTGAAGATTCTGAAAATCTAACCTGTTACATTCAGTGATGAGGATGAGGTGGCAGGAAGGAAGAATTTACATTTAGTAAGCATTGTGTCACACCTTGTTTTCTCCAGCCTCTTATAGGATAACATCCCAAGGCAGTGCTCCGACTGAGTGTTATCAGTTAAAATTTAACACCAGATCACATAAAACAAACACCAGCATGAGTAGTCAAAGGCTTGGTCAAAGAAGTAGGTTTTCAGAAATCATGTAAACGTGTAGAGTGGAGTGCAGAGGCCTATGGAAGGGATTCCAGAGATTAGGGACTAGGCTGCAGAGGAGAAGACCTACAGGGAAGGGACTTGGGAATACGCAGAAAGCCTGATTCACAGTAACTCAGATCCTGCAGCATTGTACAGGTAACAAAGACAGGAGAAAACTGAGGTGCTGGAGGAATTCACAACAAATCCTTATGATGCTTAGGGAGCTTCACAAGCACAAAATTCCTCCTTTTGAAGTTTATTCAAGTTGTGTGTCGGCAAATATAGCAGCCAGGTAGTGCAGAACTGCACAACTATCGAACAGCTTAATGTCGTTGGTTAAGGGCTTAATGTTAACCAGGACATTGGCAACTCCTCACAATTCTTCAACACAGTGCAACAGAAAAAGACAGTTTATGATGAATGTCAGGTTCATAATGCAGTAGGGAATCGAGCTGAATATAGCAAGTACTGAGGAGAATAGTTTTAGTATGGAGGGGCAGTGCAGTCTTGGAGGGCTGAAGGGCCTGTGCTGAATTGTTCTTTGTCTAACAGAAGGAAATAAAGATGGCAATGGGTGTTCAATAGGAAAGGATAAGTGGGTGGGTCTACTGACTCTTCTATAAATAGACAGAAGGTTGAATAAAGGTTGGGATTATTAAAAACTGAACTGGAAATAATTCTGAGATAGCAAGGTGTAGAGCTGGATGAACTCAGCAGGCCAAGCAGCATCAGAGGAGCAGGAAGGCTGACGTTTCGGGCCTAGACCCTTCTTCAGAAATGGGGGAGAGGAAGGGGGTTCTGAAATAAATAGGGAAAGAGGGGGAGGCAGATAGAAGATGGATAGAGGAGAAGATAGGTGGAGAGGAGACAAACAGGTCAAAGAGGCGGGGATGGAGCCAGTAAGGGTGAGTGTAGTTGGGGAGTTAGGGAGGAGATAGGTCAGTCCAGGGAGGATGGACAGGTTAAGGGGACAGGATGAGGTTAGTAGGTAGGAGATGGGGGTGGGGCTTGAGGTGGGAGGAGGGGATAGGTGGGAGGAAGGACAGGTTAGGGAGGCGGGGACGAGCTGGGCTGGTTTTGGGATGCGGTAGAGGGAGGGGAGATTTTGAAGCTTGTGAAGTCCACATTGATACCATTGGGCTGCAGGGTTCCTAAGCGGAATATGAGGTTCTGTTCCTGCAACCTTTGGGTGGCATTGTTGTGGCATTGCAGGAGGCCCAGGATGGACATGTCGTCTGAGGAATGGGAGGGGGAGTTGAAATGGTTCGCGACTGGGAGGTGCAGTTGTTTGGTGCGAACCGAGCGTAAGTGTTCTGCAAAGTGGTCCCCAAGCCTCCACTTGGTTTCCCCGATGTAGAGGAGGCCACAACGGGAACAGCGGATACAGTATATCTCTGGAAATAATTTTGTGTTGACAAAGGGCATTCTAATGTACAAAATGAGGACTTTGCATCTGCCTTCATTCAAAGAGGAAGCTGCAAGTACAGGAACTACTTAAAGGGCTGACAAGTGTAGAAAGCTCAGGGAGGAATGCAGCCTTGGTTGCTGAGGGAAGTATGGATGGAAATGGCAGAGACTCTGGATACAGGTCTGGTACCTGAGGACTGGTGAATGTTACATTCAGAAAAGGGGAGAAGTTAAAGCAGATGACAACACCCAGCAACGCTGAAAGAATGATGCATTTCCAAGCCTAGATGGTGAAGGTTTGGAGGGGAAGTTGCAGGTGGTGGTGTTCCCCTGTATCTGCTGCCTTGTCCTTCTAGATGGAAGTAGTTGTGGGTTTGGAAGATAAGGAGTCTTGGTGAATTTCTGCAGTGCGTCGGTGCTGCTTGATAGTTCTTATGACACCTTCCATCACTTAACTGATGATCAAGAGAAGATTAAAGGGGCAGCAATTAGCCAGGTTGGATTTGTCCATCTTGTGTACAGAACATACTTGGGCAATTTTTCACATTGTCAGGGAGATGCCAGTGTTGTAGCTGTATTGAAATAGCTTGGCTAGGGGTGCGCAAATTCTGTAATACAAGTCTTCAGTACTGTTGTCTGGAATGTTGTCAGGACCCACAACATCCAATGCCTTAGCTGCTTCTTGATATCATGTGGAGTGAATTGGTTGAAGACTGGCATCTGTGATGCTGGGAATCCCTGGAGGAGGCCGAGATGGATCATCCACTTGGCACCTCTGGCTGAAGATTGCTGCAAATGCTTTTGCCTTATCTTTTGCACTGATGCGCCAGGCACTTCTTCAATGTCGATGGTGATATTTGTGGAGATTCCCCCTCCAGTGAGTTGTTTTATTGCCCACCACTGTTCATGACTAGATGGGGCAGGATTGCAGATCTTAGATCTGATCTTTTGCATGTGGGATTGTGTAGCTCTGTCTGTCACTTGCTGCTACAAATAGTCCTGTTTGATAGGTTCACCAGGTTAACACCTAATTTTTAGGTATGCCCGATGCTACTCCTGGCATATCATCCTGCATTCTTCCTGGAACCAGAGTTAATCCCCTGGCTTCGTGCTAATAGTTGAGTTAGGATATGGCAGACCATGAGGTTACAGATTGTGTTAGAGTATGGTTCTGCTGCTGCTGACAGGCCATAGAGTCTTAAGTCGCTCGATCTGTTTGAAATCTATCCCATTTAGCACAATTATAGTGTCACACAGCACAGTGGAGGGTATTCTGAATGTGATCATGGATCATAGAGGATTTTGTCTCCACAAGGCTTATGTGGTGGTCACTCTTGCCAATTTTGTCATTGACAAATGCATCTATGACAAGCACATTGTTAATGGTGATGGCAAGTCTGTTTTGTCCTTTCGTACCCAGTCTAAAGGTTGCACCCTTTAGGACTGAACTCACTCAGTAGTGGCACTACCAAGTGACAGTTGATAATGGATATTGATATTCCTCTACCCAGAATGCATTTCGTGCCCTTGGTCCCCTCATTACTATCTCTAAGTGGTGTTCAACTTGGAGTAGCATTGTTTCATCAGCTAAGGGTCAGGAATAGTTGGCAGTATGTGATACTCAACAGGAGGTTACCTTCCCTATGCTTGACCAAATGGCATTAGACATCATAGAGCCCAGAGTCAATTTTGAGCACGCCCAGGGCAACTCATTCATTCTGAACACAGCATCAAAAGAGGAAGCATCACGTTTACAATGAGCGTGATGAACAGGAAGATGCCTAATTCTGAACATAGCAGCAATAGAGGAATCAGCAAGTTTACAATGAGTGTGGTGAGTGGGGAAAGGCTTCATTCTGAACATAGTACCAAGTTTACAATGAATGTAGTGAGTGGGGAGAGACTTCATTCTGAACATAGCAGCAAGTTTACAATGAATGTAGTGAGTGGGGAGAGGCTTCATTCTGAACATAGCAGCAACAGAGGAAGCAGCAAGTTTACACAATAAGTGTGGTGAGTGGGGAGAGGCTTTATTCTGAACACAGCACCAAGAGAGTGTCAAAGTGTGAAAAAAAATCTGGGAGTGGCATCACAGGAAATTTATAAGTTTATTGGTTGGTGAGAAGCTGCTTTTAGTCAGTGAGTCTTAAAGGCTTAGAACTGAAAAAGCATCACTTATAAAGAAGGAGCAGCTCATTTCACTTCAGCAAGTGATATTAGTGAAAGGGAAATAAAATTAAATTTAGTCAAAATTAAAATTAATAATAAAAGAAATTGAAGGAAAATAAGGTTAACTTAAGTTATTTAAGTTAAATTTATACTTATTCTAAGGGTAACATGTCATTTCTAGAATTACAGAAAGGCTAAGTAGAGTGTACATTCTATGGTATGTGTGAAATCATGGACATACCATGTGGACCAAACACATCTGCAGGTGGTGTTGCTGGCTCCACAAGCCTGACCTCAGGGTTTTGAAACTTGAGCAGCAGCTGTAGTCATTGCTAAACATTCGCAAGGCAGAAGATTATGTTGATGGTAGGTGTAGTAATGTCATCATACTGCGGATTAGAAGTGGACAGGAGAAAAGGAATGGATGACTGGCAGGCAGCCTAAGAAAACTAGACAGGTAACACAGCAGTCTCCTGAGCCTATTTTGTTTGGCAATCAGTATTCAATATTGGAAACTAATGAAGGCAATGGTTCCTCAGGGAATGCAGCCAGAGACATGTCTAAGGAACCAAGGACATCTCAGTGTATGGAGTTGGAGAAAGAAGAATGGAAGAGCAACAGTGAGGAGATAAGACAGGCATTTTTATGACAGTAAATATGACTCCAGGATGGTGTGTTAGCTGTATGGTGCCGGGTTCAAGGATGTAATGGAATGGCTACAGAACATCATTTTGTGTAAGGGGAATCATCTAGAAGTGCCAGATGGGCATCAATGACATGGATAGAAAAAGGGACGAGGCTCTGAAAGAAAATTTCAGGGAGTTGGCAAGGAGATTAAAAAGCAGTAACCACAGGATTACTCTCAGTACCAAAGGCTAGGGGGCATAAGAATAAGAGGACAGATCAATTGAACATGTGTAGAATCAGTGCAGGAGGGAGGGCATCAGATTTCTGAGGCTATGGAGCCAGCTCTGAGGCAGGTGGGACGTGTACAAGCTGAGCAGGTTACATTTTAATGGGAATAGAGCTGATATCCTCACAGTGAGATGATCAAACGCTGTTGGAGTGGGTTTAAGTTAGTTTCTCAATGGGATGGGAACTTGAGGGGCAACCCAACTTTGAAGGAAATGAAGCTGGTATCAGGGAGTAGAATAGCTGCAAAGGAGACTAGAAGACAGGAGATATAAAGCTGAGCGTTGACTCTGCCTCAAAAATGAAATGGTACGAAAAAGACCAAGTTAACAGCTGTCTACCTGAATGCATGTTGTATTTAAAACCAGGTAGATGATCTAAAAGAACAAATCAAGGTAAGTGTTTATGATGTAATTGCAATTATGGAAAGATGGCTACATGATGACCAAGACTGAGAGCTGAATATTTAGGAATACCTGATATTCAGGAAGACAGACAAGAGAGAAAGAGGGTTGAGTTATACCAATAAGAAAGGATAAGATCAGTACATTAGTAAGAGATGTTCTCCGATTAGAAGAACAATATGTTGATACTGTTTGCGTAGAGCTAAGAAACAGCGAGGGGAAGCCAACATTGGTTGGAATTAGTTACAGGCCACCAAATATTAAGGGCATGGTATCAATCAGGAGTTGATAGAAGCTCATCGTATGTACAGTACAGTTACCATGAGAGTCTTCAATCTGCACGTTGACTGCATAAAGCAATTGAGATCTAAAGCTGTGGTGGATGAGATTATGGAATGTCTTGGGAATGGTTTTCTACAGCACCAGGTTGAAGAGCCAACTAAAAGACAGGTAATTTTAGATCTAGTATTGTGTAATAAAAAGGGCTATTTAATAACATTGTTGTGAAAGAACCATTATGTTTAAATGACCGCAGTCACATAGAGTCATAGAGATGTACAGCACGGAAACAGACCCTTCGGTTCAACTCATCCATGCCGACCTGATATCTTGAATCAATCTAGTCCCATTTTCCAGCATTTGGCCTATATCCTTTTAAACCCTTCCTATTCACATTTGGCCTTTATCCTTCTAAACCCTTCCTACTCATAGACCCATGCAGATGCATTTTAAATGTTATCATTATACCAGCCTCCATTGTTTCTTCTGGTAGTTCATTCCATACAAGCACCACCCTCTGTGTGAAATGTTGCCCCTTTTAAAGCTTTCCCCTCTCATCTTAAACCTATGCCCTCTAGTTTTGGACACTCCTACCCCAGGGAAAAGACCTTGACTATTCACCCTATCCATGCCCCTCATGATTTCATAAACCTCTATAAAGTCACTCCTCAGCCTCTGATGCTCCAGAGAAAATAGTCCCAGCCTATCAGCCTCTCCCTATAGATCAAACCCTCCAACCCTAGCAACATCTTTGTAAATCTTTTCTGAACCTGATAGAATTTTATATTATGTTTGGATGTGAGATAGTTCAATCTGAAGCAGAGGGTGTTAAATTTGAATAAGGACATTATGAAACCATGAGGTACAACTTGTCTGAGGTGGATAAGGAAAATACATTAAAAGGTATGTTTGTAATTAGGCAATAGACAGTCTTTAAAAAACTATTACATGAGTTATATCAAGTATACATTACTTCAAAGTGCAAAAACTCATCAAAAATCAGTAAACCGTGGCTAACAGAGGAAGTTAAAGATTGAATAAGACTAATAGAAAGGCGTATAAAGTTGCCTGAAATAATTATAAATCTGAGAAATGGGAAGTTTTTAGAATACAGCAATGAAGGACCAAGAGATTTATAAGGAAAGGGAGAATACAATATGAACATAATCTAGCCACGAACATTAAAACAGGCTGTAAAACCTTTGTTAGATACATAAAAGGGAAACGTTTGGCTGAAACAAATATGGATCCATTACAAACACATTCAGGAGAATTTATAAGGGGGAATAGAGAAATGGCAGAGAAGTTAACTGATTACTTTGCACCTGTTTTCATTGAGGAAGATACATGAAATTTCTCAGAAATAGAGATCCAAGTGTCTCGGGATAATGAGGAGTTGAAGGAAATTAGTATTAGTAAGAAGGTTATACTGGAGAAATTAATGGTACCGATGGTTAATAAACCTCTGGGACTACATGCCTGAGTGTTAAAGGAGGTGGCTGTAGAGATAGTCAATACATTGATGATCATCTTCCAAAGTTCCTTTGAGTCCAGAATGATTCCTACAGGTTGGAAGGTAGAAAATGTCACCCCACTACTTAAGAAAGGACCAAGGGGAGAAACAGAATTACAGATCTGTTAGTCTTATATCATTAGTAAGGAAAATGCTATAATCTATTATAAAGGATGTGTTAAATAAACCTTGATGATATGATCTGATTGGGCATAGTCAGTGTGGATTTGCAAATGGGAAATCATGTTTGATAAACTTGTTAGACTTTTTTAAGCTAGTACCAACAAAATTGATGAGGAAAAGTCAATTGATGCAGTATATTTGGATGTTCAGAGGGCTTTTGATCAGGTTCCTCACAGGAGGTTGGTTAGCAAAATTAAAGTAATGGTACAGGAAGTAATGTACTGTCTTGGATTAAGGATTGACTGACAGACAGAATAAAAGAGAGCAGGAACAACTGAGTCATTCTCATATTGGCAGGCTGTGACTAGGGGTGTACTGTGAGCCTCAGTGCTTGGACCCTAGCTGTTCACAGTACATATTAATGATTTGGAGCTGAGTACCAAATGTAATGGTTTAAAATTTGCAGGTGATACAAATCTAAGTAGGAAAGTGTGTTGTGAGGAAAACGTAAAATGTTTTCAGGAGAACTTGGACAGATTTAGGAATGGGCAAGAACATGGCAGATGAAGTATAATGTGGAAAAATGTGAGGTTGTTCCACTTTGGTAGAAAGAACAGATACGCAGCGTATATCTTAAATGGTAAGAAGTAAAAGTTTGAAGTACAGGGGAATTTGGGTGTCTTAATCAGTAAGTCACTGAAGGCTAACATGAAAATGCAGCAAACTATTAGTTAATGGAATGCTAGCCTTTGTCAAAAGAGGATTTGAGTACAGAAGTAATGAGGTCTTGCTTCAGTATTATAGAAGCTTGGTTAGTCCACATCTAGAGTATTTTGTGCAGTTTTGGTCTCCTTACCTCAGGAAAGTTATTATTGTCATCGATAGAATGCAATGAAGGTTCACTAGCTCTGTATGTTAGGATGGCAGGATTGTCCTGTGAAGAGAGAATGGGTAAATTGGACCTATATTCTCTAGAGTTTCAAAGAATATGAAGTGATCTCATTGAAACCTACAAATACTTAAAGAGATAGACAGTGTAGATGCAGGTAAGATGTTTGCCCTGGTTGGGGAGTTCAGAACCAGAAGGCACAATTTATAAATAAGAGGTATGCCATTTAGGACAGAAATGAGGACTAGTTTTTTTTATTCAGAGAGTGATATATCTTGGGAATTCTGTCCCCAAAGGGCTGGGGAAGCTCAGTGTTTCAGTGTATTGAAACGAAATATGAATACATTTTTGGTTGTCAGTAGTGTAAAGGATTATGGAAATAGTGTGGGTAAAAGGCAATGAAGAATCGATCAGCCGTGATCATGTTGAATGGCAGAACAGGCTCGACGAACTGAATGATCTACTCCTATTCCTGTGTTCCTAAAAATTTCCACAGGCAACCAGAGCAGAACCAGAGAGAGTGCGAGGAGAATTTAATTGACATAGTGAGTAGTTCTGATCTGGAATGCACTCTCTGAAGGGATGATAGAGACACATTCAGTAGTGGCTTCCAAAGGGAGTTAGATTCTTGAATAGTGAAAAAAAATGCAGGAGTTCTGGGCTTAAGTAAGGGAATGGAACCGATTGGATAGTTCTTCCAGAGAGCTGGCACAGCCATGATGTGTCGAATGGCCTCCATATGTGCTCATGTGAAGACTCATAGCATTGGTGGCAATCTCAAAGCAATCAAGCCGCAATTCCTATTTATTTGATCCACCCGTCTGCTGCTGAGTGCCTGCAGGTTTTTCCATTTCTGCTGCTGTGATGTATTATTCATCATTGATCAGCAACACTTGATAAATCTGACTGACAAAGCAGCCTACTTTTGTGAAGATCATAAATGTGATCAATAAGTCTGAGTTGTTAAGGTTAAAGACGTGACTCCTTTTGTAAATCTACATTTGATATTTGTTTTCTTTGAATTGCCTGAAGGAAAGGCAATTGTAACTGTCAATTTAGTCTTGTCCAGATTACCCTAAAGATAAAATGATTTTGTTTGCTGCAAGCAACAGGCACATGACATTTGTCCAATTGTGAAGATAATTTGGAAGAAGAGATAAACACATTTTACAAGTAATGTACTTTTAACACCTCAGATGTTATTATGAGCCATAAAAGGATCTCATCAGCCACTTAATCGACAATCAGATTTTTATCTCCCTGATTGACACACTGTCCGTTGTAGACCATCTCCTATTCCTCTTCCTTTGTTTGACTGCTTCTTTTTGTCCACTGAGACTGCAGCCATTGTTATAGGTTTCAGTCTGTCTCTGTCTATTTCTGCTTACTTTGATCTTTCTGACTCTCTCTCAAACACTGTCTCTGCCTCCCGAGAGTGATCTCTCTTTGTTGATTTCCTCAGCAACTGCATTTCTTTCCTTCTCTATCTTTGTGATATTCTGTCTATGTCTAGCACTACCACCATGTCTGTGTCATTCTGTCTTTTGCCTGACTCTATGACTTTAATTTTCTCTCTGTCTCTCACTTACCCTGTGTCTGCCTGTCCACTTCTATCTGTTTTAATTTCTTCATGGGGTATGGCATTCACTGGCTAGGCCAGTATTTATTTTCCATCCCTTACTACCCTGGAAAAGGAGGTCGTGAGCTGCCTTCTTGAACTGCTGTAGTCTACTTGCTGTAGGTAGACCAACAGTGCAATTTGGGAGGGAGATCTCAAAGATACTAAAGGAACAGTCATATATTTCAGGTTAGTAAGTGGCTTAGGAGCAACTTGCAGGTGATGGTGTTCCCATGAATCTGTCACTCTTGTTCATCTAGGTGGTAATTGACATGGGTTTGGAAAGTGCTGTCTAAGGAACCTCAGTGAATTTGTGCAGTGCATCTTGTAGATAGTGCACACTGGTGCTACTGAGCATCGGTGGACTGATAATCAGTGGTGGAGGGAGTGAGTATTTGTGGAGATGGTACCATTCAAGCGGGTTGCTTTGACGGTGTTATGGTTCTTGAGTGTTGTTGGAATTGCACTCATCCAGTCAAGTGGGAGTATTCCATCACACTCTTGACTTGTGTCTTACCCATGTTGGATAGGCTCTGGGGAGTCAAGAAGTGAGTCAGTCGCTGCAGAATTTCTAACATCTGACCTGCTGTTGGATTTATATGGCTAGTCTACCTCTGTTTATGGTCAATGGTAATCCCTGGGATGTTGATAGTAAAGGATTTAGTGATATAATGCCATTAAATGTCAAGAGGCAATGTTTAGATTCTCTCTGTTTGGGGATGGTCATTACCTGGCATTTATGTCACTCCAGTATCACTTGCCATTGTCAGCCTACAACCTTACAGCCAGTTCTTTCTGTATCTGTCTCTGGCTATGTTTCTCTTTGCACTGTCTTTCTTCTTGTGTATCTCTGACTTGACATTGGTCTCCGTGCAACCTGTTTGTCTTTCTATAAAGCCCTGTGTTTGCCTAGCTGTCTCTGTCTTCCTACGTCTCTCTAAATGCCTTTGTCTCTGCCTGTTTCTTCTTCACTGCCTTTTCCGCTCTCTGCCTATGGCACTCTGTCTCCTTTTGTTTCTGTTCATTCCTTTCTCATTGCATCTTTCTTTCTTTTTTTATTAGATCATAGAATCCTTACAGTGTGGAAACAGGCCATTCAGCCCAACAAGTCCACACCACCCCTCCGAAGAGCATCCCACCCTGACCCATTCCCCTAATTTCCCGTGTCTAACCCACCTAACCTAAACATCCCTGGGCACTATGGGCAATTTAGCATGGCCAATCCACCTACCCTGCACATCTTTGGACTGTGGGAGGAAACCAGAGCACCCAGAGGAAACCCACGCCGACACAGGGAGAACATGCAAACTCCACACAGACAGCCGCCTGAGGTTGGAATCGAACCTGGAACCCTGGTGCTGTGAGACAGCAGTGCTAACCACCAATGCTGGAACAGGAATAGGCCACTCAACCTACAAGCCTCTTCCGATATTCTGTTATCTGTATCTTAATTGCTCTTCAATTCTGTAACCTTTATTACCCATCTCAAACAAAAATCTGTTCATCTCCATTTTGAAATTTTGAATTAGTTGAATTCAATCTTTGTAGGAAGAGGAGCTTATGGATTTCCACTGCCCTTTGCAAAGATCTGTATCCTGATGTAGAGTCATTGAGTCATATAACACGGAAACAGAACCTTTGGTCCAACCAATCCATGCTGACCATAATCTCAAACTAAACTAGTCCCACCAGCCTACGCTTAGCCTGTATCACTCCAACCTTTCTTGTTCATATACTTATCTAAATGTCTTTTAAACATTGTAACTGTGTCCACATGCGCCACATTGATGGAAGCATCAAGATGTAGAGGACACAGGTTAAGATGATTATCAAAAGAGGCTACAGCAACAGGAGGGGAATCTGTTCTTAATCTGCAAGGGTTTAGGATGTGGAATGCTCTGCCTGAGGCTGGTTCATTTGAAAGAATGTTGATGATTACCTGAAGAGGAAATATTTGGGTGGCTTACAGGGAAAAAACAAGGAAGTGGGACTAGGTGATTAAGTTTTGCAAAGGGCCAGCATAGGACCAAGTTGTTCCCTTTTGAGCTGAAACCATTTCTGAGTAAAAATATAATTTGAAAACAGTACTCTTAGATACAGAATTCTGTCCAACTCTCTCTTTCATTGAGAAAGCTGCACCTTACCCTATCCTTCTCTGTCCCCCCTCTGTCTGACAGTTCAGTCCACATATTTCTTCAAACATGTTTTCACTCCATCCATCTTGGCCTCTTCTTCTGTCTCTAAAAGTTTGGTCATCTCCCTTCCCCTATCTCTCTCTCTCTGGGACTGTTCTTTTTTCCACTCTCTGTTTTTGAGATTATCTGTCTCTTTTTCTCAATCTGTAACCCCCACAATGCCACCCATTGTTCTCATTCACATAGTTACTCAACAAATTTGCTACAAATGATTGAATCTGATCAGCAGGTCCAATGTACAAAATATTGATGAGGAGAGGATTGAGGATCAGCAGCCAGGTATCTCTTTAAGTGAGGTGACTGGCTTGCATTGTAACATACTGCCAATCATGGAAGCACATCTAATAGTAGACAGACACAGTATAAAACCTACTCATACAGCCCTCACCTATAGAATCCAAAACATAATGGCTACCATTAGATGTTCTCACATCATTAAGTAGCACCTTGCTGAATAATCCTGCATACGTTCAGTAATAGCTACGCTAGCACCTGATTTAAAGTAACAAGTTGAGCTTGCAATGTGATTCAGTTAAGATCACTAGAGGTGATGTGCATTCACACACAGGGACACGTTCTCTGCATATACAAGTGGCTTGTGTTCAAACCTTGAATCTTTTTTGAAATAATTGGGAGCTTGGGGAGCCCTTTTGCTTTCTCCAAAGGCAATACCTCGGCCAATCAGAGTCAACTGGCTAACCATTTTTTTCTCCTGTAGGGTAAATTAGTGTAATCATTTGAAATGTAGCATTCTTGCATTTGTTCTGATGAATACACGACAAACAGCTTCAGCAGCACTTCTCTTTTCATCAAGATATTGGGCTTGTGCTACAATGCAGGGCATTGATCTTCCACCAAGAGGTGAACGTTGTTTGCGCCATTAGTCTATGGAGGGAGCAGTTTTATGAGCCTGTAAACAAAGATTATTTTAGCTGGATTACTATAGATCTAGAGGGATCATGGACTTAAAAAGATGATTTGTGAGCTAATGGTCACACTGTCTTAGAAACTATGTCATTGAGCTTGTGGACTTGATGTCCTTCATACATTTAAACTATTGCTTGTTGCTTTCAGCTTTTTCGGAGCCTGTCTAATTTGATGACTCCTCACCGAATATCCTTTGAATCTCCGTTGGAGCTTTCAGCACAAGGTATGAATGAGGTGCTCCTGTTCTATCAAAAGTGTAGTAAATTCTTAAATGTTCACTAGAAAAAATGTTCAGATGATTGAGGCTTTTTAAAGCCTGCCGAAGGTTAGGGATTTTCACTGTCACAAGCTAATAGATGGGAGGTTTGTTCTTTTTTAAAAATTACTGCCAATGGATTTATATTGCTGAAAAGATTTTGCTTAGGTTCGTGATATTTTCTCATTTTATGAAACCTGATCTGAGCACAAAACAGAGAAATAAAAAAAGTCTCTCCACGCCAAATAAACAGACAGGGCTAGATTTTTGCTACACAAATCTTTAAAATGTGGGACATCGATATGGATGTACTCCCCCCACCACCTCCCTTTCTGACAAGATGCAATGATTGCACCAGGAGGAAGGGATTGAATACAACTGCACAAGAGGGAAAATGGAACTCACCAGGTCTATTTGAAGAAGCAGACCTCAGGGTCACAATCTAAGAGTACAGGGTAGGCCATTTAGGACTGAGATGAAGCAAAATTTCTTCATGTAGAGAGTGGTGAGCCTGTGGAATTCTCTGTCACAGAAAGTGGTTGAGGCCAAAACATTGAATGTTTTCAAAAATGTGTCCAAGATAGCTCTTAGGGCTAAAGGAATCAAAGAGAATGGGGAGAAAATGGGAACAGGGGACTGAATTAGATCATACTGAATAGTGAAGTAGGGCTTGACGGAACAAGTGGTCTACTCCTGCTCCTGTTTTCTATCTTTACAAGGGCTTTACCATGCAGTATGGGAGTCACAAATTGATAGAGTAAATGTAAATGCGCTAGAAGGGCAGGTAAGGTCGACAAAGCTGCTAAAATCTGAAGGTTTTTTAAAAATTCCAAGCCCTTCATACTAAGAAACATAGACTCCCTACAGTGTGGATGCTGGCCATTCGGCCCATCGAGTCCACATTACCCTCTAAGGAGCATCCGATCCAGACTCACCACCCGCCAACCCTATACCTGTAACCTATGGCTAACCCACTTAGCCTGCATATCCCTGGATACTGTGGCCACTTTAGCATGGCCAATCCACTTGACCTGCACATCTTTGCACTATGGGACGAAACCAGAGCACCTGGAGGAAACCCACACAGACAGAAGGAGAATGTGCAAACTCCAAGGGTGGAATCGAGCCCGTGTCTGTAGCACTGTGAGGTAGCAGTGCTAACCACTGAGCCACCGTGCCACCCCAATCTTGGATGAAACAGGTTGTAACTGGCAATGTCAGTTTAAGAAAGCACTGTCTACTGAACAGCTTTGATTGGCAGGCCATCCGGCGTAGGTAAGAATATCATTACCATATATTTGTGCAGTTCCTTAGAGTTTTTTGTTAACATTTCCAGAAGGCTGTTATTGTCCATTATAAATGATTGATTGGAGATTCAAAACTACAGTTTTCTTGGGTGCCCTGAGATCACAGTTTGAAAGTTGAATCAGCATGGAGGGGCTATAAGGACTGTAAAGGGTGAGGACCAGAGGTCTTAATAGTTTCATTGAAGATTTCAGCACAGGGATATGTTGAGAATTTCCTGTTCTCTCAAAAGGCTCGTTAGAAACAACTTTTAAAAGAATAATTTCCAAAGGTTTAAGAAATTTACAAAGTGTGGACTTCCTGAGTGCTGAATAATAAGGAATGACAAGATCTGAAATAATTTGGTCATGTTTTACTGGCATGTCTTTGACCATTATCTTTGTTGAACCTGTTTATTGTATGTTGTTATTTTGAATTACAGGGAAGCGGATGATCGAGACATACTTTGACTTCCGTCTGTATAGACTGTGGAAATCTAGGCAGCACTCAAAGCTGCTGGACTATGATGACATCCTGTGAGGCATAGGGAAGCTCAGAATTGGAATAATCACTTGTAACCGCTCTTATCGAGAACGACGTCTCCTCAGGGCTGGAGGCAAACAGAGGGTCTCGGAAGGGATTAAGAAGAAGCAGAAAACATCTCTGTTGTATCTTGTTCCAACAAAGAAAGGCTTTATGGAAGTCACAGGAGAATGGTGTGGAAAGGTTAGGGCCTTTTTCTCTTTGAGTAGAAGGATCAGAAATCGGAATTTTTATTTCTGCGGAATGTTGCCAATCCAGGTCAAGACAGGAAAGTTCGGGGTTTTCTTTCATCCTGAAGTCCTTATGCAAAAGACAAGACTGAATAGTTAGCTGTTGGAATTCTGGGAAAACCAGAGAGCGCTAAATAAGATTCTTGGAAAGTTCCTGCAATGGAAAATTCTAAACTACCCACAGGCCTGGTTTAAAATCCGTGCGCAGACTGGGGTGTCTGCGAGCTGTTCTTGAGGACCTCAATGTGAAGGCAGGTTTCATGGAAGATAAAAGCTGAAGTTTTTTTTTATTATTGAATATAGGAACTTTGGATTTTTAATTGCATAGTACTAATTATAAGAGTTAGTAGCTAAGAGTGTCTCAGTAGTTAGGAGGATATTTCATCAATTTTGGAGAATGATGTAACGGATTCCATTAACATTGCTTCAGCACAAACTGAAGGCAATAACAGCAAGTATGAAAGGAACCAATTGCTTTGTTCACAACATTGTACGGCTGACTCTCCAATTGGAACCATCAAGAGGTACCTTTCTATGATGAAGTAACCTCATAGTTCTTATTCTGTGGAATACATTTCTAATATTGTGTGTCTAACAGGTGTTCTAGAGTAGTGGTGACACCTACTCCAGGTTTTATTGCATTTTAAGCAACCACTGATTGAAGGTGGGGTATAATGATCATAAGGGATCACAAATGATTTTAGTGGGTAAAATAATTAATAAGAGGATTACCAGTGAGAGGAGCTGTGTGCAATCTAGATCTGTTCTGAACACCAGTATCATGCTTTCACCTGATTTGGAGACACTCTGATGGTCTTTTTATGTCCAATCCTGGATTCATTTCAACTTGAGGATAGATCAGTTGCACTCTTGAAGGTCTGAATAAGCTATTGATATTTATTGATAGTCACACTGGCCTTGATTTCATTTGAAGGTTATTTATACTCCATAATGTGACCATGGAAAAAAGGATTCTTAAAGTGACTGCTTATCATTATCATGGAGATCTTTTATTATTTCAATCCGAGTTAGGTTGTCAAGTTTAGAAACTGCCCCTCTATTAAGATATTACTGCAGACCAAGGTCTCTAAGTAGAATATTCTAGTGTGTGTTGCATTGTAGTTGTGTTCGAAGGGGAAACTCTCAAACTCATTTCCAGCAGCTGTCTTTCAGGGAACTCGTTCTGTTCTTCTGATGGGATTTAAGCAGTAAAGTACCAATCTTTCTTTCAGTGAAGTTATCCAACATTTAAGCTTATGTCAATAACCAAACTATAACTGTTGTGCTCACAGGTTCAGTGAAAGCCAGTTATGTTCACCTTCTGAGGCCTAATGCGTTCAACATGCAAATCATGAACATCGCACTGGTTTCTTAATTGCAACTGGTTTCATTCAAATACATCCTTTATCAAACACTGTGATATTGCTGTGAGGTTATGTCAGATGATCTTTTTCAGTATTTTAATGGGACTTAGTCCTTTTGAAGGAAATATCAGATAGGCATTTCAAGTGTTTATATACTAATAAAATTCATCATATTTGCTCACCAGTAACCAATGAAACTAAACATTTAAAAATGATTGCATTGGGAGCAATGTATAAACAGAAGAATCACAAATTAATTGGAGATGAGGAAGACTATTCAGTCCATCTTAAATAATTCCTCCAAAAACATCATTCGTGCTTCTTGTTAGTGTCCAGTTGATTCTCTAATTTCATGATTTCCTGCTGTTCCATTCCATGAGGAAGGCCCGTTGCAAGCATTGATCATACTGTGTCACAGTGATCAGTCTCGGGAATTAAATTTCCTCGAGAAGTATCAATATTTGATCTGTGGAAACCTGGAGAGATGGCATGAACACTGCTACTGCTGTTTGTCCAGGGATTAGCATGGATCTTCTATTAGAATGACAACAGACAATCTGGAGACATGCACTACCCTTGGATAGTCATACTTTTAAATTTACCTTTTACTCATTTGGCTAAATGCCCTACTACTACAATTTAAGTGAATGTCAGATTGCATATTTAACTGATGCACTCTATTGTTGTCCCCCTCTCTTAGCCCTTACAGTACTAGCTGACAGCTGGGTTACCACCACCAGTATAGGGACATGTCCAATTATGAGAAGTGCTGGATGAACATGGTGTTTAAAATGAGTACTTTTTTCCCCTAGCTAATTCCACGAATCATTGAAGGACACCTCAGAATTTGAGCCTTAAGCCCATCCCTCCCATCTTTAATCTTGGCAAAATGATACCCTTACCTAAGGGCAAGGAGTTAAATCATGATTTAATACGATGACCCTGGAGTTCCCTCATTTCATTACTGTCTGCATTGAATGTAAATTAACTCATGGCTTACTGCTGCTCTGCATTGAGGCCTGCGCAGTTGCTAAACTAATATCGTAATGGTTTCATCCTTAAATTTGACACTGATCCAATGGTCTGAAAGTTGATTAAGACCTACAACAAATCTTTCAAGATTGAATTAGACTGTTTTTTTGCAAAATTGTAGTTTTATTGATTTATCTTTAATTGTCAATATTAAGCTAATTCTTATGTAGGTTCATTGCAAAGTTATTGATGAGTACGACCTTATAAATTGGCTCAGCTGAAGACATAAGCCAAAGGAACCCACCTAAACCCAGGAAAGATATGCTCGTGTTACGATAATTACAGCTAATGTATAGTTAGAAGGAGGAGAAGCAACTTCTGTGGAAACCTTCACAACATCGATACTGAATAATCAAATTGTGATTTGAGTGCAGCAAGGTTGTGGAGATTTATTGTGACGTAGATCAGTAGCAGATCATGTATTTTGTATCACTGTATTATAACGATTATATCATATAAAACACGTGCACACATATCAAGAGTAGATGTGTGCCCTCATGGGCAGAACACAAGTTTATAAGTCTGTTTGACTGATTTATTGAGGCTGAATTATTTTGTTATTAAACTAGATTGACAAGAATAGAAACACATTAAATTCACCTTATGAAGCCATACTTGGTTGAAATGCCAGCGTAAGGGTTTTGGATTGAGTGACTTTGTTGGTCTTGATAGCCTGGTGTATGATGCTGATGTTAAGACTTCTTGTCAATTATGTCGTGTGACAATCTTTATGCATTTAATAAATAGGACTAGCACTTGAGAAGCTAAACATTAACTGTACAGTTCTAGAAGAACAAAAAGGAATTTATATTTAATGAAATTTGTTGTGGGTGGGGTGAAGTATGCTGGAGATGGCAGTCAGCCCTAATCTCCCTCACAAGTGACATTTCTCAACCGATTCTAAGGGTGCCGTGTACAGTACAAACATTAATGTTGACTGGTGCTGTCTGTGAGTCCTGAAAATGTGTTGAAATTTATTGGTGTGTTGGTGACAATGCATCTCAGCAAAATATCTTTAGATTGCACTTAATTGGTTACCTGTAACTGCTTTACCACTGACACTGTCACTGACTACGGTTTAAAGTGTCCTCTTAAGAGCTGACCTAATTTTGGAAGAACTAACTTCCCCATTATAGTGCTTGGTGCTGTTCAGTGTTCTTATGAAAGTGGCTCAGTACCTCTCCTTCAAACTCCGTTTAACCAACCACCCATGCAGCACCCTTTCATTTAACTATTCACATCTCCTACCCAATACTCCTACTCTTCCAAACCCCCATGCATTGTTAAACTGTAAGATTTTCTTCAAATTTAGGCAGGGTTTGGTTTGGCAAATCAAAGTCATTGATACACCCAGCATTACATACTTTGAGGAAGTTGTGAGTTAACATTAGCACCATTCCCTGTGGCTTGGGTTTCAATAGGATTTGATTGTTTATTCTACGATGTGGGGAAGGCGGGGTTTAATAGATTCGTATTCTGGCCACATGCCACCTCAATATTGGAGTTTAATGTTGCAAGAGGAAGCAAAAGGACTTAAATCATTTCTCTCTGCTGCAACCCCTTGATCAGTTCTACCAGTATTTCTATTATGCAATGGTCAGATCACCTGCAAGTTACTTACAATGTAGATAGAGTCATTCACAGTTAATGGGAATGTAACCTTATAGAGGAGGAGGAAATCATTTTGATGTGGTTAATGTGTTAAAGACTCCACTCAATGTGCACACATCAGGTTTTATAATCTGACTGGACTGCAACTTCAAAATTAATCAATCTTTTAAAAAAAAAGGTTTGATCTTTGCCTTGTCCTGGTAGAGAAGCTGATGTGGGATTAATGTTGTAAAACTGGGATTTTGTTTTGAGGTACCAGAGCCTGTACGAAACTGCAACTCCAATCACTGAAAACTAAACTATAAATACTAAAAGGAAGATGCTAAATGGTACATTTCATTACCTCAAAGATCCTTCTAGCTAATGATGTTGATTTTGAAGCTAGTATCTGTTGTAACACAGGAAACACAGAAGTGAATTTATGCACAGCAAGCTCAACAAACAATGCCACACCATCTGTTTTAGGTGTTGGTTAATGAACAAATGCTGGTCAGGTCTAGGATGCTCTTCCTCGAATGGTACCATGGGATCTTTCATGCTTACCTGAGGTGAAAGACAGATCCATCTCATTCGAAAGATAGCACCTCTGAGAACGAAGCACTCCCTCATTCAGTCAAAGCAACGTGATTCAGGTGCTGGAGTAGGACTTGAATCCACAAGCATCTGACTCAGAGGCAAGAGTGCTACGCACTGAATCATAGCAGACAGCGACTGCCACCGAACATGCTCCATGGTCTTGACATCCCTTGCTTGGCTGTTGGAATTCTCCTGGTCTCAACATCAAAGTGAAAACAATTTACTTGCTGGAATAAATCAGTCCTTGTGGTACTAGCTCCTGCATTTCTGTGCACTGTTCGTTTGTACTTAACGTGAATCTCTGTCTGCACCGATGTGAATGGCTGGAAGAAGTTAAGCCCCATTTAATACCAGTAGACACTTGTGGAGAAGATTGCAATTCTCTCACTGAACACATTAACAAGTAGAATCGTAGAATCCCAACAGTGTGGAAACAGGCCATTCATCCCAACAAGTCCATACTGACCCTCCAAAGCATCCCACTCAGGCTCACCCCCCACCCTTTCCCTGTAACTCTGTATTTCCCATGGCCAATCAACTTACACATCTCTCGACACTGTGGGCAATTTAACATGGCCAATACCCCTAATCGGCATATCTTTGGACTGTGGGAGGAAACCAGAGCACCCAGAAGAAACCCACACAGTTGTGGGGAGAATGTGCGAACTGCACACAGGCAGAATTGAACCTGGGTCCCTGGCTGCTAACGACTGAGCCACCATGCTGCCCCCAACTAAATCTGCTCTGTGATAAAATGATACAAATATCAAAAATAAAACCTTTAACATAAAAACATAGGAACAGACAAGCTCGGAGTCACTCTGCAGGAATATTCATTTAGTGTGATCAATTCAAATCCATTTCATCTTCGTATTTGGGCAGTGAACCTCCCCCTTTAATTCTTCCTAAGTGGTCACCCTGCCCCATTAATTTTTCATTCTCTGGTACTGTCAGATGCTGGTTTTGCCAAGTAGCAGTCCAAGTGTACAGTATATATAAAGTATTTATCATGTGTGATTAGTGTGAGATGGTGATAATTGAGCTTAGGCTATTGTTTAGGAGGCGTTTAGATCTCAATGCATTTAAAACCCACTGCCAAATACTGCTGCCTCTGACTGTGTAGTGTGAAGTTCAGTATTTCACAGGCTGCTTCAGGTAAACAGACCTCAGCTGGGCTGCATTTACCAGTGTTAAGAGGTCACATCTTGTGTCGGAGGCCAGTTTATGTTTTAAATTGCATCTAATTAGCAACAGTTTCAAGATGTTGTGAACAAAATCCTTTGTTTGTTAACTCGCCCTTCCTTTGTTCCTGAATATTTTTCTCCGCCCATCCTCATTCCAACCCAGTGTGACCTCCTGTGGTAAATTTCACTGGTTACTTCACTCACTGCATGTGGTTTAATTTACCCTAATATTGTGACTCCAGATAAAGAGGTCGCAGTGGTGGGAAGAATGCTGGTTCTGAGTTCAAACAAATTACCAGATGTGGTACATGTTCAAAGTGTAAGTCCAGACATCAAAACACAAACACTGCACATGTCTTATCAGAGGATACCTCCCTCAGAAACCGTCCAACTCTTCGCATTCACACTGTGTGCCTTGGAATAGTATGTGAAGAATTAAGTGACCACGTAAAGAATCTGGGATCTGACCTGTTGAAGCGACACTCATGTGGAAGGTATGAAATTGGAGCAGCATGTAAGCTGGCTCTGTTTCACAATGTCGACCTTCAGCCCATCAGGCATTTTCAAGCATTTGAAAAGGTCAATCAGTAGGGAGCTGTGTAGTGACTTTGATTTCAGCAGTCATAGGGAAGTGCAGCTTTGTGTGCAAATGCAGAAAACATCAACCCAGCTTAATCACTGCTGTCTGTGCAAACATCAGCACAGCTCCAGGTGCTTCTGTCTCAGTGTGCAGCGACAGATCCTTCAACCCAGTGCTGTATACACGTTGACCAATGAATACAACCCATGGATGTCCTGTCTATTTAAATTCTGCTGAGTAATTACATCTGACTGTTTTGTGCAAATGTGCTCAGCAGGACATCGATTCTGTGATTTTGATATTTGATGTGTTGATGAGTTTGATATGTACCCTCCAGTGCAGCTGGTCTGGATTAAGAGGAATCTGAAGCTGTAAATGGATGTGGTTCAGAGTTGGATGGGAAAATTCAAAAAGTGTCACAATACTGTTTAGAAGTGTTTATTATTTGGCACGGTCTTGGTCAAGTTTGAGATTTGGCAAAATGCTGACTAGATGATGTTTGGCTTCGTGCTGGTTACTGATGATTTGATATTGCAGCTGTATTGGCCAAGTACAGCTGTCGATTTTTGGAATTGGTAGGAATTTGATATTTGACTCAGTGTCAGTTAAGGCACTTTGTGATACTGGTTAGGCAGGTTTGGAATTTGCCACACTGTGGTGATTAAGAAAATGATTATTTGGTGTGTTGCAGGTTAGGACAGTTTGATTAGCATGGAGTTGGTTGAGGTAGTTTGATATTTCTCGTGAAATTAGTTAAGGTAGTTTTGTCAAGATACTTTGATGTTTGGCATAGTACTGCTTAGGACTGTTTCAGATCAGTCTTTGATTGGTTCTTTGGCACATGTCTAAGTTTGTTTCAATTTGCCTTTTAATGGTTTATATAGTTTCTTTAAAGCACAGATTTTTCTATTTTATCTCTGTGAAATAACTATTTAACACTTGGAGCAATAAAATCACAGTGCAGTGTTGGTGTTATGAGAGATGGCTCCCTCACTCCAAATCGCCCGAACGGACTGTACTCACATCAGACCAAACACTTCTTTTCACTTATTCTGCTATTGCAAAGGAAACAAGGGGAAAGCGGACAACTTGTCTAATCAAGAGGGAGAGCATGTGAGACTTGTGACACAGAGACCCAACTGAGTGGCTATAGATTGATTAATTCCTCATTCAAATGCTAGTTCTAGGTTGTGTAGGGTTTTTCAACTCTGCCTGGGTGAAAGGTGCCCAGGCTTGGGGGAATGGGCTGGACATTCTGTCTCATGGGAAGGCAGATAGCCAACAAAGCAGATTGTCCCTTTGAGTTGGTGCCAAGCTGTAAGGGCAAACTTTACAGAGGAGCTGGGTTCATTTTGTAATTGTAGTAAATATCATTTTCAGCATCTTTCTCATTAACACCAATTGTTTTGATCATCACAGAATAGAGTAGGTGATCATTTTCAGCCACCCATTTCCATTGTGCCCTCTCATGCCCTCAGTGTTAATCCTTTCAGTTTGCTCGCTGCTGTCAGCCTGCTCTGTAGTCCATCTTATCAACAAACCTAACTCCAACCTAATTCATTCTTTAGCTTGAAGAACACAATTGGCTTTACTCAACTGTTCCCCAACTCTGTAACTTATTATTTCTGCCCTTCCTCCACACATTTGTTCCGTGCTGTTTAGTACATACTCACGTACCACCCCTGGTTCCCATCCTGCATTCATGCACTGCTCTCAACCCCTATTTTAGTCTGTTTGTGTAACCCTCAGTTGATGTTGCTTCTTTAGTCAATCTCTGATGGAAACACCAATTTCTGAAGTAGAGACTAAAATGTGAAAAAGACCAATGTGCCTCCCTGTTTGGGAAAGCTGATTTCAAACAGGTTGTCCCACTGTCCAAATTTCATTCTGGCTTCTTACCAATGTATGGCAGACTCGAGAAAAAACCCAGTGCAATGTGGGGAGAGGTCAGCCCTGCCTCCATTGATCTGCCACCTCGTATAGCTTAGTCTTCCAAAACAAAACGTCTGCCATTTTTGCAAGATCGGCCTTAAGAAATAAGATGTGCAACCAAACTGACAGATTTGTTTTGGCAAAAGCCGAAAATTGCAGATGCTGGAAATCAGAAATAAAAAGAAAAATCTGGGAATGCATGGCAGGTCTGGCAGCATCTGTCAAGACAGCAAAAGAATTAGTGTTTAGGTCTGTGATCTTACAGCAGTCCTTCTGCAAAGCATGAGCGTGTTGCAGAGCAATGAGTTTCGAGGTAGTCTGGCCAGATCCAGGCCTAGGGATGCCATCTCTTTCAACTCTGTGTATTTTAGTCACCACTCTCTGATTAACGTATCAATGTACAAACTGCGGTCTCCTTCTTGAGCTGTCAAGCTCCGCACTTTCTGTATCCTGTACTGATTTGAATAATCTTTATCGTTTTACAGTTTCAAGATGTTATTTAATAAACTGTTTTGAGAGAAAAAAGGACACAAATAGTTCTGCTGGGTTTTATTTATCTCAGGCAGCTGTGAGATGATGCAGCTTGGAGCAATTCAGTGAGTCAGAAGCGAGACTTCCTTTGATTGCCTACATGACAACAACACCACAGAAGGAACTTATTGGTTGTGAAGTGTTTCTGAGACACTTTGAAGACATCTTAAAGTCTTAAACTAAAACATGTACTTTCACTCTATTTATCTCACCTTATTGTAACATGAGATTTGAACACATTAGTCCCAAAGATCATGAAGCATGGATTTTTTATTTCATCGACATTAGATCATTAAATGTAGAAACATAGCTGTATTGCCCTTTAAGCCTACTCCACTATTCAATGTGATCATTCACTACCTTTCGAGTGAAGAAACCTTCATCTCAGTCCTGAATGGTCTAACCTATACCTTGAGATTGTGACTCCCGGTTCTAGACTTCCAGTCAGAGGAAACATCCCCCCTGCAACTGGTCTGTCTAGCCCTGTTAGAATTTTACACATTTCAACTATATCCCCTCTCAACCTCCTAAATTCGAGTGAATACAGGAGCAATCGAGCCAATCTCACCTCATAGCACAGTCCAACTATTCCTGATATCAGCCAAGTCAAACCTCCAACAAACAGCAGGGTAATTACAGATAAATAAGGAATTATTTGCATGCATGGACCTGACCATATGGTCATGTTGGGCTGAGGAACTACTTTGTCTTTGCACTGTCCCTTCACATCAGGCCTTTCCACCAACAACACTTTCTTTTCCAGCAAGAGTCAATTTGACTGCTCCAGCTGTCCTCCCTCATCTTTGGCCCCTGATGCTGGAGGGGAGGTGATGGCCTAGTGGTATTATCACTGGACTGTTAATCCAGAGAGCCAGATAATGTTCTGGGGACCGGGGTTCGAATCCTATATGGCAGATGGTGGAATCTGAATTCAATAAAATATCTGGAATTAAGAATCTAATGATGACCATGAATCTATTGTTGATTGTTGGAAAAACCCATCTGGTTCACTAATGTCCTTTAGGGAAGGAAATCTGCCATCCTTACCTGGTCTGGCATACATGTGACTCCAGACCCGCAACAATGTGGTTGACTCTTAACTGCCTTCTGGGCAGTTAGGGATGGGCAATAAATGCTGCCTATCAGCGACGCCCTCATCCCGTGAATGAATAAAGGAAAAAAAAAGGTCCCATTGCATTATCTTCATAAAAATAAAACAACCATGGATGCTGAAGATCTGAAACAAAAACAAATTGCTGGAGAAACTCAGCACGTCTGGCAACATCCATACACGCTGCTAGACCTGCTGAATTTCTCCAGCAATTTCTGTTTATGTAAAGTATTTGTTGCCCATCCCTAGATGCCCTGGAGAAAGTGGTAGTGAACTCATTGTACCACTACAGCCCTTTGGGATGAATACAGCCACAGTGCTGTTAGGAAAGGAATTCCAAAACCTGATCCAGCCACATTCAGGATGGTGAGTATCTCGGAGGGGCACCTGATGATCTCTTCCATCTGCTACTCTTGTCCTTCTAGATGGGAGCGATATCAGGTTTGAAAGATGCTGTTGGAGATTTGTTGAGTTCCTGCAGTGCATCTTCTAAATAGTACACACTGCAGCCACTGTGCACAGGTGATAGAGGGAGAGAATGTTGAAAGCAGTGAATGGGGTGACAATCATGCAGGTGCTTTGTCCTGGATAACGTTGAACTTCGAATGTTGTTGAATCGGTTACCAATCAGGAAAGTGGACAATATTTCAAGACACTCCTGACTTGTACTTTGTAGATGCTGGACAGTCTTTGGCGAGCAGAAGATGAGTCACTCATTGCAGGATTCCCAGCTATCACATGCTGTTGGGTAGATGCTGTATGACTGAGTGCCATGCAACACACAGGCAAGGATACTTCATTATTTGAGGAATTACAATGGAATTGAATACTACAATCATCATCAGACACCTATCTCTGAACTCTTTATGGTGGGAAGGTCATTGATGAAGCAGTTGAAGATGGTTGACCCTGAGAACACCATCCAAGAACTCCTACAGTGTATCCCTGTACACTACAAGTACCTCAAGGGGGAATTGTAGTAGTAAACAGATAAGCCACCTTAATGACATTTTTAAAGAGTGAGGTGAATACTAACCCAGAGAACTCCTTTGCTCCACTTTGTGGAAGTGCCATGGAACCTTTCATATCCATCTTGATAAGACATGGGATACAGGAAGGTGGGGTACAGGAAGGTTAGGTACGGGAAGGTGGGATACTGGAAAGTTGGGATACAGGAAGTTGGGATATAGGAAGGCTGCAATACGGGAAGATGGGGTACAGGAAGGTGTGGTACAAAAAGGTGAGATACAGGAAGATCGGATACAAGAGAGAGACTAATTGTAGAGGTAGAGTTATTGGACCAAAGGCCCTCTCCTGTCAGCATTTCATCCATAACATGGTGCAAATGGAAAGAATTCTGCTGTCAGTTCATAAATTCTGGGATAGTATGCACGAGTGATTTTCCAGCAGATGTAATAATTGAAAGAATCATCCGGAAATAAAGGGGAAAGGCTATGTGCAGTGGGGAGCAAGCAGGAGGTGAGAGCCTTATTGAGGCAATGGATGGGAGAAGTAAACAAACATTGCAGGGTACAGTAGGGTGGTTCAGTAATGGGCACAGCCACTAGAAAACCATGTCAAAATCCATTTCCCTGGTCACAGCGTGAGCCTAAGCTTCCAATATCTCTCTGAAATTGAGCCCGGGGGCCATTTACTTCAATGTAACACTCCACCAGGCCTGCATTTACTGTAATCGACAAAGAGAGAACGACAAGTACCTTTCAGGAGGGAATTAGATTGGATATATTTTTAAGCAAACAGGTGGAACTTGTACCCATGCCTCCTGTTCTGGAGGTAGAGACACTACCACTGTGCCACAAGAGCCCCGATTAAGTTGCAGCAGCTACATGTTGATGTTTCCATCCATGTCACTAGATCATGAACCTGGTTCTCAGGATTAGTAATCCAGTGACATTATCAATTCACATCACCTCCCCCTCTTACCCTGAACTCCAGACATCATAAGGACAGTCTGCAGACTATTGACGTATTCCCACTTCTCATCTCCCAGCCCCCACTGACTCAGCACTCAATAAAGTATTGATTCCTAAAGGCACCTAATTCAATCATGACCGAAGTTTGCTTCAAAGGTTTTCGATTACAAAGCAAAATCAGATCATTTAATCAGCAAGGGATCCTATTCGAAAACTGCAAGTTGACCTTCAAAACCACGTTGGTGAAATGGCGAGAGTTTCGAAAATGGAGAAAGAATCATTGTGGAATTTTGAAGCAGCACCCCCTGCTCAGTTTTCAAGGGAAAGAAATGAACAAAAAGCGAAACTTGCACAGCTCTTTAAATTGCCCACCGTGCGGGATCCCAGAACTCGGGTGTAACAAAATGGAAAATGTTTTTCAGTCAACTGTACAAAATTCAGCATTTGGAAAGTATTAGGTACAAATTCATATGCATGCCCTCACTCAGAGATTGTAAGTGGCATGCAAATACCTCACACAGAATCAGAGTATCAGTGCACTAACATGGTCAGTATGCCTGTACACAGACAAAGGGGCTCTGTTTGCCTGTACATGGAGACAGGGGGTCAATGTGCCTGTGTACACACGCACAGGGTCAGTGTGCCTGTATAGAAGCAAGCAGGTGGTCAGTATGCCTGTACACACAGACACAGAAGGCCAGTGTGCCCGTACACACACAAGGGGTCATTTTGCCAGTACCCCCATACACAGGGGATCAGTGTGCCTGTACTGTCACACAGCATGTTGGTGTGCCTCTACATACACACACAGGGGATCAATGTACATGTACACATACATACCCAGAGTTAGTGTGCCTGTACACAGGCACAGGGGTTCTGTATGCCTGTACACATGCACAAAGCGGGTCAGTGTGCCTGTACACACACACAGAGGATCAGTGAACCTGTACATACACAAACTGGCCATGCACTTGTACAGCAACACACAGCAGTTCAGTTTGTCTGTACACACACACGGGGATCCGTGTACCTGTGCACACGTACATAGGGGATCCATGTGACTGTGCAAACACATAGGGCATCACTGTGCTGGTAAACACAGAGGATCAGTGTGCCTGTACACACACAGGGAATCAGTGTGCATCAACTCAAACACTCACACACAAACACACACGCACACAGACACATAGAGGGTCGGTGTGCTGTACATATTCACATCAGCTCAGTGTGCCTGTATACACATGCACAAAGTGTCATTGTGCCTGTGTACACACACAGGGTCACTATGTCTGTACACACACGTGCACGCGTGCACACACACACACACACACCCACACACACACAAGGGGTCAGTGTGCCTGTTCACAAAAACAGCGTGTCACTGTGCCTGTACGCATGCACAAAGTGGGTCAGTGTGTCTGTACACACATACAGAGGGTCAGTGAACCTGTACACATAAAAGGAACCCATGTGCCTGTACACTGACACACAGCAGTTCTGTGTGCCTGGACACATTACACGTACACACAGGCGATCAGTGTGCCTCTGCACACACACATAGAGGGTCGGTGTGTCAGTACACACATGCACAGAGGGTCAGTGTGCATGTGTATATACACACACACACACACACACACACTGGGTCAGTGTGCCTGTACAGAAGCAGACAGTCGGTCAGTATGCCTATACACACAGACACAGAAGGTCAGTGTGCCTGTACACCCACACAAGGGGTCATTTTGCCTGTACACAGACACACAGGGGATCAGCATGCCTGTATACTCACACAACATGTTGGTGTGCCTCTACATACACACAGGGGATCAATGTACACGTACACATACATATCCATGGTCAGTGTGCCTGTACACAGGCACAGAGGGTCTGTGTGCCTGTACACAAACGCAGAGAGTCAGTGTGCCTCTATACACACACACACACACACACACAAACACGAGGCTCGGTGTGTCTGTACATATTTACACATCGGGTCAGTGTGCCTGTACACACATGCACAGAGGGTCATTGTGCCTCTATACAAAAACACAGAGGGTCAGTGTGCCTCTACACACACACAGACACACTGATCCTCTGCTGTGTGTTTGTACACACACACACACGGTCAGTGTACCTGTACACACTCATTGGGACACAGTGTGTGTATGCACTCACACGCAGGGCCATTTTGCCAACATACTCAGAGTCACTGTATCAGCACACTTACAAAGAGGTTCAGTGTATATGCACTCAGAGTGATTGTGCTTTTACAGTGGCATGAAAGGTCAATGTATCTGCGCGCTCACACAGAGGGTCATTGTACTTGTTATCTCACACAGAGGGTCAGTGTGGCTGTTAACTCACACAAGGAACTGGTGTGTCTGTTTATGTCCATAGATCCTTGAACGCAGCAGGACAGGTAGATAAGGTGGTTAAGAAGGCAGGTGGGAAACTTCCTTTTATTAGTCAAGGCATTGAATACAAGAGCAGGGGCGCTATGACAGATATATTTTGTGAATAGCTGTGGGTCAAGTACTGATCCCTGCAGTATCTCACTTTTGACTACTTTCCACTTCAAATTGTAGGTGTGCAGGTGCATAGTTCTTTAAAAGTGGAGTCCCAGGTTGACAGGGTTGTGCAGAAGGCATATGGCATGCTTGCCTTTTTGGTTACTACATTGAGTATAGGAGTTGGGACGTCATGTTGCTGCTGTACAGGACTTTAGTGTGGTCGCGTTAGGTGTACTGTGTACAGTCTGGTTGTCCTGCTATAGGAAGGATGTTATTAAACTGAAAAGGGTGGAGAAAAGATTTACAAGGATGTTACCAGGACTGGAAGGGATTGAGTTATAAGGAGAGTCTGAAGAGGCTGAGGCTATTTTCCCTGGATGCTGTGGGGGGACCTTGGAGACGGTTATTAAATCATGAGGGTCATTGATAGGATGAATAGCCAAGGTCTTTTCCCCAAGGTAGGGGAGTCCAAAATTAGAGGGCATAGGCTTAAGCTGAAAGAGGAAAGATTTAAAACGTGCCTGAGTTGCAATTTTTTCACAAAAAGGGTGGTGCGTGTATGGAATGAGTTGCCAGAGGGAGTGGTAGGGGAAAGTACATTTCGAACATTTCAAAGACATTTGGATAGGTACATGGAAAGGAAAGGTTTAGAGGGATATAGGCCAAATGTAGGCAAATAAGACTGGTTGGCATGGACTGGTTGGGCTGAAGAGTCTGTTTCGGCACTGTATGACTCTACGGCTTATTTTTCCTCATTCACTTTTCCCTGTCTAGAAACTAATTCTCAATCCATACTAGTACATTACCCCCAATGCCTTGTACTTTAATCTTGCACACATCTTTTATGCAGGATTTATCAAAATCTTTCTGAAAATTCAAATACACCACAACCACTTGCTATCCCTAATCTATTCTGGTAGTTATTTGTCTCAAAAAAGCTCCATTCACTTGGTCAACCATGAATTCCTTTCAGAAATCCAAGTTCATATTGTGTAATCCTGTTGAAATTATTTCAGTATCTTGCTATCACATCCCTTCAAAGACGATTTTCATAACCATACTTTACTGACCTGGAACGTAGATTATCAGAACCTGGGGATTGATCAACTCTCAGGTCCAACCATTTCTCCAGTGCTATTTTATAACGAATGTTAATTTCTCTGATGAGTCACTGCTGATATGTCCACAGCCAGAGTGTCTAAATGTTGTTCCTTCATGCACTGTGATTCACTCTGGTGTCCCCTCAATGGAATATGAACCCAAACCCTTACCACAACTCGAGTGATAACACAAACTCGAACTCTACACCTAACCCTAACCCTAACCCTAAGCCTATCCCTAACCCGAATCCTAACACTAACCCAACCCCTAACCGTAACCTGAACTCTAACCCTAATCCTAACCATAAACCTAAACTTAAACCTATCTCTAACCCTAACATGAACACTAACCCAAAACATAATGATAAAACTAACCCTACCCCTTTCCCTACCCCTAACCCTAACCCTAACCATAACACTAACATTAACCTAATCCCTTCCCCCACCCCTAACCATTACCCTAACCCTAACACTAACCCTAAGCCTACCCTATCTTTAACCATATCTCTAACCCTAAACCTAACTCTAACACTAACCTTAACACTAACCCTGAACATAACACTTATCCTAACCCAATCCACAACTCTAACCCTAACATTAACCCTAACAGTAACCCTAACCATAACCCTATCCCTAACCCTATGCTTAACGCTAACCCAAACACTAAACCTAACCCTAATGATAACACAAACCCTGCCTCTACCCCTAACCCTTGCCCTAACACTAACCTGAAGTGTATCTCTATTCCAAAGCATGACCCTATTCTGAAACCTAACCCTAGCCCTCCTCAAAACCAAAGCCTAACCTTAACCCTAACTCTAAACAGAGCCCTAACCCTAAACCTAACTCTAACTTTAACCCTAATCCTAACTCTATGGCCTCTTCCAATCTAACCCGAAACCAAACCCTAACCTTAAATCAGGCCTAAATCTAAACATAACCCCAAATCTAACCTTAAATCTAACACTAAACCTAACCTTAACCATAACCCTAATCCTAACCCTAACCATAATTCTAAACCTATCTCTAACCCGAACCCTAAACCTAATGGTAACATTAATTGTACCCCTACCCCTACCCCTAACCCTAACACTAACCCTAAGCCTCCCATATCCCTAACCCTAATTCTAACCCTAAACCTAACCCTAATCATAACCCTAACACTCCTCAAAGCCTAAGCCTAGTGCTAACCCTAACTCGAAACATGGCTCTAACTTTAAATCTGAACCTGACTCTAATACTCAACATAACTCTATCGCCAGCCCGAACCCCATCCCTAAGCCTAACACTAACCCTAACCCTTACCATAACCTTAACCCTAACCCTAATCCTTACCCTAACACTAACTCTAAACCTAACCCTACCCCTAACCCTAACCCTACCTCTAACCATAACCCTAACAATAACCCTATCCTTAACCCTAACTCAAACCCTAAACCTTACCCTAATGATAACACAAACCCTACCTCTACCCTTAGCCCTAACCCTAGGCCTAACCCTAACCCTAAGCCTAAATCTCTCCCAGTGTCCTAAACCTAAACCTAAACATAACCCTAAACCTAACCATAACCCTAAACCTAAACCTAACCCTCCTCAAAACCTACGCAGAGCCCTAACCCTAACTTTAAATCTAACAGTAACTCTATCACCTCTTCAAACCTCACCCTGACTCGAACCCTAACCTTACCCCGACACTAAACTTAACCCTAACCTGAACTCAAATTGTAACCCTAACTCTAACACCAATGCAAAACCTAACCCAAAACCTAACCCTAACCCTAACCCGATCTCAAAGCATAACCCTAACCCTAACCGCAAAGCAAATCCCAACACTAACCCTAACCCTAACCCAAACCCTAAATCTAACCCTAACCCTGACCGCAAAGCAAATCCCAACATTAACTCTAACCCTAACCTTAACCCTAACTCTAAACCTAACCCAAACCCTAACCACAGCCCTAACTCTATTCCTAACCCTAACCCTAATCCTAACTCTAACGCCAATGCAAAACCTAACCCTAACCCTAACGTTAAACCAGGCCTAACCCTAAAAACAACCCTAACTCTAACCTCAACCTTAACACAAAACCTAACCCTAAACAGAACTCAAAACATAACCCTAACTCTAAACCCAACGCGTACCCTAACCCTAACTCTAACACTAAACTTAACCCTAACCCTATACGTAATCCTAATCCTAACCCTATCCCTAACTCTAACATTAACACTAACTCTAACCCAATCACCTCCTGAAAACCTAAACCTATTCCTAACGCTTACCCTAACCCTAACCCACTCACCTCATCAAAGCCCAACCCTAACCCAAAGCCTAACCCTAACCGTAACCCAAACCCTAAACCTAAATCTAACCCTAACTCTAAACCTAACCCTAACCATTTGGCAAAACCTAAGCCTATCCCTAACCCTAACTCTAAAAAGAGTCTTAACCCTAAACCTAACTCGAACTTTAACCCAATCACTAACTCTATCACCACTTCAAGCCTAACCCTAACCCAAACCCTAACATTAAACCAGGCCTAACCCTAAACACAACCCTAACTCTAACCTCAAACTAAACGCTAAACCCAACCTTAACCCAAACTCAAAACGTAACCTTAACTCTAAACCCAATGCAAAACCTAACCCTAACAATTAGCCAATCCTAATCTTAACCCTAACCCTAAGTGTAAACCTAACTCTAATCCTAACCCTAACCCTATCCCTAACCCAATCACCTCCTGAAAGCCTAACCCTAACCCTAAACCTAACCCTAACCCTAACCCTAACTCTAACCCTAACCCTAACTCTATCACCTCCTCAAAGCCCAACCCTAACCCTTGCCCTAACCCAATTCCTAACCTGAATCGTAACCCTAACTCTAACCCAAATTTAAAGTGTAACACTAAGTATAAACCCAACACAAAACCTAACCCTGACCCTAACCCTAGCACAACCCCAACCCTAACCCTAACCCTTACCGTAATGATAACTCAAACCTTACCTCTAAACCTACCCCTCACCCTAACCCTAATTCTAACCCTAACCCTAAACCTAACCTCTACCCCTAGCCCTCACCCTAACCCTAACCCAAACTTTAACTCCATCACTAACACTATCACCTCTTCAAACCTAACCCTAATCCTAACCCTAACTCTAACCCTAACCCTATCCCTAACTCTAACTCTAAGCCTAACCCTACCCATAATCCTAACCATAACGCTAAACCTAACCCTATGCTTAACCTGAACCAAAACTTAACCCTAACCCTAATCATAACACTTAAGAGTAATGCTGAGCCTAATTCTATCCCTAACCCTTACCCTGAACCTAAACCTAACACTAACCCTAACGCTTACCTAACCCTATCCCTAACCCTAACCCTTACCCTAATGATAACACAAAATCTGCCTCGACCCCTCGCCCTAACCCAAACCCTAAACCTTACACTAATCCTAACCCTAGCTCTATCCTGAACTCTAACCTGAAACCGAACTCTAACACTAACCCTAACCCTCCTCAAAACATAGGCCTAACTGTAACCCTAACTGTAAACGTAGCCCTAACCATAAACATAACTCTAACACTTACCTTAACCCTAACCCTAATCCTAAACCTAAGTGCCACCCTAACACTAACTCTAACCCTAACCCTAAACCTTAAACTAACCCTAAGCCAAACCCTAACCCTAACCCTAAACCTAACCCTAACCCTAACCCTAACCCTAATTCTAACCCTAACTCTAAAGCTAACCCCAACCCTAACCCAAACCCTAAAATGAACTCTAAGTCCAACCATAGCCATAACCCTAACACAAATCCTACCCCTGACCTTAACCCTGACACTCACCCTAACGCTACCTAACCCTTACCTCTCCTCAAAACCAAACTTTAACGCTAACACGAACGCTAACCTTAATTTTAACACTAACCATAAGACTAACTCTAAACCTAACCCTAAACCTAGCCCTAATTCTGAACCTAACCCCAAAACTAAACTTAACCCTGACCCTAACCCTGACACTAACTCTAACTCGAACCATAACCCTAACTGTAAACCTAACCCCAAACATAACCCTAACCCTATGCCCTCCTCATAACAGAACTTTAACCCAAACCCTAACATTAACTTTAACCCTAAGCCTAATCCTGACCCTAACCCTAAACTTAAACCTAACTCTAACCCTAACTCTAAAGTTAACCCCAACCCTAACCCAAACCCTAAAACTAACTCTAACTCGAACCTTACACCTAACCCCAAACCTAAACCTTACCCTAACCCTAACCAAAAGCTTAACACTGACCCAAACCCTATCCCTAAACCTAACCCTACATCTAACCTACCCCTAACTCTAACCCTAGCCCTAACCTTAACATTAACCCTCACCCTATGCCATCCTCATAACCAAACCCTAACCCTAAACTTAATCTGAACCCTAATGCTAAGGCTAACCCTAACCCTTAACCAAAACCGACCACTAATCCTGATTCTAACTCTAATTCTAAACAGAACCCTCCCACTAACCCACCCACAACTATAATGCTAACCCAAACCTTAACCCAACCCTAACTCTGACCCTAACCCCAATGCTTATCCTAACCTCAACTCCATTCCCTCCACCAAACGGAACTCTAACCCTATCCCTAACGCTAACATTAGGCCTAACCCCAACCCTAACCCTATACTCTCCTCACATCTGAACCCTAACCTTAACCCTAACTGTAATACTAACCCCAACACTAACTCAAACCCTAACCCTAATTCTAAGCCTGACCCTAACCCGAACTCTACTTCTAACTCTAACCCTAACCCTAACCGTAAACCTAACTCTAACCCTACCCCACCCCTAGACCTAACCCTAACCCTATCCCTAAACCGATCCCCAAATCTAAACCTTACCCTAATACTAATCTTAAACCTAACCTAATCCCTAACCATAGACCTAAACCTAAACCTAACCCTAATCCTAACCTTAAGTCTAAAGCTAAACCCAATCTTAACCTAAACCCTATATTCTCCTCAAAACCGAACCCTAACCTTAACCCTAACCCTAACCCTAACCTTAATAATAACACTAACACTAACTCTAACCCTAACCCTAATTGTAAACCAGACCCTAATCCAAACTCTACCCCAACCTAATCCAAACCCTAACTCTAATCGTACCCCATCCCTAGACCTAAACCTAACCCTAACTCTAACTCTAAACCTAACCCTAACTCCAACCCTATATCTAAACCTAACCCCAAACC
This sequence comes from Rhincodon typus, assembly GCF_021869965.1. Taxonomy (NCBI): domain Eukaryota; kingdom Metazoa; phylum Chordata; class Chondrichthyes; order Orectolobiformes; family Rhincodontidae; genus Rhincodon; species Rhincodon typus. The sequence goes on from NC_063359.1 coordinate 5,794,039, forward strand.
TAAATGCAACCCTCACCCTAACCCTGACACAATCTCTAACTCGAACCTTAACCCTATCCCTAAACTGAAACCCAAACCTAACCCAAACCCTAACCCTAAACCTAACTGTAACCTTAACCTGAGCCCTAGCCCTAACTGTAACCCTAACATAATCCCCTCTTCAAAACATAACACTGACCCTAAATCTAACCATAAGACAAAGTCTAACTCTAACTCTAACTCTAACCCTAACCCTAAATGTCAGGCTAACCATAACCCTAACACTAACCCTAACTATAACCATAATCCTAACCTTAAATCTAACACTACCCCTAACTCTAACTGTAACCCTAACTTTAACGTTAAACCTAACCCTATCGCCTCCTCAAAACCAAACACTAACCCTAACCCTAACCTTAACCCTAATCCAAACGTTAGCCCTAACCCTCCTCATAACTGAACCCTAGCCCTAACCCTAATCTGAACCCTAAGCCTAACCCTAACCCTAACCTTAACTCTAACCCTTACCCAAAACTTACCCCAAACACGAATTCAAACTGTAACTTTAACCAGAACCCTAACTCTGACCCAACCCCCACCCTAATGCTAACCCTAACCTGAACCATATCCCTAACCCTAACCTTAACCCTAAAACTAACCCTAACCCTGAGCCCATCCCCTTCTCAAATCTGAACACTAACCCTAACCCTAATGCTAACCTTAGCCCTAATCCTAACCCTAACCCTAAACCTAACCCTAAACCTAACTCTAACTCCAACCCTAACCCTAAGCCTAACCTTAACCCTAACACTAACCGTGACTCTAACCCCAACCCTAATCCTAACCCTATACCCTCCTGAAAACCAAACCTTAACCC
>NC_063359.1:5794904-5803610 GCF_021869965.1 Rhincodon typus
CCTAACCTTAACTCTGACCTTCACCCTAACTTTATCCCTAACCCTAACCCTTAATCTTAAGCCTGACCCTAACCCTAACTCTAACTCTAACCCTAACACTAACCCTACCCCTAACCCTAACTCTAATCCTACCCCACCCCTATCTCTAACCCGAACCGTAACCCTAACTCTGACACTGACCTAAGTTTATCCCTAACTCTAACTCTGACCCTTACCTTAACTTTATCCATAACTCTAACTCTAACCCTAATGCTAAGCCTGACCATACACACACACACACACACAAACACACACACACACACACACACACACACACACACACAGAATCTCTCTCTCACACACACACACAGTCTCTCTCTCTATCACACATACACACACTCTTTCTCTTACGCACCCTCTCCCTCACACACTCTCTTACGCACGCATAGACAGACAAACTCTCTCTCACACACACACACTCACACACACACACTCTCTCTCTCACACACTCTCTCAGTCACAGATACACACACTGTCTCTCACACACACACACTCTCTCCCACACATGCACTCTCTCGTATGCACTGACATACACACACACTCTATCTCTCTCACACACACAGAGTCTGTCACAGACACCCACATATGCACACACTCTGTCTCTCTCTCACACACACACACACACACTCTCTCACATACTCTCTCTCTCTCACACACACACTCTCATACACACACACACTCTCACATACTCTCTCTCTCACACACACACTCTCATACACACACACACTCTCACATACTCTCTCTCTCACACACTCTCATACACACACTCTCTCTCTCACACACACACACACACACACACACACACACTCTCACATACTCTCTCTCTCTCACACACACTCTCACATACTCTCTCTCTCTCACACACACACACACACACACACACTCTCACACACTCTCTCCCTCACACACACTCTCTCTCTCACACACAGACTATGTTGGTTATTGTGGAGGTGATGACCTAGTGGTATTATCGCTGCGCTGTTAATCCAGAGACCCAGATAACATTCTGGGGACCCAGGTTCGAATCCTGTCGCAGCAGGTGGTGGAATTTGAATTGAATAAATATCTGAAATTAAGAATCTAATGATGACTGTGAGTCCATTGCTGACTGTAGGAAAAACCCACCTGGTTCACTAATGTCCCTTAGGGAAGGAAATTGCCATCCTTGGTCTGGCCTACATGTGACTCCAGACCCACAGCAAGGTGGATGACTCTTAACTACCCTCTGGGCAATTAGGGATGAGCAATAAAGGCTGCCTAGCCAGTGATGCCCTCATCTTGTGAATGAATAGAACAAAACAATCTCTCTCACTCACATGCTGGGCTGGGCTGGGGTGAGCCAGGGAGGGGGGAAGTGAAAGTTATGGGGGGCTGGTGTGGAAAACCTGTGTGGGGTCAGTGGATGGAAGGGGAATAAATTAGGGAAGAAGCTGATAAAAGAGATTTACAGCTCCAGAATGGATTGGAACAGTTGGACATTGTACATTGTACGTCAGACTTTTCAAATTCATACCTAAAGGAGCAGTGCTGGTACCAATAGTCCAAATGGTTAGTCTGGGAAATCAAGAGAAAGTAAATGGTTGCTGTTTGGGAAGCAGAACAAATTGGTTCTAAATTGGTCCAGTTTGAAGCAAAATGATTTTAAAGCTGCTTGCTTTCCATTATTGAAGGCCTTTGCCATAGCAACGTAAGTTGAGCTGAGGATAATGGTTAACTTGGAGGTTAGTATTGAGGCAGTGTATAAAACAGGCCAAGAGAATGCAGCATTCGTTCACTCAGTAGTCAGCTCATTTCCCCCCTTTAGAAATGGTCGGCATTCCACCGTTTCCAACTTCCTTCCTAGACTGATTAGCAGCGGATGCTGGTAACTGGGACAAGGGAGAGAGAGAGACACCGGTTTAAGGACGCATCAAAGATGACTCAATTTGAAAAAGAATAAATATTTGAAACAGAAAGATCTGAAAGTTATGGGGCTGGGGAGTGGGGCTAGGTACAGCAGGGGAAATATGAAGCCACCCTCCTTATCCTGTTGACCTCACTATCTTGCAGCCAAGGTGAATAAACTAACATTGACCTACATTACACTCCATCTATCACCTTGCTGACCACTCAGTTCTTCTCTTTTCAGCCTCCCTGTGTCCTCCACAGTGCTTACATCTCCATCTAGCTTTAGATCATCAACAAAAGGCAATATTTTATTCTCTGTCTCTTTTTCTAAGTTATTCATAGAGTTTGGAACTAACCAAGTTCCCAGCACTGATACTACAGCCCTCCACTAGCCATAACTTGCCAACTTCAAAATGCTCCATTTACCCTTGCCTTCTGCTTCCTACTATTAATGAATCCTTTATCCGTGCTAATATATTACTTTCAACCGCATATGCCCTTATGTCGAATATTACCTTTTTCAATAATGCCCTCTCAAATGCCTTTTGAACCAAGAGGGGATGCTGTATAGGTTGGAGTTATTTTCCCTGGAGCGTTGGAGGCTGAGGGATGACTTACAGAGGTTTATTAAATCATGAGGGGCTTGGATAGGGTGAATAGCCAAGGTCTTTCTTCCAGGGTAGGGGGACTCCAAAACTAGAGTTGCATGGGTTTACAGTGAGAGGGGAAAAATTTAAAAGGGACCTAAGGGGCAATGTTTTCACACAGAGGGTGGTGCGTGTATGGGATGAGCTGCCAGAGGAAGTGGTGGAGGCTGGTACAATTGCAACATTTAAAAGGTATCTGGATAGGTCCATGAATAAGAAAGGTTTAGAGGGATATAGGTCAAGTGCTGGGAAATGGGACTAGATTAATTTAGGGTATCTGGCTGGCATGGACGAGTTGGACTGAAGGGTCTGTTTCTGTGCTGTACATCTCTATGACTCAGTGACTATACATACTGGTGCCCCTTTACTTACCCTACTAGTTATATTCACAAAAGAAAAGTTCTAATATGTTTCTTAAACAAGATTTGCTTTTTGTAAAATCATATTAATTTTGTCTGATCATGCCATTGCTATGTAAGTACATTGTTGGGATAAAAGGTCGGCAGATTTTGTTACAACTGTACAGGACATTGGTGAGATCACATGTGGGGTATTGTCAATAGTTTGAACTCTTTATTTGAAGAAAATATAATTTGGCTAGAAGCAGTTCAAGGAAAGGTATTCTTGGCATGAGGGTTTATCTATGAGGCAAGGTTGAATAGGTTCTTCCGAGATCCATTGTAGTTTAAATCAATAAAAGATTATCTAATTTAAACATCTAAGACCTTGATGGGATAAATTGCGATGTTTTCTGTTGTGACAGACACTAAAATGCTCGTGGTTTAAGAGACCTAGTTTAAGTACCTGAGGGATCCCTTTTAAGACGGAGATGGTGAGAGATGCTTTTCTCTCAGACTTTCACTAAAATATGGAATTCTCTTCCATGGAAGGTAGTGGAGGCTGAGATCTTTAACTTTATTCAAACCTCTGTTAGATTTATATTTGATTGGCTAGGGAGTTGAGAGTTTTGGCGTTTAGCCATGATCTTATTAAATGGTGGAGCAGATTAATTGGCTGAATGGCCTACTCCTGTTCCGAGGTTCTATGTTTCTATATTGTTAAGAAGTCCCTAAGGATAGATACCTGATGGTTAATGTCAGGTCAGTTTGCCTGTATTTCCCTATGTTTCCCTCTCTATTGTGGAATATTGGTCTTACATTTGCTGATTTCCAATCCACTGTAACTGGTCAAAAACCTAGGAAGATTGTGGAAAACCATAAGCAGTGCATGCACAATTTCAGCAACTGTATCTTTTAGAACCTGAAGTATGTAGGCCCTCAGATCCCAGAGATTCATTGAAATTTAATCCCTTAAGTTCCTCCATAGTCTTTTATCCTCAGACATGAATTATCTTCATTTCCTCACTCCTACTAACCCCTTGGCTACCCTCTATTTCTGATATGTACTTAGTGTCTTCCATTGTGAAGACAGACACAAAATATTTTTCAACGTTTGCCATTTCCTCCTTCCCATGATAAGTTCTCCTGCCTCACCTGTTTGGGATCAACAATTTCTTTAGCTACTCTCCTTCTTTTATGTACTTATGAAATGCCATTGCAGTGTGTGATTTGCAAAGTGGCCATGTCACATGTGGTAGTGAATGCTGCAACCCACCAGATGCTTTGGCTGATGAGTCACGCTGGAGGCTGACTGCTTTCTCTTTCATAGGAAGTGGGTATCACTTTCTGGCCCTGTGTTTATTGGTGAACCCTAGTTGCCCTTGAGACAAGGTGGTGAGGAACTACCTTCTTGAACTGCTGCAGTCCAAGTGTTGCATGTCCACCCACAATGCTATCAGGAGGGGTTTTCCAAGATTTTGGCCCAAGGACAGTGAAGAAATGGTAATGCAGTTTCAAGTCAGGATGGTGTGTGGCTTGGCAAAGGGGCAATTGTCATTCATTGCTAGAAGGATGGAGTTTAAAAACAGGGAGGTTACTCTGCAGCTATACAGGCTGCTGGTAAAGCTACACCTGGAATACTGTGTATAGTTTTGGTCTCCTAACCTGAGAAAGGATATACTGGCACTGGGCGGGGTGCAAAGGAGATTCACGAGGTTAATTACGGAGGTGAGAAGGTTCGGTTATGAAGAGAGATTGAGTGAACTAGGACTATACTCATTGGAATTTAGAAGAATAGGGGGATCTTACAGAAACAGATAAAATTATGAAGGGAATAGATAAGTTAGAAACAGGGAGGTTGTATCCACCAGCAGGTAAAGTTAGAACGGGGGGGCAAAGCCTCAAAATAAGGGGGAGCAGATTTAGGATTGAGCTGAGGAGGAACTTCTTCACCTAAATGTGAATCTGTGGAATTCGCTGCCCTGCAAAGTAGTTGAGGCTACTGCATTGAATGTTTTTAAGGCAAAGATAAATAGATTTTTGAACTGTAAAGGAATTAAGGATTATGGGTACTGCACTAGGCCCGACCATCTCCACTTCTGACCTTATGATGGAGGGAAGGTCATTAATGAAGGAGTGGGCAGGTAAGTGGAACTGAATCCATGATCTTACTGATTGGTGGAACAGGCTCGACGATCCAGATAACCAACTCCTGCTCCTATTTCTTCTGGTCTTATGGTGGTGGTTCTAAGCATGCCCTTCCCTTGTCCTTCTTGCTGGTACAGGTGAAGGTTTTGGAAAGGACTGTTGAAGGAAGCTTGGTGTATTGCTGTAGTGTAGCTTGTAGCTGGTAGATCCTGGTGATGCTGTGTGTTATGGTGAAGGGGAAGAAGTGTTGAATGTGATGGATGGGGTGTCAATCAGCAGACTGCTTTCCCAGGATGGTGTTGATATTCTTGAGTGTTTTAGGGGTGCATTCATCTGGGCAAGTGGAGAGAATTTCATCACATTCCCGACTTGTACCTTGTGGACAGGCTTTGGGGAGATAGGAGGTGAGGTAAAAGCCACAGAGTTCCCTCCGACCTGTCCTTGTCACCACAGTATTTGTATGACTGCTCCAATACAATTTCTAGTCAACGGTAACCCTCAGGTTGCTGATAATGGGGGATTCAGTGATAGTGATGTAATTGAATGTCAAAAGGAGATGGTTAAATTCTCTCATGTTGGAGATGATTATTATCTGGCAATTTGTGGCACAAATATTGTTCCATTTATCAGCCCATAGTTGAACGTAGCCAGATCTTGCTGCACATGGACACAGAGTGCTTCACTACAGGAGGAGATGTGAATGAAACTGAATAGTGATCAATGATTAATGAACTTCCTACTGAGGGAGAAAGGTGAATTTGAAACTCAAGATAGGCCATGATCATATGGATAGTGGAGCAGGATTGAGAGTCAATATAAATTACACCTGCTCCTATTTCTTGTGGTCCTGCGAACATCTTTACTTCTGACATTATGATGGAGGGAAGGTCATTGATGAAGTAGCTGAAAATGGTTCTGCCTAGGACACTACCCTGAGGAACTCCTGCAGAGATATCCTGGAGCTGTGATGAATGACCTTCAACAACCGCAACCATCTTCCTATGTGCCAGGTGGAGAGTTTTCCCCCTGATGCTCATTGATTCCAGTTTTACTGTGTTATGCCGCAATCAATTGAATATGGCATTGATGTTTAAGGTAGCCTTCTGGGTGAGTTGTGGGATCTTGCTGTGCATAATTTGGCTCTCATATCGGTACATTGCAACAGTGGATAGACTTCAAAAGTGCTTCACTCTTGAATGTCCTGACATCATGAAAAGTGCTATATAAATGTAAATTTCCTGTTCTTTTAAATTTTCTCATGTAGTTATATGTTTTTTTTGCTCTGCACCTGGAGGCAGGCAAATCTTCCCACAATATTTAATGAACAGCTCTGTCAAGTTTAACTGATATAAACTTTGAAAAATTGCTTCCAGCAGAAATTCAAACAAACTGTCCCAAGGGCAAAGCAACGTAAAAGTCAAGCTCATGAACTGCCACAAGACGTTACCATCCTTTTCCTTTCAATGAGAGGTACGCACACATTTAAACTAAACCAATCAATTCCTCAGTTAAAATTGCAAGGAAAGTATAATGTAGATAGGGTGGGACAGTGGCTCAGTGGTTAGCACTGCTGCCTCACAGCGCCAGGGACTCGGGTTCAATCCCAGCCTCGGTCCCATTGACTGTCTGTGTGGAGTTTACACATTCTCCCCATGTCATCTGTATGCTCCAGTTTCCTCCCACAGTCCAAAGATGTGCAGGTTAGGTGGATTGATCATGCTAAATTGTCCACAGTATTCAGGGACATGCATGCTAGGTGAATTAGCCATGGGAAATGCAGGGTCCCAGGGGTAGGGTCTGGGTGGGGTATTCTTCAGAGGAACAGCGTGGACTTGATGGGCCAAATGGATTGCTTTCACACCATAAAGATTCTATGATTAACCATAGAAAGCAGCGTTCACAACCTCAGGATTCTCCAAGTCTGCTCCATAGCCAATGAGTTGCTCTGAAGAGAGGGCTGTCTTTTAATGAAGGAGAATTCATATTCAGATATTCATCCATCACCTTTAGACCACACCAGTTAGCACGTTGATTTCAATATCATTTCATGTCTGACTTGGTCTAGATGATGGTTTTGTGTTCTGGAAAAGCAATCAAACAACCTTGGAGCAGAGGATGATCCCAGGTCAGGTGCAGTATCAAAAGCAAAGTTGCTGGAAAAGCTCAGCCGGTCTGGCAGCATCTGTGAAGGAGAAAACAGAGTTAAAGTTTCGGGTCCAGTGACCCTTCCTCAGAACAGGTGCAGTATCAATTAAAATACAGGGCCAAGCTCACAACTCACAGTCTCTTCCTTGATCCAGAGTGCCTTGTGTCAGAGAACAATCAAATCCTTCGTATGAGACTGCATGAAACAGGAGGAGACTGTTTATCCCCTCAAGCCTGCTATTCAACCAGGCAAAGGCAAAGCTGCCATAGTCTTACCAAATCATAAGGCTGCTCTCTCATTAGGCAAAGATGATTGGTGGTGGTTGAACTCAAGGGTCACCACACCTATGGCAAGGGGAGAGGTTGAGATGTTCATGGTAAACTCAGGTGGTACGGGAAATGAACCTGTGCTGTTAATATCCATCTGCGTCGCAAACCAGTCCAGCCAACTGAGCTAAACCTAGCCCCAAACCATCCAATTATACCGCAGCAGAACATGTGCAGTACCAATGTCCCATTTTCTGCAACACATAGTGGAGTATAGACACTTCATTTCGTTTGCCTTGAAACTAAGAATATCATTAATAAGAGAAGAAGGCTTTCTGTTCATTACTGATCTGTTAAACGTTGGCCACATTTGTAGCCAAGGGAGACTACACATTATAAGGACCGACGAATAATAACAGCTACTCTGAGAGGACCCTAGTTGTGAGTAATAATGATAGGAAGGGCACACTTAAATAATAAAAATGCCTGTTCTACCATTAATTTACAGAGTCAGTACTCACCCTCTGTTAATCACTAGTAAATTATATTGTTACTGTCCTGGCTTACTGGCTGTGTGTTTTGTATATGGTTCAGTTACTACAATTGCAAGTACAATTGCGCAAATGACCTGATTTTCAGATCCAGGTAGACAGAAAAAATGGATTTATGTACTTAACAAGAATAGTATTTATTAAGACTAATTAGATTCTAGCTACTATTAAAACATTATAAACAATCAGCCTATAATAGCATGAATTAAAACTCTAATCCCTTCGTAAACTCTTTCTTAAACAACAAACAAACAAGGAAAATATCTTGTGGGACAAGGAAACTAGGAAAGCAATTCAGTGATTCCTATTCATAGGTTGGTGAGATAATCCCTATGATTCTTTTGCTGGTCAGAACATTGCTTTTCAGTCAACTTTCTGTGGATGCTTCCACTGATTTTCAAAAGGCACAGGGTGGCTGTTTCATTTATAAAAGGTCTCTGACTTATTGCTTACAAGTCATAGCTTACAGCAACTGCTGAAGGAGCAATGAATTGACTTTCTTTGGGTTTAAAGTAGGTTTTGACTGCAGAGAACAGACAGACTGCTCCTAACCTGGTGGAGATTGAACCACAGATAGTAGGAACTGCAGATGCTGGAGAATCCGACACAACAAGGTGCAGGGCTGGATGAACACAGCAGGCCAAGCAGCATCATAGGAGCAGAGAGCCTCTCTGCTCCTATGAT
>NC_063359.1:5804010-5836510 GCF_021869965.1 Rhincodon typus
GCTGTGTTCATCCAGCCCTGCACCTTGTTGTGTCGGAGATTGAACCACTTCTCTTTTCCTTGTTCCCAGCTCCAACCTGCTTAGTTATCTGTGAAACAACCATATGGCTGTTGGCAACCAAAAAGCTTCTGTAATCGATAACTGGTCACTAGTCCATAGACCCATTAACTTCTCGCAGTTACCCTGCTGCCTCTGCTCACATCGCTTGACCTCCAATTCATTTGTTTCCTGAACTTCAATCATTGCTTGTTCAAATAGCTGTGCAAACACAATGCTTCCTCTGATATTCAGTTACTTGCTTTCAAACCATGCAGAAAGCCTTTAAAACACCGGTTTTAAAATAGTTTTTTCTCATTTCAGTCCACAATTTTAAAAATCAAAAAGTAAAAGACACCGTGTTATATGTAAAAACTATCAATTACCTTATGCATGAATTTCTCCAATCCCAAATGAACTTTTGTTTTTCAATGAGGCAATGTCATCAGACTTTCCTGAGCTAACAAATGGTAAGCTTATTAATTATTAGAAGTGAGAACAATTAGTAACACACAGCATAGATACACAAACTCAAAAATGTAAGGTGAATCAAGAAAGATAAACTTTTAACAAAAAAGCAGATTTACAAATCAGTCTCTGAATTGTTTGTGAAGATTGTGCAGTTCAATGTTAAGGCTATTGCACTGGAGGTTATGAGTAAAGTTAATTTTAATAGTTGAACAGTTAGCTTCATGATGGTTAGTTTAACAGATGGTTTGAGATTTGTGGCTTTATAGACTGATTGAAGCTCCTTATCCTGATTGCTTTTTAAAATAATGATTTGCAGCACATTGAGTGAGGAAATGTCTATCTGCAATACGGGGGTAACTAGAGGATAGTTCCTTAACTGTGACCTTCACAGCACACTAACACTTGAACTAGGCTGGTATGCATGAAAATATTCAGTCCCATTGGTCCACTCCAGTAGAGTTCAAACTGGCGTTTTTTTTTTAGCCTCTGTCCATGTGTATTCTTCAAAGGGAAAAACACATAATTTGTTTGCAGTTTGGGACACAATCCGCAGAGAATGGCTTGTAATTGAGTACTGGGGTTTTCAAACTTTGTTACCTTTGTAGTTGCAAGGGATAACAGTCCAGTTTGTTTGAAGTTTCTTTGACACCTATAGCTGTTACATCCCAAAGGTCCCACACAGACTGTGTTTACACCTGCAATTGCCTTGTATTTATTACTGCACTCATTTAAAAAAAACAGTTTGGAGTGAAAAGTAAACAATGCCTGTAAATTTTTCAAGATTTTGATCCATCACCACAATGTTAGCGATGAGAATTTGTGAGTGGCAGCAATGACTAATGTTGTAATTTGTCAACAGCTATAGTCAAAGCAACTCCAGTCTTCATCCTGCCACTGTGACTAATCACAATGCAATCCTACTGGATCTTACCTTTCTAAAGATTGATACAAACATTTCTTTGTCTGGTTTGGTAAGGAAATGTGTACAGATCTGAACCAGCCAAGTCACGCTGTTATGAAATGTGGTTGCTTTATATTGACAAAAGTTTGAGTTGCTTCTAGAGAAAATATATCTTCCTAAATTGATAATGCAGACTTGACACCTTCATAGATGCAGGAATGAGTGGATAGGAACTATTAAAAGCTTTGTTAAACCTAGGAAAAAGTTGGTGGTTTTAGGGTTTATGACATTCTCTTAGGTAAAGGTAAAGTCACCATCGTGACCAGACTGGACCATCAACTTAATTGCTATGATTCCAGAGGAGATCACAAGTGACATTATGACCTGATTAGAGATCAGTAACCTTTATTTTTAAAGTAAACAAAAGGTGGGATTCAGCAGATTTACAAACAGAATAAAGCCATAGAAAACATTCTATGGTTTTGAACAAAGAACAATACTGTACATGTTGGAAATGTAATACAATTTATACATATGCATCTTATTTCCAACACACAGAAATAACCTGTTGTGAACTTGGGTTTTATACCTTGGTCTAACACCCCATAACACATGTTAGATAGCAAATGTGATTGAGACAGATCCCATGGATTTCTCAGCAGCACCTCCCAAATGTTAATGACACAGTGAGTAATTAAATCTCATCAAACTGCACAAATAAATATTAATTGTTCATCTTTGCTGATCTCTCCTTGAGATTCCATCTGAGAAGCCACGTTTCCTATAAGCTGCACGGCCCACGCCCACAATCGCTTCAAGGTTCTGCACACGGCGATCAGTGCCAGCACGCCAACTGCACCATTGTCTTTGAGTTCCGGAGCCACGGCCACAAACAAACCTCAAAGGTCCACACAGCCAGGAAGAAAATTCAGGTGAATGCCGCTCAAAGGTCATTCTGTATTGCACTGTCTGGATTGCGCTGCTCCTGTTCTAGTTGATCACATTCCTTTCCTGGGTCTAAACTCTAATCCAGCACTCATTAACAAGTATGACTCCAGCTCTTCTCAGACAGCTATCTTCACCAAGCTAGATATGTTCTTTGGTTGCCCATAAGATCTAATCTTGCTCAGTAATATGAAGCTGCAACGCCCACTCTCTCAGCTGCCCTGAAATATTATTGCTTCTTCCAGATTGCGTGCACCGGTCCTAACACAGAATTAACAATCTTCACACTTTTACAGCTCCTCAGAAAATATATTAACTCTTAGAAGTTTTTCATCGTAAGGGTATTCAAGTACAGGGGTGTTGGTGTCTTGCTGCAATTGTGCAGTACATAGGTGAAACTATACAGTTTTAGTCTCGTTATCTAAGGAAGGAAAGAATCACAATGGAGGTTTACCAGATGAATCCCTGGGATGGGTGGATTTTTTTCTGAGGAGAGTCTGATGACAGATGTCTCATTGACCTTTATAAAATTCTCACAGGGTGTGATGTAGATAAGACATACACTGATTGTAGGCCAGGGAGCAGAATGTGAGAATAAGCTGTCCGCTGCTTTGGACTGCCCTTCAGAGATACGGAGGAGTTTTCTTCAGAGAGCGATGAATCTTTGAAATTCTCGACCTCAGAGAGAAGCTCACTCATTGGACAGGTTGAAGACAGAAATCAATAGATTTTTGGAGACTAATGGCATTAAGGGAAATGGTGATAGCGCGAGAAGCTGGCCATAATGTAACTAAATTGTAGAGCAGGCTTGAAGGTCTCCTCCTGTTTATGTTGCCAGACGAGGTACAGTCAGACTCTCATTCAGTTACTAAGCAGACCTGCAATAGAAATGAAGGGAGCTGACCCTCCATCCATGTGGGAGTATGAGGAATCCAAGTGCAGGGAATCATTATCAAGGGGTCTTTGGATCCAGCTACCTGATCTGATCATGTCATAGTCCTCTCCCAGCTTGAATAAACACATCAAGCCAGTCCCCAGGTACCTCAATCCCAAATATGATTTCTAGCTGCTGGGCACCTGTTTATCATTTAAAACATGAACAACTATTACCTTCAAATCAACTGTTGTGTTGGGAGGCACCAAATGAAATGTAATTTTGGACCTATAATTTTTGATACAACTCTGCACAGACCATTAACTTTTAATAGATTTTAGAAAGATTCTTGAACTCCCAATGACTGGCTTAAAGAAACTACAATATATGATTCCAAGCTTATTTTTATTCATTCATGGGATATGGTTTTCGTTGGCCTGGCCAGCATTTATTGCCCCCATCCATAATTGCCCACAGTCAGTTAAGAGTCAACTCCCTTGCTGTAGGTCTGGAGTCTCATGTAGACCAGACCGGGTAAGAATGGCAGATTTCTTTTACTAAAGAGTTCACATCTTTGAACCAGATAAGTTTCCCTGACAATGTTGTCATTGTCATCATTACACACTTTATACCAGATTTTTATCAAGTTTGAATTCCACCAGATTTGAACCTGGGTCCCCAGATTACATTATCTGGGTCTGCATTAATACTCCAGGGATTATACCTCAATGCCATACACTTCCCCTTTTATTGTAACAAACAAACTCAAAGCAACATTGACTGAAGTCAGTCAGTAGCCAACTAGGGTTCTAAACCAGCCATCCAGGGAATCAGTCTGGTGAATCTCCAATGCAATCATTCCATTACAACTGTATCCTCCCTTGGATAGGGAGGCCAAAACTGTACACAATACTCTTGGTGTGGTCTCACTAAGGATCTGTTTAACACAACCAAGAACTCCATGCCAGTTATATTTCACTGTCCACCAAGTGTAGTGTTGTAGTTTTACAAGGACCAGTTCAACATTATTCCCAACTCCCTTTAGATTCACTTGTCCTCATTTTGCTGAGTTGTAACATAGATTGTTTGTCAAAAGGTGCTTTGGGAAATTCCCAAACAGAGATCCAGCAGTGAGGCCCACTCTGGCAAATATTTCAAAACCCAGACAGTCCAGAGTGAATTGTCTCCAGTCCTCATTGTGTACCAATGTCTACCTTCCTTCCTACATTTTGCCTGGTAACCCACTGACAAGCCCTCCACCCTCACTTTCTCTCTCTCTCTCTCTCTGTGCTGAAACCCTCTGTCTCTATGGGAGACCTCTGCCTCGGAGACAGAAACTCTGCCCACAGCAAACTCCAGCTGCTCTTGCCTTTGCTTCAGCTGTGGCCATTTTACACTTTGCTTTTAGTAAATCTTAACTTGGCAACCCCCACCCCGTTCCCATGGGAATCCAACCATCTCATAATAGATCACGTAGTTCTCCTCATTACTTTACCAGATTTTACCTTACATTGAAGGGGAAGTGACGGCCCAATGGTATTATCACTGGACTGTTAATGCAGGGACCCAAGTAATGTTCTGGGGATCCAGGTTTGAATCCCCATCATGCTGATGGTGCAATTTGAATTCAATAAAAATCTGGAATTAAGAGTCTAATGATGACCATGAATCCATTGCCAATTATCAAGGAGTAAAAGCCAATGTCCTTCAGGGAAGGAGACTGCCATCCTTACCTGGTCTGGCCCACATGTGACTCTTAACTGCTCTCTGGGCAATTAGGGGTGGGCAATAAATGCTGGCCTATCTAGTGACGCTCTCATCCATGAATGAATAAAAAAAACTTTGTATTTGTAAGTTTTGGCAATCATATCTGTTTTAGGAGAGAGAGAATTGTTATATATTCAAATTGGGGTCTCATGTCCATTTCCAGATCATGGTTAACATTTGTACCAGCCAGTATATCTATGGAGAACACCACACGCACTCCTTCATTTCTGCATGGGAAATCATTTCTCTCTAATTTAATTGAATTTTTTGAAGAAGAAACAAAGAGGATTGATGAAGGCAGAGCGTTGGACATGATCTAAATGGACTTCAGTAAGACGTTTGGCAAGGTTCCTCATGGTAGACTAGTTAGCAAGGTTAGACAATGTAGAATACAGGGAGGACTAGCTATTTGGATACAGAACTGGCTCAACAGTAGGAGACAGAGGGTCATGGTGGAGAGTTGCTTTTAAGACTGGAGCCCTGTGACCAGCAGTGTGCCACAAGGGTTGGTGGTCTCTTCACTGCTTTTGGTCATTTATATAAATGATTTGGATATGAACATAGTAGGTATAGTTAGTAAGTTCACAGATGACACCAGAATTGGTGTTATAGTGGACAACAATGGAGCTGGGAAATCCTTGGTTGACGAAGAAGGCTCCCTTGTCGAAGTTGGCCTCATCTGAACATATGCGACGGACCTTCTTCCTCAACCAAGGATTCCCCAGCTCCGTCGTTGACAGGGCCCTCAAACAGGTCCGACCCATTTCCCACACTTCTGCCCTCATCCCTCCTCTTCCCTCCCACAACAGCGATAGAGTTCCCCTTATCCTTACCTACCATCCCACCAGCATCCACATCCAGAAGATCATCAGACACCATTTCCACCACCTCCAGCAAGATGCCACCACCAGACACATATAGCCCTCTCCTCCCTTGTCCGTCTTCCACAGGGACCGTTCCTTCCGGGACACCCTGGCCCACACTTCCTTCACCCCCAACACCTCCCCACAGTCTTATGGTACCTTCCCCTGTAACTGGGGAAGGTGCAACACCTGCCCATTTACCTCCTCCCTCCCCAGTATTCAAGGGCCCAAACATACCTTCCAGGTGAACACTTCACCTGCACTTCCCAGAATCTAGTCTACTGCATTCGCTGCTCATGATGTGGTCTCCTCTACACTGGGGAAACAAAGCGTAGACTTGGTGACCGCTTTGCAAAACAAAAAAGACCCTGAACTACCTGATGCCTGTCACTTCAACACACCACCCTGTTCCTTGGCCAACATCTCTGTCTCTGGCTTGCTGCAGTGTTCCAGCGAAGCCCAACACAAGCTGGAGGAACAACACCTCATTTTCCGCTTGGGGACCCTACAGCACTCCGGACTCAATATTGAGTTCAGTCATTTTAGGGCCTAAACACTCCGATGTCCCAGCCCCCACCCCACACACCAGGCCTTGTTATCACATAGCCTGCCACTACACACCCCCTGTTGTTAGTCACTAACAGTCCCCATTAACAACTATTCACCCTCCCAGCCTGATGGTTAGCAACTCCTTTGTCTGTCCAACTGTCTTTCTCTCTCTTTGGGCTCTATCCTACCGTTTACTCCCTACCCCACCCACCTCCCTATTTTCTGCATATAAACTGACATTTTCCCAGCACCATCAGTTCTGAGGAAGGGTCACCGGACCCAAAACGTTAACTCTGTTTTCTCCTCCACAGATGCTGCCAGACCAGCTGAGCTTTTCCAGCAACTTTGTTTTTGTTCCACACTTGCTTTGAAAAGGCAGAAATCCTACGCCACACTGTGCCAGGACCCCACCTGGCCCCAAAATCAGTGCTGAATGAGACTGAAGTGTAAAGCTCGATAAACAACCTAATGTAATAATTCTGCTTAATAAATTTGATTCCCGTTTGCTGTCAATTATATTCAGCTTCCAATTACGGCTGTGCATCCGTGCAAAAGAACTGATCAAATAATGAGCAGCATATCTCTGAGACTGGCCTGGATTCTTTTTAACCAATCCTTGCCAGCAAACTAATAGAAAGCAAGGCTGTGACACTACAGAGAGCATCTGGGAAATAATGCTGCACCTCTCTGTAATTGAGGTGATTATATTCCTTTTTGATACTGTCAGGTACACAGCCTTTCAGGATATCCTCCCTATACATCACCATTGTTGGGCTGACAAGGGAAGGGATTTGGTCAGATTCATCTAGTCACTGTCTAAAAGAAAGGTTGATTCTTTCATTTCTACAATTTCATTGGTGTTTCTGTAAGATGACTGTAACTTTTCTTCATTAGTTTTGTGAAAACACTAGCCCAGGCAGACACCTTGCATCCAATGCCACACTAAATCTAGACCCACTTCACAGACCAGACTATTTCTGTGCCTGCAAAATGTTGGCAAGTGTGGATTTGCATTGGAAATAGATACAGGAGCAGAAAAGTAAAGGGAGATAATCGGATCAAACAAAATCAGATTTATATAACAGAGCGAGGTTGAGGTCAAGATCAAATCAACCAGGATTTCATTGAATGGTAGTGTGGTACTTAATTGTTCCGTGTTTAATTATGTGAATATGTTTACTATTGATGCCATTGACTCTTATGTGCCTCCTGAAATGGTCTAACAAGCCATTCTGTGTTATCGAAACCGTACATAATCTCAAGCAAGGAATGAAACCAAATAGACTACCTGGCATTGACCTAGGCACTGGGAATGACAACATCAGACTCAGCCCCATCAACCCTGCACAGTCTCCTAACCAACATCTGACCCTGCACAGTCCCCCCTGACCTTGCATCGTCCCCCTGATCCTGCACAGTCCCCCTGACCCTGCATAGCCCCCCTGACCCTGCACAGTCTCCCTGACCCTGCATAGTCCCCCTGACCCTGCACAGTCTCCCTGACCCTGCACAGTCCCCCTGACCAACAGCTGGGGATAGTATCAAACCTGGGAGAGTTGCCTCACAGACTAGTCAATAAACAACTTGTCAGACTTAATGAATCATACCTTCCACACAATGGCCCAGGCACCCAATCCCTATCCCACCAGTGAGATAGATGCAGCAGAGGGAATGGCACAGTGGTATATAATAAAGAGAGAGTTGCCTTGGGAGTCCTCAACATTGATTCCAGATGGCAGAAGTTCCAGAATATCAGGTCCATCTTTGGTAAGAAAGTCTTCTGCCGATTATTACATACTACAGTCCCCTGAACACTCTCCCCACTTAAATGATGATTCAATGCCCCTGCATGTTGAGCAAGACTTGGAGGTAGCACTTAGGATGGCAAGGGCACTGAATGTACTCTAGGTGGGGGACTTCAATCTCCATTACCAAGATTGGCTCAGCAACGCCACTACTGACTGAGTTGTTAATGTGGAAAATTGCCCAGGTATGTGCTGTACATAAAAAGCAGGAAAACCCAACCCAGCCAATTACCACCCCTTCAGTCTCCTCTCGATCATCAGTAAAGTGATGGAAGGTGTCAGTAACAGTGCTATCAAGCAGCACCTGCTCAGCAATAACCTGCTCAGTGACGCCCAGTTTGGGTTCTGCCAGGGCTACTCAGCTCCTGACCTCAGTACTGCCTTGGTTCAAACATGGACAAAGGAGCTTAATTCCAGAGATGAGGTGAGTGTGACAACCCTTGATATCAAGGCTGCATTTGACCGAGTATGGCATTAAGGAGCCCTAGCAAAACTGGAATCAATGGGTATTGGGGGTAAACTTTCCTCTGGTTAGAGCCATACCTGGCACATAGGAAGATGGTTGTGGTTGTTGGAGGTCAGTCATTGCAGCTCCAGGACATCTCTGCAAGAATTCGTCAGGGTAGAGTCCTAGGCCCAACTATCTTCAGCTGCTTCATCAATGACCTTCCCTCCATCATAAGGTCAGAAGTGGGGACGTTCACTGATGATTGCACAATGTTCAGCACCATTTGAGACTCCTCAGATACTGAAGCAGTCTGTATTCAAATGCAACAAGATCTGGACAATATCAAGGCTTGGGCTCATAAGGGGCAACTAACATACATGCCACACAAGTGCCAGGTAATGGCAATTTCCAATAAGAGACAATCTAACCGCCACCTGCTGACATACAATTATCATATCTCAGTTGTCCACAATCAATATCCTGGGGATTACCATTAACCAGATGAACATTTTAATTCACTAAGACTCCTCCAATAGCACTTTCTGGCCTTGCCAATGATGTATCCAATCTGTGAACAAATGAATTTTAAAAATTGCAAAAATGAAGCTTTGGCATTAATAATTTTGTTGTTCATTTTGACTTCTATCTTCTTATTTTGCTTTTCATAAATATTCTTTAATTTCTGCTAATTATGGTTGAAAATCTTTAAAGGTGTTTAAAATGCTTTAAAATAAAACAATACTATTTTATTTAAATTTCTTCCAAGAGGAGGGAAACACTGTTATTTCATGACATTATCCCCTTCTCTTGATTCTTGCACCCTACTTAATACAAGTGTAGACTTGTCCAGAATTGTGCCCTATCTTCTACTTGCCTCAGCTTTCTTTCGCCATTTTAGATTATAATAAATGGCAGCAAGCTGATAATGTGCTTTTTTTAAAAAAAACTCATGGTTAAATGATCAAAAAAATTGTTTTTTCTTTCAAGACACTGTTTCTAATATAATCTTCTGCCATCAATATTTTCACACATCAAGTAATTCATACTGCCCTTTTACCTATTTACTTAATGAGTGTCCTTTCCTTCAAGATTATTATGTTTGTATTTCCACTTAACATTGTATTTAACATTTTTAAACAATTACAGCAAGGCTTGTTTGCTTAATATAGTGATTTTAGTCTTCTCTTAGCTTTTCAGCCTAAAACATCTCCTTAAACATAAAGAGATAGTAAGAACTGCCAATGCTGGAGAATCTGAGATAACAAAGTGTGGAGCTGGATGAACACAGCAGGCCAGGCAGCATCAGAGGAGCAAGAAAGCTGACATTTCTGAAGAAGGGTCCAGACATGAAATGTCAGCTTTCCTGCTCCTCTAATGTTGCCTGGCCTGCTGTGTTCATCCAGCTCAACACCTTGTTATCCTTAAACATGAGCATTTTCATCCTTCCTCCAAGGGAATTGATGCACAACTGGGTTCCCATATCGTACATAGGTTTATGATCCAGATTTTCCCTGTAGTTCTGGTGAGACTTCCTGTGCTCTACGCAAACCATTTCATTCTTTTCTAACATTTCCAGCTGGCAGGCTAAGTTCTGCTGTCTGTTCTACTGCTCCTTTAAGCACTGATTCCTGCATTCATGCACGCTGACAGACACTTTGTGCTCTTGAGCTGTGGAATATTTAAAGGTAGACTCAATTTTCTGACTGGAGTTCTTTCTTTTTACTTTTCTTCAGATGCCTGTGACATTTGTAGAACTGATGGGTTTCTCAGTGCACTGACCAAAGCTGATGGAGTGCATTGCTGCTTTAATCCCACCACACTATGAGACAGATTAAAGGCACTGTCAGAGAAGATTTGATGAATGTCTGCAGTGCATCTTGAAGATAGTACACACTTGGTGAAGGGAGGAGTGGTTGCTTGCAGATGTGGTGCTAATCAAGTGGGCTGCTTTGCCCTGGATAGAGTCAAGCTTCGTTAGTGTTCTTGGGGCCACACTCATCGAGGCAAGTGGGGAGTACTCCTTCACACTCCTGATGTGTGCCTTGTAGATGGTGGACAGGCTTTGGGGAGTCAGGAGGTGAGTTACTCATCGCAGTATTCCTAGCTTCTGAGCTGCCTTTGTAGCCATTGTGTTTATGTGGTGAATTGAGTTGAGTTTCTGGTGAACAGTAACCCCGAGGATGTTGAAATTGGGGGATTCAGTGATGGTGATATCATTGAATGTCCAGAAATAATCTGTCTTGTTGGAGATGAACATTTACTGGCACTTGTGTGGCATGAATGTTAATTGCTACTTTTCAGCACAAGCCTGGTCACTGTTTAGTCTTAATGCGTTTGAACATGGACTGCTTCAGTATCTGTCGATTTGAGAAAGATCCTGAACATTGTACAATCATCGGCAAACATCCCCACGTATGATGGAGCGAAGGTCATTGATGAAGCAGATGGTTGGGCCTAGGACACTAGCCTGAGGAAATCCTACAGAGATGTCCTGGAGCTGAGATGACTGACCTCCAACAACCCCAATCATTTTCCTATATGCCGGGTATGACTCCAACCAGCAGAGAGTTTGCCCCTGATACCCATTGATTCCAATTTTGCTAGGGCTCCTTGATGCCACACTCGGTCGAATGCAGCCTTGATGTCAAGGGCTGACACTCTCACCTCACCTCTGGAATTCAGCTCTTTTGTCCATGTTTGAACCAAGGCTGGAATGTTGATTTGGGATATCTGCTCAAGTCCTGGACTGTTGACTGTGCACCAATCAGCAATGGTAACTAACCTTTCCATTGCATGTTCAATATGGAGAAATGTCCTGAAGACCTTCACAGTTGTGGAATGGAATGTGAATCCAAAAGAGACACTAAGAGGGATGTCTTAATGACTGATCCAGGAACTGGAGTTTCTTCGAGGTGCAGCAGGGAATTGAGGAAGTAAAGAGGCTTGAGTGGACACTGCCAGTGGAGAGAGGCCAGGCAATCTAGTGGTGAATGGGATTCCATCAGAGAAACACAAGCTCCTGACTCAGTGACATGAGTGCTCCCTGTGAGCAAAGCCTGGCCCTGAAACCCTTTCTCATTTACGTGACGCAGGCACTGAAGGGAAGCAACTCTGCACACCCTGTATTCTTGGTGATACTGATGGAGCGACTGCTGGAGGATTGTTCACTTTACAGAATTAAACAACATGAGAATGTCCAGACAAGAAGTGATTGACAGGCCATTTGAGAGCAGTTGCATCGAGTCTGATTAGTCTGACCGTTCCTGATTTGGTGTGCAATTGCTTGATTAAATATGTTTTCATTCGTGTATGAACTGATACAAATGATGATGTACAAACTCATGCAGAAATTTGTAAAGGTATGAACTTGCATTTCCACAGTGTCCTTCATAACCTCAACATGTTCCAATTCCTACTGCAGCCAATGAAACTACTTCTGAAGTTTGGTCACTGTTGTGATGTAGGGGGCATATTAGCAAATGAATACACCGCAAGATCCCACCAGCAGCAATGTGATCATAACTAGATAATTGATTTTGTTGATGAGTGCTTGAGAGATTAACATTGACGTAGGACAAGGGGGCGAGCATCTTTAACCCTCTCCTAATAGGACAGGTAGCAACTTCATTGAATACCTATCTGAACAGCCAGCACCTCAAACTATGCTGCACTCCCTTGAAGTGACAGAATGGATTTTCTGCTCAACTCTTTGACAGAGACTTAAACCTTCAACTTTCTGACTCACGGGTATGATACAGCCACCTGAGACATATAAGGAAGAAGAGACAAAGATGCTATCCACAGTGATAAATGCACATGGATATATAATGACACACATTCACACAAATACCAGGTCACCCAATTATATATTATTGCCTTCAATTTTGCTTTCTTCAGAATCAATTGATGTAATATTAAACCAATTTCGTATATTGTCCTGTTTCCATAATCAGACATATCAGCCACAATTCTAATTCTGTCATGGATTCTCTGAAATTATGTCCAGTGTAACAAAGCAACTTTCAGAAGTAGTTCTGTAATTCCAATTCACTGAAACGTGCATACCAAACCACTTGCATGACTCTGTTTGTTTCACTTCTTGGTGTTTGGCAATGCACAGAAGCAGATAAATATTAAACTATCAGGCTCAATGTCTTCAGGTTAAAATTGCAACATCACATCCTCCACCCCCACTTTCCCCACTGCTCCCCCCGTCACTTCCCCTCCCACATTGTCTGACCCTCTGCTCTCTTCCCAGCTCCCAGGGCTGCTAATGTCATGAGATACCAAGGTGTAGAGCTGGATGAACACAGCAGGCCAGGCAGCATCAGAGGAGCAGGAAAGCTGATGTTTCGGATCTGGACCCTTCTTCAGAAATGGGGGAGGGGAAGGGGGCTCTGAAATAAATAGAGAGACGGGGAGGCGATGATAGAAGGTGGATAGAGGAGCAGATAGGTGGAGAGAAGACGGACAGGTCAAGGAGGCGGGGATGAAGCTAGGAAAGGTGAGTGTAGGTAAGGAGTTGGGATGGGGGTTGGTCAGTGAGGAGGGTGGGGTGGGTAGGTGGGAGGGAAGACAGACAGGTCAAGGAGGCGGGGACGAGAGGGGGGTGCTAGCCTTGGGATGAGGTTGGGGGTGGGGAGATTTTGAAGCTCGTAAAGTCCACATTGAGACCGTTGGGATGTTCCAAGGTGGAATATGAGGTGCTGTTCCTCCAGTTTCCGGGTGGCATCATTGTGACACTGGAGGAGGCCCAGAATGGACATGTTGTCCAGGGAGTGGGAGGGGGAGTTGAAGAGGTTCACGACTGGGAGGTGTTGCTGTTTGTCACGAACCGAGTGTAGGTGCTCCACAGAGCAGTCTCCGAGCCTCCGCTTGGTCTCCCCAATGTAGAGGAGGCCACATCGGGAACAGCGGACACAATAGACCACATTAGCGGATGTGCAGGTGAACATTTGTTTAATGTGGAAGGCTTTCTTGGGGCCTGGGATGGAGATGAGGGGGGAGGTGTAGGGGCAGGTGTAGCACCTCCTGCGGTTGCAGGGAAAAGTGCCGGGTGTGGTGGGGCTAGTGGGGAGTGTGGACCTGACGAGGGAGTCGCGGAGAGAGTGGTCCCTCCGGAAGGCAGGTAAGGGTGGTGAGGGAAATATATCCTTGGTAGTGGGGTCAGATTGCAGGTGGCGGAAGTGGCGGAGAATGATGCATTGAATCCGGAGGTTAATGGGGTGGTATGTGAGGACAAGGGGAATTCTGTCTTTGTTTTTATTGCAGGGAGGGGGTATGAGGGCTGAGGTGCAGGAAACGCAAGAGATGTGGTTGAGGGTGTTTTCGACCAGTGAAGGGGGGTAAGTTGTGGTTCTTGAAAAACAAGGACATCTGGGATGTTTGGGAGTGGAAGGCCTCATCTTGGGAGCAGATGCGGCGGAGGTGGAGGAATTGGGAGGAGGGGATAGCATTCTTGCAGGAAGGTGGATTAGAGGAGGTATATTCTAGGTAGCTGTGAGAGTTGGTGGGCTTGAAATAGATATCAGTTTCCAGGTGGTTACCAAAGATGGAGACAGAGAGGTCCAGGAAGGAGAGAGAGGTATCGGAGATGGTCCAGGTGAACTTAAGGTTGGGGTGGAAGGAGTTAGTAAAGTGGATGAACTGTTCGAGCTCCTTGTGGGAGCACGAGGCGGCGCCGATACAGTCATCGATGTAACGGAGGAAGAGATGGGAGATAGTGCCAGTGTAGCTGTGGAAGAGGGATTGTTCCACGTATCCTACAAAGAAGCAGGCATAGCTTTGTCATGAGCTTTGTGGAAAGGTGTATAAAATTACGAAGAGATATCGATGGATTAAATGAGTGGACACGCCTGTGACAGATCGAATTCCAGGCAAACAAGGTGAAACTATCCATTATTTTGTAAAAACAGTGTACAGTTCCAGGCATTTTTCATGTGGTGAAAAGTTAGAACTGTAGAACGCAAAGAGATTTATAGTTGCATCTACAAAGGTCACTAAAATGCAGTGAAGAGCAAAACATAATCCGAAAAACTATTGGAACACCGTCCTTTATAACTAAGGGGTTGAATATAAACTGGAAGAAGTTTTGCTACAGTCACACAAAGCCTCAGATAGATCACATCTCGAGAACTGGGCACCACAACACAGGGAAGGAGGATAGACCTTGGATGGAGTGCAGAGCAGATTCACCAGAACATTGACCTGCTCTTGCAGCTGAAGTATTGATATGATGATACTGTTTCTGGTAAATAGTAGTTCCCAGTTAATAGTGGGGGATTCAGTGACAGTAATGCCATTGAATGTCAATGGGCTCTCTCTTGTTGGAGATGGTCATTGCCTGGCATTTGTGTGGCATAATTGTTAATTGGCACTTGTCAGCCCAAACCTGGATATTGTCCAGATCTTGTTGCATTTGAACACTCACTGCTTCAGTACTTGAGGAGGCATGAATGGTGCTGAACATTGTGTAATCATCGGCAAACTTCTGACCTTATGATGGAGGGAAGGTCATTGATGAAGCAGCTGAAGATGGTTGGGCCTAGGACACTATCCTGAGGTATTCTTGCAGAGATGTCCTAGGGCTGAGATGACTGACCTCCAACAACCATAACCATCTTGCTGTGCGCCAGGTATGACTCCAACCAGCAGAGAGTTTGCCCCCAGTACCCATCGATTCCAGTTCTGCTAAGGCTCCTTATGCCACACTCAGTCAAATGTGGCCTTGATATCAAAGGAGTGTCACTCTTACCTCATCTACAGGGAGACGATGGCCTAGTGGTATCATCACTGGACTGTTAATCCAGAGACCCAGGTAATGTTCTGGGGACCTGGGTTCAAATCGTGCCACGGCAGATGGTGGAATTTGAATTCAATAAAGTATCTGGAATTGGGAGTCTAATGATGACCATGAGTCCATTGCTGATTGTCAGGAAAAACCCATTTGGTTCACTAATGTCCTTTAGGGAAGGAAACTGCCATCCTTACTTGGCCTGGCCTACATGTGACTCCAGACTCCATAATAATGCGGTTGACTCTTAACTGCCCTCTGGGCAATTAGGGATGGGCAATAAATGCTGCCCTCGCCAGTGACGCCCTTATCCTGTGAATAAATATAGGGTGTCTGGGATTCAACTCCTTTGTCCATGTTTGAACCAAGGCTGTACTGAGGTCAGGAGCTGTGTGGCCCTGGCAGAACCCAAACTGGGCATCACTGAGCAGGTTATTGCTGAGCAAGTGCTGCTTGATGATGCCTTCCATCACTTTACTGATGATCGACAGTAGACTGATGGGATGGTAATTGGCTGGGTTGGATTTGTTCTGCTTTTTATGTACAGGACATACCTGGGCATTTTACCACATTGTTAGGTAGATGCCAGTCTTGTAGATTTACTGGAACGCTTGGCTAGGGGAGCAGCAATTCCTGGAGCACAAGTCTTCAGCACTATTGCTGGAATGCTCTCAGGGCCATAGTCTTTGCAGTATCCAGTGTCTGTAACCACATGGAGTGAATCGAATTGGCTGAAGACTAGTATCTGTAATGCTGGGAGTCACTGGTGGAAGCCAAGATGGATCATCCACCCAGCACTTATGTCTGAAGATTGCTGCGAATGCTTCAGCCCTACCTTTTGCACTGATGTGCTGGGCTCTTCCATCATTGAGGATGGGGATATTTGTGGAGCCGCCTCCTCCAGTGATTTGTTTAATTGTCCACCACCATTCACAACTGGAAGTGGCAGGACTGCAGAGCTTAGATCTGATCCGTTGGTTGTGGGATCACTTAGCTCTGTCTATCACTTGCTGTTTTCACTGTTTGGCATGCAAGTAGTCCTGTTTGGTGGTTTCACCAGGTTGACAACCAATTTTTAGTTGCCCTAGGTGCCCTCCTGCACTCTCTATTGAGCCAGGGTTGATCCCCTGGCTTGATGGTAATGGTTGAGTGGGGGATATGCCGGGCAATGAGGTTACAGATTGTGCTGGAGTACAATTCTGCTGCTGTTAATGAGTACAGTGCCTCATGAATATTTAGTCTTGAGTTGCTAGATCTGTTCGAAGTCTGTCCAATTTAGAGCAGTGATAGTGTGACACAACTCGATGAAAAGTATTCTCAGTGTGAAAGTGGGACTTTGTCTCCACAAGGGCAATGTGGTGATCGCTCTTCCCAATATTATCATAGATTGATACATCTGCAGGCAGCAGATTGGTAAGGATGAGGTCAAGTATGTGTTTCTCCCTTGTTGGTTCCTTCACCAGCTGCTGCAGACCCAGTCCAGGAGCTATGTCCTTTAGGACCCGACCAGCTCGATTAGTGGTGCAGTTGCCGAGCCACTCTTGATGCTGGAGTTTCCCACCCAGTGTACATTTTGTGCCCTTACTACCTTCAGTGCTTCCTCCAAGTGTTGTTCAAGATGGAGGAGTAGTGATTCATCAGCTGAGGGAGGACAGTAGATGGTAATCAGCAGGAGGTTTCCTTGTCCAAGTTTAACCTGAAGCCACAAAAAGTTCATGAGGTATGGAGTCAACGTTGAGGGCTCCCAGGGCAACTTCTCCTAACTCCGTACCACTGTGCTGCCACCTGTATGTGCATGTCCTGACAGGATATATTCAGGGATAGTGATGGTCCCATTTAGACCATTATCTGTAAGGTATGATTCTGTGAGTATGACTATCTCTGCCTGTTGTTTGTCTCGACTGCGAGACAGCTCTCTGAAGTTTGACACTAGCTCTCAAGTTCACCAGGGCAGAGTTGTTTACCATTATCATTTCTGGTGCCAACATCAATGCCAGGTGGTCCATCCAGATCCATTCCTTTTCTCAGGAAATTGTCTTTTGTTCAGCCATTTCAGGAGACAGTCAAAAGTTGCTGCAGGTCTGGAGTTATATTTAGGCTAGACCAGGTAAGAACAGTTGATTTCCTTTCCTAAAGTGTATTTGTCAGCAATGGACAATAGTTCAAGGGCATCATTAGACTTTTAATTTCAGATATTTATTTAATTCAAATTCCACCACCTCCTGTGGTGGGTTTTGAACCTGGGTCTCCAGAAAATTACCTGAGTATCTGAGTAAGTGCACTGTCACCTCCCTTCTTGTTAAGTAGCCTTATGTGCAATACCTTTTCAAATATCTCTTGGTAATCCATAGATATTAGAATTAGGTTTTATTGGCATGTGTACTGAAGTATAAGGATATAGGAGAACAGGGAACATTTTACAATGTCACCATTCACAAAGCCATCCTAGGTACAAGGTGAGTAGAAAAAGAAATAAGTTAAAAGTTCAATGTTACATTATTACATTAGATATTGTATTAGCTGGGTCTTCTTTGTCCTGTTTGTTATCCCCAAAAGAATTCTAATAAATTTGTCAGACATGAATTCTCCTTCATGAAGTCCACACTGACTCTGGCTGTTTTTATAATGTGTTTCTAAATGATCCATGATTACATCTTTCATAACAGATTCTAATATTTTCCCTAGGACAGATGTTAAGCTATTTGGCCTAAAGTTACCTATGCTTTTGTTTCTCTCCCTTTCCGGTGTTATATTGACAGTTTTGCAATCCTCTGGGACTTTTCCAAAATCTAAGCATGCTGCCTGGTTAGAAATATAGATTTAACTGAGACACACATAGACATTAAAAACATTTAAAGATTGAAAAAGACGTTCAGAACACTTGTCTTTATTGGTCAGTGCATTAAGTATAGGAGTTGGGAGGTCAAGTTGTGGCTGTATGGGACATTGGTTAGGCCACTTTTGGAATACTGTGTTCAAATCTGGTCTCTCTGCTATAGGAAAGATGTTGTGAAACTTGAAAGGGTTCAGAAAAGATTTACATGGATGTTGCTGGGGTTGGAGGGTTTGAGCTATAGGGAGAGGCTGAATAGGCTGGGGCTATTTTCCCTGGAGAATCAGAAGCTAAGGGGTAACCTTATAGATGTTTATAAAATCATGAGGGGCGTGGATAGGGTGAATAGCTAAGGTCTTTTTTCCAGGGTAGGGGAGTCCAAAATTAGAGGGCATAAGTTTAAGGTGACAGGGGAAATATTTAAAAGGGACCTGCGGGGCAGCTTTTTCACACAGAAGATGGTGTGTGTATGGAATGAGCTGCCAGAGGAAATGGTGGAGGCGGGTATGATTACAACATTTAAAAGGCATCTGAATGGGTATTTGAATAGGAAGCGTTTAGAGGAATATTGAGTTAAGTGCTGGCAAAGAGGACTAGATTAATTGTGGATGTGTGGTCAGCATGGACAAGTTGGACCAAAGGGTCTGTTTCCATGCTATACTGCTGTATGACACTATAGCTTTATAAGGATCCATCTGGAAATTAACCATGAAAAATTCCGTTTCAGTTAACAGAAAAACAATATACATAACAGTAGCATTGGAGATACTTCTGCTCCTAATTAAATCAGCACACAGCTCAGACAATAAAACATATAAACCACGGTTTAATCACCATAAATCAGACCTGGATAGACATGTAATAGTATCAAACTTGGGTATGAAAATAAAGAGCTAACTATGAAAGAAATATTGGAACAATCCAACTGGTAAGAATGGCCAAGATTTTTATCATACAAAAACCATTTGAATTCAAGTCATTCATAAAGACAGAGAAATGAAACATCTTCACTGAGAAACCCTTTAACAGAGAATTCCTTTAAGATTAAAAGAACAAGTGGGAGATAAAATAAATTTCCAGATACAGAAATGAAACATCTTCATGGAAAAATCCTTTAACAAAGGCTTCTTTTATGATTGAAAAAAATAAGTGGGAGATGAGAAAAGTATAAAGCATCACAATTAAATTGGCTAGATAAAAGCTCACAACTTAACATCTGATGCTTGAGTGGCATAGTTTATTTTCTGAAGAGACTGGACCCTTAAAATATGTGGGGTCTTTATCATGCAGCTAAAACTTATTAAAATTGAGCAGGCTACTTGGAGGATGGAAACATTCTTAGGCAGTTTCCTCTCCTGTCAAATGGTTATCTAGATGTTATAACCACAAATTAAATGTTCGTGGAATTAGGTAGCTTGAACTTATCACATGGAAGCTTCCTGATACAAGTTAGTTCTGAATATGAGTTAAAAGCCATAAAACACTTTACCCCCACCATCTCTGTAACTACTCCCTGTAATATCTTAGGTTTCAATCCATCAGATCCAGGAACATTTGGCATTTCGCCCCATTAATTTCCATGGTTTTTTTTTTCCTGCAGCGAGAGGTATTGTTTTTATTTCCTCCCTTACTTTTGCCCCTTGCTTATTTAATATTTTCATAGCATCATAGAATTCATAGAATCCCTACAGTGTGGAATCAGGCCCTTCGGCCCAACAAGTCCACACCAAGCCTCAAAGCATCCCACCCAGACCCATCTCCCTACAACCCACCTAATCTACACATTCCTGAGCCTACAGGCAACTTAGCATGGCCAATCCACCTACCCCGCACATCTTTGGATGTGGGGGAAAACCGGAGCACCCAGAGGAAACCCACGCAGACACAGGGAGAACGTGCAAACTCCACACCGTCACCCGAGGGTGGAATTGAACGCGGGTCCCTGGTGCTGTGAGGCAGCAGTGCTAACCACTGAGACACTGTGCTGCCCTCATTTGTAGAATGCTAGTAATGCCTTCTGATGTAAAGATTAATGAAATTTATACAATTCCTGCCATTTCTTTGTTCTCCATTATTATTTCTCCAGATTCATTCTCTAAAGGGCCTGTACTCACTTGGGCCTTTCTCTTTCTTTTCATATTTTTAAAGGAGCTCTTGCTATCCATTTTTATATTACATCCTGGTTTAACCTCTACTTCCTTCCTTCCTTTTTTTTGGTCATTTGTTTTTGTTTTTAAAACTTTCCCAAACCTTTAGTATATCACTAATCTTCATCACATGCTATATTTTTTCTTTTCATTTAACACTACCCTTAACTTCCTTGGTTAACCATGGTTAATTTATCCCCTTCCTCCTTCCTTACTGGGATACATCTTTGTTATGAGTCATGAACTGTTTTCTTAAATTGACGCCATTCCTCCTCAATCATCTTTGCTGCTTAATTCTTTGCCCAGTCCACTCTAGCTAATTCTGCCTTCGTTACTTGATAATACCCTTAATTAAATTTAGCACAGTGGTTTCTGACCTGAGATTCTCACTCTCAAATTAAATGCTAAATTCAACTAAGTTATCGTCACTATTTCCTTTGGGATCTTTTACTCTGAGATCATTTATTAAACCCGTCTTCTTACACAACACCATATTCAAAATAACCTGATCCCTGGTTAGATCCACAAAAATTGTTCCAGGAAGTTATCCCAAATACACTCAATGACTTCTTCCTCACCGATACCTCGGCCAATTTAACTTTCCCAATCTACATGAAGATTAAAGTCACCCATGATTAACACATGACTTTTTTTTACCATCCGTTATTATGTCTGGATTTTTTTCTCTCTGCCCTATGGTAAAGCTATTGTTAGGGGCCTGTAGGCTGCTCCCATTAATGTCTTGTGTTCCCTGTTAATTCTTACCTCCACCCAAATAGATTCTACATCATCCTTTCCAAGATCATTACTTGTTATCGTACTTTTTAATCTTGTACCATCAGAGCTAACCTCCCTGCTTCCTTTCCTACCTGACCTTATATACCCCAAAATATTAGTTCCCAGCTTTGTTCTTCTTGCAACAGTGTCTCGATATGGTATAAGGACATTCCCATTGACATTTACCCATTTAAATTGTTTCATTTATTTTGCTCTAGCTATGATGCACATTTAATTAAAGAGCTATTAACTTTAACATTTTACTATTTTTGTCCCTCTTTGGCCCTATTTGCTGTTTCTTCTTAATGTTTGTATGCTTCGTCCCTTCTTAATATCAGTATTCCATCTGGATATCAATGCTGCCATATCCTTTTGTTTTATAAATCTCACATCTCGTGTCCATTATTCTGTACATGTACCAGTGTACATTAATCATGTACTGTGTCCAAACATTTAGGGTTCTTTTAGAAATCCAACTTGTATTTGAACGAGTCAGCACAAAATCCTTGAGGGGAATTGCTTCATAAACTAACATACATTAACTAAGATTGTTTCTGCAGATTAGTATCGAATTTGAGCACAGCTGTGCCCTCTTATTCTGCTGTTCTGGACAAGGTGACACATCTATTCCCTTTACAATCCTATAAACAGCAACTGGATGACCCCTCGACTTGCCCTTTACCAATGAGAAGGCACTCATATTTACAAAAGCACCCTTCATAATTTAACAATCCCACGTTCTCAGTCATGTTTTTATCCATGCCCTCTCGGTCACTGTGATATTGCAGGTTTGTGGCAATATGTGTTCTAAGTGTGGTTGTGCCACTCATTTTTATATTGGCAGGATTATCTCACTACTTCTGGCTTACTGTCATCTGGTTAATACAATCTCAATAGATCCCAGCATCTGGTTTGCTTTACTTCTGTCCACCTAATGGTGGATGGAATTTTAAATTTTTATTTAAATGCACATCATAGTTAGAGCAAAATAAATGAAGCAATGGCACAGGGAAATGTAAATGGGTATGTCCTTATGCTATAGGGAGAGATGGTTACAGGAAGACCAAGGTTGGGAACTAATATTGAGGGGTAGATAATGTGATGGCTTGAATTTATTGTCAGTTGGGCTTCCTGAGCTGTTCTATTTTCTGGACCATTATTATCTCACAACTTATTCAAGGAAATTGGATTTTTGTCCTGATCGTCTAGCATGTTGCAATTCTCTTTGTTAAATTTCATCTGCTAATTTTCAGTTTGATTGCGTAATATACTTGAATAAGCTTGAAACTTATTCTGTTTAGTTTCACCTCAACTATCGCCTTATTGTTATCTCTTAATCTTTACAAATGTAACTGCTGTGCTCATGTCTCTTGGATTCAGATAGCTCACAAAGATATGAAAGAAAAAAAGATCTCAAAACAGCTCCCAGACTGCTGGCAATTCTGCACCAGTAATCTCTGGTCTCCACTGATTAGCTTCCTTATTGCATGCGAAAATATTTCATTAATTCTTACTTGCTTAATTATACAGAGAAGTGGATCAAAAGTATTATGGAATTGCAATTCCTACCCTGATTAAGCTCTCAAATCAAAGCTCTCAAACAAATCCTATATATTTTGTTGGTAGATCAAGCCCTTCATGAAATCAAGTTGTCTATGCTTAATCATTTTAATTCTTACATATTCCAAGTTCCTACTTTTAATCAGAGTTTCCATTGCTTTACCTAGCATGAGTATCAAAATCACTGCTCTGTGGTTTGCTGAATAATTTTGGGAACATTTTATTAAAATTGGGAATGACATTTTTTTTCCAGTCTTTTGTATTCAGTGAATTCCAGAATAGTATTTAAAACTTTCCTCCAATTTCCTCTCTGAGACATCAATGCTGGAGTTAGTCAAACAGGAAGTGGTTGGGGCAAACATCTCTAATCTAGAAATTCCATGTTGTTACCTTCGAGTAACGGTGTCTCAGTGGTTAGCACATCTACCTCACAGCACCAGGGACCCTAGTTTGATTCCATTCTTGGGTGACTGTCTGTGTGGAGTTTGCACATTCTCCCCGTGTCTGCGTGGGTTTCATCTGGGTGCTCCGGTTTCCTCCTACAGTCCAAAAGATGTGCAGGTTAGATGGATTAGCCGTGCTAAATTGCCCATTGTGTCCAGGGATGTGTGAACTCGGTGGATTAGCCATGGGAAATGCAGGGTTATTGGTAAGCAGTGGAGGGTGTGGGTCTGAGTGGGATGCTCTTCAGAGGGGTCAGTGTGGACTCCATGGGCCGAATGTCCTGCTTCCACACTGTAGAATATATAATATCATGCTCTGTTGGGAGGAGTGAGCTAGTCCTACTATTTCATGACTTGTCACAAATATAGAAATAACCAACTGGCTATTGAACACTAGCTAAGAGAAAACAAACTCAGACCAGGTTTCATCAATAAACATGAAAACAGAACTTACTTATTAGCAAATTCTTTGACAAGTGGAAAAAGATTATTATTTGCTAATAAGCAAACTTAACTTATATTCCCTTTAAATCTCAACACACATGCACTTTCATTCACAAATACAAAAAGACAAAACAGACAGTTTTGCAGAAATTTCATGGGTGGTAAACAAAGACAAAAATGAACAAATTTCTTGTTCAAGAATCCAAACCACATGTGAGGAATGAAGAGACTTTCTGACATAGCTTTTTGTTTTTGGTGGTGATATCACATGGTACCAAATGTAGAAGACCCTCAATTCTATAGGCAGTCAGTTGAACCTAGGTTTTAGTTTGAGTAGAAGATTTTTTTTTTCAGAATATTTGAGTGCTGCATCTTTTCTAGTTATGGAGAAAAGGAGAGAGAGAGAGAGAAAGACCCATCAGGGTTTGTAGTCCCACTGGACATCTGAGTGCGACTACCCCTTCTCTCAGTTTAGTGACAAACTGAAACTTAATTATAAAAGCTGCTGTGAGGCAGATTTTTAGCCCAAAACAGCTGGTGCAAGCATCTCTCAGAAAAGTATCGAATCCAGCTCTATGACCTCATGTAACCAATAGGTTATTTGAACAAGTGCGTGATGGGATATTGATGGAGGGATATGGGCTAAATGCTGGCAAATGGGACCAGATCAACTGCAAAAACTGGGCTGCATGGACAATTTGGGATGAAGGGCCTGTTTCCATGATGTAAACCTCCATAACTTTGACTCTAAGTGAGCACCACACAGTTCCACCTTTCCTTCAAGTAAAATAACTTAGTTCACTCTCTGCTACACACTGAAATCAAAACTTCCATTTTCCAACTTACATTTTGTAAAAGAAAGTACACAGTCTGTACAGTAATGATGGTGATGTGGTGATAATTTCAGTTTTACATGGTTACTCAGAGAGATCTGGAAGAAGGTCCAGACTCTATTAGAGTCTGAAAGATTGTATGTATCTACAGTGTTGGAAATAAGGAGTTTTGAGCAAAGTACCTCAGACTCAGGAAGCAGCGTTTGAGATCCTAAAGTTAGTTCGACCCATCTACACTGTGGAACAATTATTCACCCTGTTCTCCTATTGGCTCGAATTTGCTCCCACTGTCCCACCCAAACATAACTACATTTTATTATTAATTCTAGATGTGGGAATAAACGGCAGTATTTATTGCCCACCTCAAGTAGCCCTTGCAAAGTTGACCTGCCTCTTTGAAGTGCTATATCCCATACAGAAAATGTTAGTCTTTTTCTAACTTTGATGCAAGGAGTAGCTGAATAAGTTGAGTTGTTAGACCATTTCAGTACCAGTTGGGAGAACAGTGAGGTGGAGCTGGAGATATGCAAAGGCAGACTGGAAACAGCAGTTGGTTTTGTTCCGCGTGGGCATTAGTCAACCAACTGAGATTTTATAGTCACCTTTCCCGATAACACTCTGTTATTTCCAGCTACTTATAAACTGAATTTATATTTACAGTTCATAATTAACATTGATGTAGTTTATATATGGATTTCATGTTAGCTTTTGACACATGGGAAATTAATAAAGAAGGTAAAAACTCTGGAATCCGGGGTAACTTGGCATATTGGATCAAATACTGGCTTAGTGACAGAAGACAGAGGGTGGTGTTGGAAGGCTGTTTGTGTGACTGGAGTCTGGTGGGTAGTGGTATACCATAGGAATCAGTGCTGGGTCCCTTATTGTTCATGATATACGTAAACATTGTAGATGAGAACATGGGAGGGATGATAAATACGTTTGCCAATGACATGAAGATTGGCTGGGTGGTTGACAGTGAGGAGGAAGCTGTTAGGTTATAGGAGGATATAAATAGATTGTTCAGATCAGTGGTGGTTGGAATTTAACCCTGATAAATGTGAGGTGATGCACTTTGGAAGAACGAAAAAGACAAGAGAGTGCTCAGTGAATGACAGGACACTCGGAAGCTCAAAGGAACAGTGGGATCTTGGGGTGTTTGTCCAGCGATCTCTGAAGATTAATCATTCTGGCAAGATGGCAGCAGAGTAGAACACTCTACCCTGAACTCCTCTGCTCCACTGGTTCTTTTTAGTTCTTTTCTTTTTTCTCTCTCTTTTTAGCAGCCCTGGAGCAGCGCGCAGGGAAGCAGTCCCAGACCAGTGCGAGGGGAAACAAATCCCAGAGGAGCACAAGGGGAAACGAGTCCTGGAGATCCACAAGAGGAAAGCAAGTCCCGGAGCAGCACTATTTACCTTGGTGTAGCTGAGTGCTGGTGTGGAGTGGAATAGAAACATGGAGTGGAGAAGGACAGTTGTTGTACTGGGGCCTGGCATGGATGGTCAGACCATGTGCTCGCTGAGCTGCTGCAATGTAATGTCAATCAGAAATTCTTTACCGGACTGTAATGTCAATCCTTTAAACTACGTTATAACTATCTTACTTCTAACTTCTTTTTTAGCCACTGTAAGTAATGTTACTACTTTTCCTTTATATCCAAGGTTTGTACCTCGTTCCTTGTACCTAAGATGGTGCCATTAGAGGCAGCCATTGTAAAAACTGTATTCACTGTATTCCTGCACTTCCGCACTGGAGTACACGTGATAATAAAGGATGTTCTATTCTATTCTAGGATGGATAAGAAGGCATATGGGATGCTTGCCTTTATTCATTAAAGTTTACATTATAAGGGCAGGGAAGATGTGTCGGGGCTGAATAAGACTTTGGTTAGGCCACAGCTGGAGTACTGTGTGTTGTTCTGGTCACCACACTGTAGGAAGGATGTGATTGTATCGAGGTGCAGAGGAGATTCACCAGGATATTGCCTGAGATGATGGAACATTTCAACGATGAAGAGAGGCTAGGTAATCTTGGGTAGTTATCTTCAGGGCAGAGAAGGTTGACAGGGAGCCTGATAATATTAGGAAGGGTCTGGACAGAGTGAATAGAAAGCAGCTGTTCCTCTTAGTCGAAGGGTCAATAACAGGCAGGCACAATTTTAAGGTGAAGAGCAGCAGGTTTAGAGGGGACCTGAGGAAAACCTTTTTGACACTGAGGCAGGTGGGAGTCTGGAAGGCACTGCCTGGGAGGGTAGTTGAGGTGGGAAACCTCACAACTTTTAAAAATCACTTGGACGAGCACTTGAAATGTCAAGCTATGATCCTAGTGTGGGAAAGTGCAGATTTACTGTAGCTTCAACAGTAGGGTCTGGGTGGGTTAAAGGGGCTCTTCTGTATAATATGACCCTGTGAATCTATGAACTCACTTTCTGTGGCTTGCTAGATCTGGCATTTACATTACTAGTCCAGTCACATGACCATTATACTACCACATCATTGTACCCCATACCATTTCAAAAATACAACCTGAGGCTGCATTAGGGATGGTTTGGAAGCTAGAAGCGAAATCTTCAAAAAGCCAGGAATGTCGACATCATCTCCATGAGGTTGCTTATCCCAAGAGGACAGTGTACGCCCAGACTTGTGTTTTCCTCTCCCAAAGTGCATGCAAGGGAAATGGGAATGATAAAGCAGGCTGCCTCCTCTCCAAACGTTGGAACGTCTCCAGTGGAATTAAAATATCCTATTGCACTGTTTTGAAGATGAGTGCAGGATTTCTCCCCAGTGTTCCCAATCAACAAAAAAAAATGCGCAGACGACCTGGTTATTATCACATTGCTGCAAGTGGGATCTTGCTGTGCACAAGCTTAGCTTGTGTACCCACCAACAGTAGTCCGATTTCAAAAGTACTTTATTGGCTGTAAAGCACATTAAGATACCTGGGCACCATCTAAATGTAAGTCTTTCTGTCCTTTCTTTTCAAAGAGAACAGCCAAGCACCTCTTAATGACTTAGACCCTTGGGTCAGGAATGAGGAGAAAGTTACGTTTGGGAACCATGAGGAGATGAAAGAGTGGGTTGGCTTAAGGTTATTTCCGATTTGTTTGTATTGAAGAAGGAAATGCATTTGGCTGTGCTCATGAAAATGTGCCAGCAACCAACCGACCACATCACTGCACACATTTATCCCAGTGTTTGCTGGGGTCCAATTACAGCAATCTGCTCCATTGCAGCAGTGGCTAAATGTCGTAGGAACTAGGTTAGTTGATGGGAAATTGCTGCTGATTCTGCAGATTAGATGAGTGGATTGAGGCATCTAAATATATGAAGGGATGGACCAGAGAGAAATAAATTGTTGTCTATTTAAATTATATAAGTTAAGGTTAAATACCTATAGCTAATGTGTACTTTATGGATAATGCAAAAAAAAATCAGCAGTTTTTTAGCATCTGTGGGAAAAGAAACAGTTAACGTTTGGAGTCCAATGTTTCTTCTTTGGAGATGGCACTGACACTGGGAAACTCCTTGCGAGCTTCCTACAGCAGATCTTTTTCTAACATTTCTTATAGTCATTCCACACTTTTAAACCTAAATCCTCAGTCTAATTTTGATCTTGCTTTGTGTACCTCCTGTGCAGTGTAACCTTGTATGACTCATTCTGTCTAATCACCCTATGATCTGTATGTCCTTGTTTGCAATGATCTGCCTGTACTGCTCGCAAAACAAAGCTTTTAACTGTACTTAGGTACATGAGACTACAATAAATCAGATCAAATCAAAATTATTAACACTGTTTCTCTCTCCATAAATGCTGCCAAACCTGTTGAGTTTCTCCAAAAACAGCCTTTCTTTCAGATTTCCAACACCCACAGTATTTTGCTTCTATTGGATAATGATTTGTGCATAATTGGCCAGAAACATAATAAAGGGAGCTCATCTACTCTGTCTGCTTTTTGCTTGCTTCTTTCTCTGCTTTTTATTCATGTTTCCACTTATTATCTTACTTTTTTTTAACTTCTTCGGCAGAAGGTGTTTTCTCCCAGCCTGGGCCCTATGAAGTAGGGGCCTCCAGCCCTAGTGTGGTGGTCTTATCCCAGTGTGGTGGTCTCATCCCGATGTGGTGGTCTGGGCCCAGCGTGGTGGTCTCGTCCTGGTGTGGTGGTCTTGGCCCAGTGTGGTGGTCTCATCCTGGTGTGGTAGTCTCATCCCGGTGTGGTGGTCTCGGCCCAGCGTGGTGGTCTCAGTCCAGCGTGGTGGTCTCAGCCCAGTGTAGTGGTCTCATCCCAGTGTGGTGGTCTCAGCCCAGTGTGGTGGTCTCGTCCCGGTGTGGTGGTCTCGGCCCGGTGTGGTGGTCTCGGCCCAGCATGGTGGTCTCGGCCCAGCATGGTGGTCTCATCCCGGTGTGGTGGTCTCGGCCCAGCATGGTGGTCTCATCCCGGTGTGGTGGTCTCAGCCCAGGATGGTTGTCTCAACCAGGTGTGGTGGTCTCGGCCCGGTGTGGTGGTCTCATCCCGATGTGGTGGTCTCGGCCCAGTGTGGTGGTCTCAGCCCAGTGCGGTGGTCTCGGCCTAATGCGGTGGTCTCATCCCGGTGTGGTGGTCTCAGCCCAGCACAGTGTGGTGGTCTCGGTTTGGCATGGTGGTCTCCAGTTTTGGCAGTCTTGTCCCAGTGTGGTCATCTCGTCAGTGTGGAGCTCTTATTCAGCGGCGTCTCTGGGTATTTCAGCGTTCGTCATCTTAACCAACTTTCCCTGAACTGAAATTGATCTGAGCTGAAATCTGTCTTAATTTTTATTTTTTTTTCTTCTTATCTATAACTTCTATATCAGCTCCATGGTATAACAACTTATAAAACTTTTCACTACATTTTCTTTTGTAAAAATACGCAGGACACTAAATTGCTATTCTATTCTATCACTTGTTTTGGGGCTATAGAGTTAGCAGCTTCACACTTACCATATCTCACTTTGGGATTTAATCCAAAATTAAGGAAAGATTGACATTTGGCCTCCTTCTTCACCAAGTGACGATCAGAAGTGTCGAAAAAGAGAAAATAAAAATACAATCATATCTGAAGGATTTAGGTAAAAGCAGGGAAGCCCTGATGCATTGTGAGGCTGTGAAATGTACTACAGGAGTAATGCAGAGACCCTATCTTGAAGTATTTAAGAATCAGATAAATATTGTTGGAAACAGACGCATTATGTTAAAGCTTTTCATCCTGCACTCTCCTCTCATACAGTAAACATCTCAGGTTTCCATTTAATGGTATTTCTTGTGAATTTGTCCTGATGAGCGTAGGATGAATAGTTTCAACAAAATGTGACTATTTTCAGAAATACTCAAGTTCTGTACTACCAAACAAACAGAGAATGAAGGAAGATGAAGGAACAGGCAGGCGTATGGTATTGGGCTCATAGCTAGTGTGGAGGTTAAAGAGAAACTAGTTAGTCTATATTTGTGATGATATTTCCATCTAACCCAGCAGCTTGATGATGGATTCTCCTGACTCTTCAGCTAAATCTTCACCGATGAGATTAACTGTTCACCATCTAGGGCGAGGCCATCCCATCCCATCCCATCCCATTCCATTTCATTTCATTGCGAAACCAAATTCCGACTTGCAGGTCAATCTGTACCCAATCCTTTCCACTTGGTGACTTCAGTAAGTAATATTCTGCTTCATCTTCCTCTTGAGCTATCACCGGAATCTCTTCAGATGGTAACAACCACCACAAGTAGAGAGGCTCCAAAATAACATGTCCACAGTCTATCATTCCTTGTCATTCTAATCACAGCCATTGTTTCTCAATGTTCCTGCGCTGTCTTCATTAGCCATTACAAGCGTGTTTCAAATATTCATTCCATATTACTTTTTAATGCAAATCTGAATACTAAATATTCAACACAATTCCTGTCAGTGTAGCTTTGGTGATCAATCGCTGTAAACAGCTTGCTCTCAGCACAGGTTCTTTAAGTGCATATTTTTAACATCTTTTCATTTTACTCGATAAAACCAGGCCTTTAAGTGCCGAACGTGCATGACCTGCTCTCTAATCTTTGCCAAGGATGTACGTGAACATTCCTCTGGAAGGGCGCAAATTAGTTTGTTTTCAGGCTTTCCCCTGGCTGCCTGACCCTAATTTGGCACCTTGTTCATTGCAGGAGTT
Organism: Rhincodon typus; assembly: GCF_021869965.1. NCBI lineage: Eukaryota > Metazoa > Chordata > Chondrichthyes > Orectolobiformes > Rhincodontidae > Rhincodon > Rhincodon typus. Next base: position 5,834,668 of record NC_063359.1, read on the forward strand.
TGGTACATTGCAGCAGGACACAGAAAGCCTGGGACTCTGGTGCTAGCCAGGGCTCAGTGAGTTGCGCACTTGCCCCAGAGTGTGTTCGCTATCTGACTCCAGACACTTGAGCACATCGTCTGGTCAGGCACTTATCAGATGTGCCCATCTATCAAATCAAATGTTGACTAGAAGAAGAGTTGTAACAGATGTGAAACATTAACTCTGTTTCTCTCTCCGCAGATGCTGCCAGACCTGTTGAGTTTCTCCAATGTTCTCTGTGTTTCTTTCAGACCTCCAGCATCCACAGTATTTTGCTTTCATTTGACTGAAGGCCAACTATATTCTCTTAGATGGACGTGAAAGATTCCACAACACTATATGACATAGAGCAGGGGGCCTTTCCCCAGAATCTTGTTCAACATTTAGCTCCTAATATCAATTTTCAATGTTATTAGATTAATAATTATAACCAACATCAGTAAAACAGAAAATACTGGAAATACTCCGCAGGGCAGCTAGCAACTGTGTGAGAGAAGTGAGTTCTCATGAGAAGTCTTAGATCTGTGTGTGTTAGTGCTGTTCTTAATGAGCTGCTGTGTACTTCCAGCTCTTTCTGCTTTTTTTTGCTTATGAAGGGATTTTTTGGTTACTAAAATCAAATTATCTGCCCAGCTGACTGGGAAGGGGTTTCTGGGTTTTCCTTTGTGCAAATTGGTGGCCAACTGGCAGCGTACATTCCTTCTGATTTCTCCACTCACTGTGAAGCTGTCCCCAGTCTGTGTGCAGTTGGAGAGCCAGGAGAGAATGCATTGGCACAGAGTCAGGCCATCGATCTGTGCAGGTGGACACACAGTGCACACGGCCGTGTAGTAGAGAGCGAACGCTACTTGCAACTCTTCAAAATGTTCTTGATGGACTATTAAGTGCTTTCAGAAATTGTGAGCTCATGAAAAGTGCTGTCAAAATTCAGGGTTTCCTTCCCTGTTTAGCCCTCACTGCTGTAGATATTGACTGAAAATTTGCTCGGTTTGCTGAAATGAAGTTGAATGAAATGAAATCAGAAGAAAAAGCGTATGAACCCTGGTGATGATCTAATGATTAGAAAGGTCAGTGGTTTTAAAGTGTTTCTGTGGTTTGTTGAAGGAAAGAATGTGTGTATGTGTGCACGCGTGCATGCATGTGTGTGTTGTATGTGTGCACACACACATGTGTATGGCGTGTGCGTGCATGTATGCGTCTCACGCGTGTGTATATGTATGTGTCATGTGCATGTCTTGTGTGCTTGTGTGTGTGAGTGCATGTGTGTTCTGTTATCATGAGTGTGTGTTTGTCATGTCTGTGTGTCTATGTGTTTTGTGTATCACGTGTGTGTGCACATGTTTGTGTTTACACATGTTCATGTGTGTGTTACATATATGTACATGTATGTGTGTACCGTGTGTGCGTGCGCATGTGTTGTGTGTGTCTTAGAATCTTACAGTCCCAACAGTGTGGAAACAGGCCCTTCGGCCCAACAAGTCCACACCGACCCTCAGAGCATCCCATCCAGACCCATCCCCCTATAACCCACCTAATCTACACACCCCTGAACACTACTGGCAATTTAGCATGGCCAATCCACCTAGCCTGTGCATCTTTGGACTGTGAGAGGAAACCGGAACACCCGGAGGAAACCCACGCAGACATGGGGAGAATGTGCAAACTCCACATAGACAGTTGCCCGGGGGTGGAATCAAACCCGGGTCCCTGGTGCTGTGAGGCAGCAGTGCTAACCATTGAGCCACTGTGCCACCCCCTGTGTGTGTGTTTGTGTGTGTGCGCGCATGTGTCATGGTTGTGTGTGTGTGTGTGTGTGTGTGTG
>NC_063359.1:5837610-5852674 GCF_021869965.1 Rhincodon typus
GTGTGTGTGTTTGTGTGTTGGGATGTGTGTGTTTGTGTGTGTGTGTGCGTGCGTGTGTGTGTGTGGTGTGCATGTGACTGTGTGTGTGTTTGTGAGTGTGTGTGTATGTGTGTGTGTGTTTGTGAGTGTGTGTGTATGTGTGTGTGTGTTTGTGTGTGTGTGTGTGTATGTGCGTGCGTTTATGTTTGTGTGTGTGTGTTTGTGAGTTGGGGTGTGTGTGTGTGTGTTTGTGTGTTGGAATGTGTGTGTTTGTGTGTGTTTGTGTGTGTGTGTGTTTGTGATTGTGTGTGTGTGTTTGTGTGTGTGTGTTGGGGTGTGTGTGTATGTGTGTGCGTGCGTGCGCGCACGTGTCATGTTTGTGTGTGTGGTGTGTGTTTAGATTGCGGGCTGTAATTCAGCAGTAATGTGCTAACTTGTCACAGTAACTCTGGAGAAGCAGCCACAATGAATCAGATGTGATAATGTGGACTATGTGAAGGGTCTAGGCCCGAAACATCAGCCTCTCTGCTCCTATGATGCTGCTTGGCCTGCTGTGTTCATCCAGCCCTGCACCTTGTTGTCTCGGATTCTCCAGCATCTGCAGTTCCTACTATCACTGGACTATTTATCAGGTGAATTTGGGTTATCATAGAACTGTGCTGTGCAAATACCAAATAGTCAATTATATGACATAAAAGAGAAGAACAGGATGAATGCAAGTTAAAGCTAGGGTCTAAGTTTGTTAAATGCAAGAGAGAAGCTTTTGCTAGGGAGACATAATACATCCTAATGATTTATTTGATCCAACTGCAGAAAACAAATGCAGTGATGATGTCTGCCAGTGATCAAACTGATCATTTTCTGGAGACTGGGCAGTGTCAGCGTTTGAATGCACAGATGGACTATATGGACAGTGGATAAGAGAAAGCAGAGTCTCAGAACAGAGTTAGCTAGTTCAGGACAGAGATGGCCTGATTAACAACTAGAGTTTGAGAAAGAGCAGGCTGGTCTTCCGATCTGGTCTAATTTCCTGTGTAATTTCTGAGTGATTGCCTGCTGAATGGGCTGCTTAACACTACAGCGACGTTAAACGTTGTTGTGAGAAAAACATTATCTCTCTGAGTCTGTGCAGTGAACATGACTGATTACCCTGCAGTGACTATCCAAACATTACTAATGGCCATCCAAAGAAGAATTCTATGCAACTGACAAGTCTCTTAATGGTTTTAATTATAGTCTCCAGCTCCTTTACTAAAGACCATTCGATGGTCTGAATTTGATCACAGAACCGGAAACTGGAGCTCAGGAAATCTCCAGTGAACCGAGCATCAAGCACAATGTGATCTTCTGACACTCGAAAGGACAAGCTCATGTAGCTATTGGGGTTGGTTTGCAATGCACTGTGATACCAACAGTGTGGGCTCAATTCCAATTCTGGCTGAGGTCGCCAATATAATCCCACTTTCTTGACCTCACCCTTCACCTGAGATGTGGTGATCCTCAGGTTAAACTCACTACCTGTTCTCTCTCTCTCTCTCTCTAAATGAGAAGCAATCCTCTGGCACAGTGGTAACTTTCACTGTGCACCACTATTACCTAGTCAAGTATTCTGTCCATCGATCTAAACCATCAACTCTGCTTCTCTCGCTACCAGCACTGCCTGACCTGTTGAGTACAGCCAACTTTGTTTGAACCAGCACCTTATGAACCGGCATTGTCAATAAATCGGCAAAAATTATACACTTCAAATACCACAGAGATCACTGTATTATTCTGTCCAATTATTATAGTTTTTAATTTATTTACCTCAATGTAAATATACGTGCTGTCAATTGAGTGGCCACATGAAATATCAATAGTTGATTCAATTTCAAGTCAATTTCTCCCCAAACACCGCAATCTCTGCAATGTCCGAGTAGTCGGTTGAGGGTGTGCATGATAAGGCTGTCTGCTGGTAAGTTTTATTTAAGGCAATGTTGCATTATTATTTAAGTGATTTATACCACAAATAAAGTATAACCATGATATGTATAGACCCTGCCTTACATTTCTATTACTTAGTGTGTGTTTTTACATTGATTATGTGGACCTCTTAATAATCCAGAATATTTGACCAACTGGTACACTCCTGGTCCCATAGGTGCTGGTTAATAAGACATTGGCTGTATTTCCAGCACTTGCATTATATTTAAGATTGATAGCATTTTTGGTGTGTTCCATAAATCCCATTGAATACAAGGCCTTCATTTTTAATTAGAAAGATATTATTCTAAGCTCCTGTTGGAAAGGCACTGCCTCAAGGCTGTGCCAATGTTTGGTCCAGCACCAAGTATTGGTTTGCATAGTGCTGTGCTCACTGACGTGGATTTGCCCTGGTTTGACAGAACCTCAGTTTTAGCCTCAATAGCCTGCAAAATCCCTCACCCCTCTTTATCTTTGTAAACCTCTACAACATTACAGTCCTTCGAGGACTCCTCCAGTTCTAGGCTGTTGCACACACCCAGTTTCTTTTCAGCAGTTCAGGCCCAACAATCTGGAATCAGCATAAAGAACAAAGCAGCCGCTTGATTGGCATGGCATCCATCAGCGTCCACTCCCTCCACCACCAATGCTCAGTAGCAGCAGTGTGTACAATCTACAGATGCACTGCAGAAACTCACCCATGATCCTCAGACAGCACCTTCCAATCCCATGACCACTTCCATCTAGAAGGACAAAGACAGCAAACATATCGCAACACTACCATCTCCAAGTTCCCCTCCAAGCCACTCACCATCCTGATTTGGAAATATATTGCCTTTCTTTCACTGTCGCTGAGTCGAAATCCTGGGATTCCCTCCCTAATGACACTGTGGGTCAGCCCAGAGCTGGTGAACTGCAGCAGTTCAAGAAGGCAGCTCAGCACCACCTTCTGAGGGGCCAACTAGGAACAGGCAATAAATGCTAGACCAGCCAGCGATGTCCACATCCCATGAGTGAACTTAAAACAAGTCAATGAAGTACAGTTCTGGCACTAGTCTGGATTATAGATGTCAATCAGATGTTTTCATTCAAGTCCCTTTCATTCCTCCTTTGACCCTTTGATGAGGCCACAGGGTTTATTGATTCTCAACCTTTCATTCCCCGGTTGAAGATTCACCATTTCAGTGTCTCTGAAGGTGGTTTTCTTCATTTTCCTTCCAAGAAGGGAATCTGCTGAGAGACAGAGAAAGAGAAAGAGAGGGAGTTGCTGACTACTTGCTTAGAATATTTTTTTTTTGCATCTCCATGCACAGCGAGAGAGAGAGAGATTTTTGCTCCTTCTCAAGCTGCACGTTTTTGCTGCATTGTCCAAACACCAAGCTGCAGCCATTTGACCAGGAACCATTCAGGAAGTTGTTACTATGCTGCGTGCTCCTGAACACACACAACTGGTCCTGGTTGAAAATTCAACGTGAAGTCTGTCACTGGGCAATATTGCCCTGGACACACCCCCAAAGCTGAGGAGTTTAGCAGCCTGTCCTACTGCTTGAGTATGGCAACGTTATAGGTACGACACACAACGAGATCCGGTAACTCATCTCTGAAAGAAATCTGCAACGTCTTCTTCCGCAGTCCCTTGGTTTAAAAGCGGATATTTTCCCAATTCTAAGCCCACAATCCAAATGCTGAAATTGGTAAAAGTCAGAAGACAAGCCAGGACCCATCAGTCAATGGTGCACCATGGGAAGAGGCGTGGGACCTGTGCAGTGTGACCATCTCCAGCTCAGAGGGTGGTAGATGTGGAAGTGACAGCACCAGTGGCTGCAGGTAAGGAGCAGATTGACTGAATCCCGGGGACAATGTCAGACAGTGACAACTACTGAGGCTTTATAAGGCTCTGGTCAGGCCACATTTGGAGTATTGTGTGCAGTTTTGGGCCCCATATCAGGAAGGATGTACTGGCCCTGGAGCGGGTTCAGAGGATGTTCACGAGAATGGTCCCAGGAATGGAAAGCTTAACATAAGAGGAACGTTCAAGGACTCTGGGACTATACACATTAGAGTTTAGAAGGATGAGGGGGGGATCTAATTGAAACTTACAAAATACTGAATGGCCTGGACAGAGTGAATGTTGGGAAGACGCTTTCATTGGTAGGAGAGTCTAGGACCCGAGGGCACAGCCTTAGAGTAAAGGGAAGACCTTTTAGAATGGAGATAAGGAGAAATTTCTTCAGCCAGAGAGTGGTGAATCTATGGAATTCACTGCCACAGAAGGCTATGGAGGCCAGGTCATTGAGGTACATTTAAGACTGAGATAGATAGGTTTTTGATTATCAAGGGGATCAAGGGTTATGGGGAGAAAGCAGGAGAATGGGGTTTAGGAACTTATCAGCCATGATTGAATGGCGGAGCAGACTCGATGGGCCGAATGGCCTAATTTCTGCTCCTATGTTTTATGGTCATTTGGGTAGAAGAGCAGAGAGGGTGAAGTCTACAGAGAGAAAAAGATCTGCAGTAATTTGCTTCTGAACTATTGAAGCTGTTTTAGTTTTAGTAATATCAATTTCATATTAATTGCTTCAGTATTTTAACATTTATACAATTTATTCGGTAATTTATTCTTTAATCCAAGATGGCACCGGAAGCTGGCTACATTATCCACTTTTCACTGTATCTAGGCACAAGTCACAATATATTAAATAAATCTAAATAAATTTATTGGTCTTTACACTTCAAAGTTGCAGACTGTGGGTTTAAGTCTTCCTTACTGTACTTGTTTTTACAGCTCTCTGAAAGAGCACTCAATATCAGCTCCACACATGACACCATGTTACACTAATGTGTTTAATCATTGCCACAAACTAAAAGTTACAGCAGAACTGGAGTTCACATGAGTTAGCAAACCCAGCCAGAACACTCAGTACAATTGCATTTCTCCAAACAGTGAGCACTGACAACTCTTCAGTAACTCACCCAACTGTCTTCTCTCTCGACAGAAACATTTCAGAACTTCCTAAGAATGGGAATCACTTGCTATCCCCAGTCACGCAATTTCCACCAGGGAATTGCTGAATTTACTTCCAGTCACGTCCCTCCAGAACAAGAAAAACCATAAAAACTTTGGGGAAAGAAAACAGACTGGAGGCGAAGTGTGTGAGGATTTATGTTATATTTCCACAGTGAGAGATTGTGCTTTTATTCATGGGATTCCTGCAAGTGACAGATTAAGAATTTAAACATTAAATCAGGTTGAATGGCCTCTTCTGAGTCAAGGAAATAAATAACAGACAATCTCTGAGATAGGACAGAGTAACCATGGTGACACAGTTGGAATGGAAAATATATAAATCTGTATTAAACCAGAGAGACCATTTTTAACTTTATTAACTGACACAATGAATGTTAAAAATGTGCTCATTCGACATCCATTTGTGCTTCTTACAGTTTGTTATTTATCATCATATTCCTCAAAGTGATTATTGCAATGCAAAACCAAGTTGCACCCTAGAATTATAGACCATAGATTTCTGCAGCGAGGGCCCAGTCTCTACAAGACTGTGAGAAGAGGTGCTGACTGGAGATGAGCTAATCTAGCAAACAAGCTATTCAGCCTCTCAGAACCGCAGGTCAAAGTACTGGGAGCCTGGATTCAACTCCCACTATGACAGTGTGAATTCAATTTTTAAGTAAAAGAATTCTGAAACTTTTTTTTAAAAAGCTAGCTTCATGATAACTGATGATTGTCATAAAACCTCACTCATAGGAAAGGAAATCTGGCTTATGTATGATTCCAGACCCACAGCAATGTAGTGGACTCTTGTCTTTCCCCCTTTGGGCAACCAGGGATGGATCTAGGTCCCATGAACAAATACATTAAAACCTAGAGATAACACAGTGTGGAGCTGGAGGAACACAGCAGGCCAGGCAGCATCAGAGGAGTAGGAAAGCTGACTTAGGATCCCGACCCGAAACGTTAGCTTTCCTGCTCCAGAGGAGCCTGCTGTGTTCCTCCAGCTCCATACTGTTTTACCTCTGACTCCAGCATCAGCAGTTCTTACTATCTCTACATTAAAACCTGTTCTGACTATGTAGCCCTTAATCCCCAATAAAAGTCTATCAGTTACAATTGGGAAATTTTCAAATGATCCGAGGTGGAGTCCTAATCCCTTCGAATTATGTGAGTTCAGATAAAGAGGGTAAATCTGGATCAAATGCCTTCAGCCAGCTCCACCACTGCGATGTTTATATACAAATCCCTTCATCCCATCCACTTTAAATGACCACAGAGTGTGGTGTCTGCCCTGTAAATCCATTATCATGCAACTAACCAGGATATCAAAACCAAATGGATTCTCTTTGTAGCTTCAGTTCATGACAGAAAGCATAAACACTCCTCCAGTCCATTCGCCCTCCACATGCCTACGTTAGTGAGAGCTGGGAATAAACAGGAACTTTCCACAATAAGACTCATCTGTACGAGTACATACCTACTGTGTCCCACAGTCTTTAAATAACAGCTTCACATCAAAGACCAAAGGCACCCTTATTGCCAAAATTCCTCCTTAAGTCTGCTTCATTGCCTTTTAACTGGAGGCAGAATGAGAGACCATCCCCTTATACTGTCAGTGACTGTGCTTCTAACAGTATAGGAACAGTTCAGGAATATTGGACATTTTAAGCCAGCTTGTATTTGGGATGCATTTACTTAAAATGAATTTTATCTCACCAGCATTTCTGTTTTTGTATACAATTTTACCTGTAAATAAATTTGAAGTACAATCCTGCCCTAACACAGGAAGCAAGTGATACAGCATTCCCCGGCCTTCTGAAGTGATGGGAGAATGAGGTGCAATTGTTCCTTCAGAAGAAATTTATCAGAATTGAAGTTTCATTATGTGTCTGGGCTAAAAAGCTCACTTTGAAAATTTAGGTGTAAAAAGAAATACCTCCAAATACCAAAATAAATCAAAACACTGTATCCACTCACTGAAACAAAGGAATAGGAATATGTCATTCAATGTCTTGAGTCTGCCCTCCAATTCAATTATAGCTCCATCTTTTTAAAAAGAGTAGAAATATAAATTTTGCAGCATTAGCTCCCACATCTACCATGAAAGAATATAGCAATGCTGTTTGAGACCTAATTAAATGGTGGGACAGGCTTATGACATTGAGTGACCTCTCCTGTTTATTTGTTCCAATGAGTGGGTTTAGAATTTTGGATTTTATTTGATATTGGGAAGCAGTTTGTTTTCTACCTGAACTTTCAAAGTGTTTTGTTAGCCTAAGATGTTATTGAACGGGTTAATGGCTTAAGTTTCTAGGAACAACATCAAATCTCAAGGTCAGTTTATTCCAAAGAACACACTTTTATTTTATTTGTTGAATGCAATCCAAACAATAACCTCCTCAGTGAGACAATGTTCAATTTCCAGCAGCATTTCTCATCCTGTTAATTACTTTTAAAAGTCCAATGATAAATAGATCGATTTAGGACAAAGCATCTGATTTTCATCAATCTTGTATCTTTATGCACAACTGGATCAAAGATGCCTGAGCTTGCCAACAATTCTGAACTAAATTTCTTTTCTCTGAAATTGGGACAGGTTTTATAACGGGGAACTGTCCCTGATGGATTAGAATTGCCACAGGACAGAACAGGCCGGTGGAGCTCGGTAAATAACTCCAGATTACTGCTGTGTCTCTTGAATGAATGAGGTCTGAAGGCCCGAGCCTCGGTTGTGACTGAAATTCTCACCTTCGCCCTTCATCAAATGCAAGGACGGCAAAGATATAGGTCGATTTCAAGAACAGGGGAATGTTTGGCTTCATCATATGACATCCGTGCAGCACCTTGAGGGATGGCATGAGGTAGTGATTAATTGGAGTTTGCCAACGGAACTGGGACAATCGGGTACCAAGAAATGTTGATGAAAGATCCGGAGAAATATGCTGAGGCATGAAATATTAAATATGAAATATGAAATATTAAAGGAACAGTGCTGGATCTATTCAACCGACTGCACAAGGCTTTGGAAGCTTGCGGTTTCCTTCGCTTGTTTCAGTGTCTCCATGAGTGCAATGCATCAGAACAAGGAATTGGAACATAACAAATCATTAACAGGCTCTGAGCTACCATGGCGAGAGTCATCCTTGCTAAACAGATTCAGAACAAACCAGAGCCTCTGAGTAGCCAATCTCCAGCATTGGGACCTCAGCACAAACACCTTGAGAAGCACAAACAATGCTGCACATTACTAAGGAGTGTTTCCTCTACAGATAACAAGCTGGAGTAATCACCTTCAACTCAGTAATAACTGCCAATCCATCAGGGACAGCTCCTCAAAAAAGTGTCTCAGAGGCAGCAAGAACTGCAGATGCTGGAGTCAGAGATAACACAGCGTGGAGCTGGAGGAACACAGCAGGCCAGGCAGCATCAGAGGAGTAGGAAAGTTGACGTTTCGGGTCAGTTCGGCTCCTCTGATACTGCCTGACCTACTGTGTTCCTCCAGCTCCATACTGCGTCGTCCCCAAAAAGTGTCCCAATTTCAGAGAAAGGAAATTTAGTTCAGAATTGTTGGCAATGTTATGCATCTCAGAATTAGTTGTACATAAAGACACAAGATTAATGAAAATCAGAATCTTTGTCCTAAATTGATCTGTTTATCATTGAACTTTTTTACATGAATGTCAGAATGAGAAATGCCGCTAGAAATCAAACATTTTTTTCTCTTGTCACATTCTATTTCAGAATTAAGTAATTACAAGTTTTACTAAAGATTAAACTCCCACAATAAAAGCTCCCAGCACAAGCACAGTTTTAAATGCTGCATGATGCTCCCTCTACATTGTACCTATTAAACACTCCCTGGACAGGTATATCACAGGGCTAGATACAGATTAAAGTTCTTTTTATGCTGCCCCCTCAGACACCTCCAGGACAGATACAGCTGGGGTTTAGCTACAGAGTAAAGCGCTTTCTACATTGTCCATATCAAACACACTTAGGACAGGTACAGAATGGATTCAGATTCAGAGTAAAGCTTTCTCTACTCTGTCTCTACAAGAAGGAACACCCTCTTAGCACTTAAGCTGTTTCAGAATCATGTCTGTTTAACAGGATCATCGCTCTTCCCCCTAAATTTGAAAGAATATTGACTCAAACTGAATATCTGTGTATTTCCAGTGACTTTGCTGTCAAGGTAAAGCCAAAGAAGAACACAACTGTAATCGAAATCACTGGTGGCAGCAGCTCATCAGAAAGAAGCCACATTTCACAATAAGAAGAACCCAGTGAGTGAAGATTAGATTGACCTTTACAGTTCTAACTGCTTGGGATATGGGATCTATCCCCACCCAGACAAAGTCAAAGGTATACCACACGAGAAGGAGAAGGAGAAGGAGACCTGCTGAGATATCTCAATTTTTACATTTGCTGGCAACATGCACACCAAATGTTCTGCCAAAGCATTGTTGTTGAGAGAACTCAGATGGAAGGTATGACTAATTGTAAGACAGAGAGAGCATTAACACACACAGATCTTAAACAACTCACTGGAGCAGGATGCTTCACAAATATCCTTGTGCTCAATGATAGAAGAGCCAAGAACATCGGTGTGAAAGATAAGGATGGAACATTCGCAGCAATGTTCAGCCAGATGTGCCAAGTAAATGGTCCATCTCAGCCTCCTCCAGTGATCCCCAGCATTACAGATACCAGTCTTCAGCCAATTCAATTCACTCCACATGATATCAAGAAATGGTTGGAAGCATTGACAACTACAAGGCTATGGGCCCTGATAACATTCCAGCAATAGTGTTCTCCAGAACCTGCTAAACCCCCAGTGCAGTTACAACATTGGCATTTACCTGGCAATGTGGAAACTTGGCCAGGAATGCCCATTACACAAAAGCAGGAAAAATCCAACCCGGCCTATTACTGCCCCATCAGTTTGCTCTTGGTCTTCAGGAAAGTGATGGAAGGTGCCATCAACAGTGCTATCAAGCAGCACATGATCAGCAATAACCTGCTTAGTGACGCCCAGTTTGGGTTCCGCCAGGGTCACTTAGCTCCTGACCTCATTACAGCCTTCGTTCAAACATGGGCAAAAGAGTTGAATTCCAGAGGTGAAGTGAGAGTGACAGTCCTTGATATCAAGGCTGTATTCGACTGAGTGTGGCATCAAGGAGCCCCGGCAAAACTGGAGTCAATTGGTATCAGGGGGCAAACTCCCCGCAGGTTGGAGTCATACCCGACACATAGGAAGATGTTTGGAGGTCAGGCATCTCAGCTCCAGGATATCTCTGTTGCTTCATCAATGATCTTCCCTCCAACATAAGGTCAGAAGTAGGGATGTTCGCTATTGATTGCACAATGTTCAGCACCATTCGCAATTCCTGAGATATTGAAGTAGTCCGTGTTCAAATGCAACAAGATCCAGGCTTGGGCTGACAAGTGGCGAGTGACATTCATGCCACACAAATGACAAGCGATGGCCATCTCAAATAAGAGATAATCTAACCACCACCTGTTGCATTCAATGGTGTTACCATTACTGAATCCCCCACTATCAACATCCTTGGGGTTACCATTGACCAGAAACACACTGGACTCACCACATTAACACAGTGGCTACAAGAGCAGATCAGAGGCTAGGAATACTGCAGCGAGTAACTCACCTCCTGACTCCCCAAAGCCTGTCCGCCATCTACACGGCACAAGTCAGGAGTGTGATGGAATACGCCCCACTTGCCTGGATGAGTGCAGCCTCAACAACACTCAAGAAGCTTGACACCATCCAGGACAAAGCAACCCGCTTGATTGGCACCACATCTACAAGCATCCACTCCCTCCACCATCAAGGCTCAGTAACAGCAGTGTGTACTATCTACAAGATGTACTGCAGAAATTCACCAAAGATCCTCAGACAGCACCTTCCAAACCCATGGCCATTTCCATCTAGAAAGAACAGGGCAGCAGACATATGGGAACACCACCTTCAAGTTCCCCTCCGAGCCCCTCACCATCCCAACTTGGAAATATATCATCGCTCCTTTAGTGCTGTTGGATTAAAATCCTGGAATTCCTTTCCTAATGGCATTTTGGGTCAACCTGTAGCACATGGACTACAACAGTTCAAGTAGACAGCTCACCACCGCCTTCTCAAGAGGCAACTAGGGACGGGCAATAAATGCTGACCATCCAGTGACACCCACATCCCACAAGTGAACGAGAAAAACACATGACTAAATCACACAGACAAGTGTTGAAGCTGAAACTTATGTCTGAGAGTATTAGGAAAGAGGTTGAGGGTGATTCTGGATGTTGATGCATCTCCGGAAGGGTTAGGCATTTGGATCCAAAAATTCTCTCGCTAGCAAAATTCAATTATTCAAACATAGGAAAACGTACACCAGGATTGGGTTTCACAAGATTCCATGCACATCATTACAGTAAGCAGTTCACCATGGAAACTGATCACAAATCATTAGGAACGATTTGAGTTCAAACCAATGAGGAGTTTATCGATGAGAACTACCACGATTCCTGGTAAAAGTAGGAGGGTATGACTGTGACATCTGCTACAAATCTGGTACCAAAATGATCACCTTAGACACACTGAGTAGATTCCCAAATCTGAATAAGAATGCAAAAGTTCCACTAGATTTACAAAGAAGACAGTATGGTCATTAAGGCTTAAGGTGAATCTGATGAGTAGTGGTCAGCACAAGTACATTTAAAGTCAGGAAGAAACAACTAATTATCCATGATCTGAAGACACAATGGAAAGTATCATAGAAGGAATATCTGACATAATATGAAAGGTGCCAGACACTCTCAGATGCTTTTGACCAGGCAGAAATGAGCTTGGATCTCAAGAGGGTGTAATTTTTAAAGGGACAGAAATGCATTTACACAAAGATTTTTGCCAGGAGATATTATCACAGCTACATCAGAGACATATGGACATAGAGCGAAGAGGCTTGGTATGGGATATTGTATATTAGCCAGGGATCAACAATGACATTGAGAAGACAGTGTGGATGTGTCAGAGGCACCAACTACAAGCCTCTACGCGATCATGAGATTTTGTTAATCCGTTGGTTCAAAACTATAAAAGATTTATTCACTGTAGATAGCCAAAATACCAGTGTCTGCAGGAAGGAGCAGGGAAACCAAGAAAGTGACAGAAGCCAATGGAAGCAGCAGCTTGTTCTGAAACACTGGGATGTTTGGAGATGTAACCGTTTTCTCATTGAGAGGCATTTTCCTTTACTACCTCCCATCCATCACTTTGACTGTGTATCACATAGAAAGCTTCCTAAGCTCTCACTTACTGGATAATAACCCATGACTGAACCCACTGCTGTAAGGTAATGACGATAGTGGAAAGTGCCAGCAACTGTGATTAAAGTGAAATGGATCAAGTTACTCCCTTTAAAGACTGGATTTATGATAAACTATTGTTTGTTTGTGGTGTGCCTTTAAGCCTGTGTTAATGCATTTTACTCAGAAGCAATCAAAAGGGATACAGCCGCAATCTCACTTAAATCATTGAATAGGGGCAAGTGGAAAATGGTTTTCTTCAGCACCGCTGATGGGAGCTAGGAATTTCTCTCAGAAATGTTTCCATGAAAATTAAGGGATCCAGGAGCATAGAGACGTAGAAGGAGGCCATTCAGCCCCTCAAGCCTGCTTAGTCATTCAATATGAACATGGGTTGACCTCCACTTTAACTTCAATTCACCACCTTTACTCTATATCCCTACATATGCATATCTACCAAAACACTATCAATCTTCACAGAAAGTAGATGAAGGTGACGTTTAGGTGGGGTTCAGGGGCATTGCCAGTTGTTACTTGGCCAAGGGAGTCTGCCCATCTTTATCTGCCACATCCAAACCATATGAACCTTCAGCAGACATTGACAAAAAAGAAGGTAGAATTAAGGGGAATGTGACAGTACAGACACATTATTCACTCCTTAACAGAAAGGAGAGGATTGTAGTAAGTGGATGCTTTTCTGACTGGGAGGTAGATTGAATGGAGCTCCTCCAGGTTCTGTTTTAGGTCCAATTTTAATTTTTTACAAGTAATCAAAATTCAGGTGCATTGGAAGCAAATATTCACTGAACTGGTCCTTGGAGTGAAGGGACTGTTCAATGCTGAGAGATTGAGTTTCTCTGGAGTTAGCAGATAAAGAGATATTCTCTAGACTTTAGCAGAATGAGAGTGATCTCATTGAAATGTGCATGAATTCAAAGAGGTTTGACAGGGTAGACACTGGGAGATTGATTCCAATGGTCGGGGAATCCACAGTATGGGGAACACCATCACGATAAGGAGCCAATCTAGAGTGAAGGACCCGGATGAAGAGTGGTTACTCCAATCAAAAGGCTGTAAGTCTTTGGAACTCCCTATCCCAAAGAGTTGTAGATGCTCCACCTGTTGGGATATTGCAGTGATCTATGATCAAGGAGATGTTTTAGCTTCAAGGGAGTCTGTATCTGTGTAACATCCTGCCTTGTGATATTCTTGCATAAAGGCATCAGCTCCATTTGGAAAAGCTACTGCTCTACTTCAGTAATCAACCAGGAAGGCCAGGTAGTCAACCAGCTTCCACCCACATTATACCAATGTCCAGGAGAAAGTTGTAATATATTGTTGCCACCTATGATGTCACTTCTCGTTTCCATTCCAGCATCAGCCCCTCTGTCTCTGCTACCCTTCACCTCTTGTCCCACGCTCTCTGCCACCACTGCCCAATATCCCCTCCCCTCCCCTCCGTATCCTGCTCCCACACTTTTGCCGGTCCCATCAAGATTTAGAAATCGTTTCATTTCCAATTCTGATAGAAGGCCATCAACCTGAGATGGTAAATTTTACCCACTGCCAGAGCGGCTGAGTGTTGCCAGTATTTTCCACTTTTATTTTGTTGACTGTGATTCACTGCACCAGATGTGCTTTGAGATATTGAGTGATGTGTGATATTAATATAACTCTGTCCTTGTTACGATGGCAAATCAACCTTCATGCAATAAATGGAAACTGTCAGGTGTCACAACAACAAGTTTCATTTATAGAGCTGTTTTAATGCAGTCAAACATCCAGAATTCTGCACAGAGTTGAGCTGTGGAAGGAACTATTGGGATAGGTGATCAAACACTTGTATGGAAAGGTCATTTTTAAGAAGCACCTTTAAGGAGGAGAGAGAAGGGAACAGATGGAGAGTTTGAAGAAATGCTTCTTTGATTGTATGCGGTTTGTACAGTCGAAGCCAGTAAGTCTGTTGGAAATATAACATTCAGGAAGCGGAAATTTCAAGAATTTGCTATATTTGACTGGTCCAAGTTATTAAATTATAGTGACTCAGTGGTTAGCATTGCTAGGGACTAGCCCCAGGGACCCAGGTTCGATTCCATCGACAGGTGACTGTCTGTGTGGAGTTTGCACATTCTCCCCGTGCCTGCATGAGTTTCCCCTGGGTGCTCCGGTTTCCTCCCACAGTCCAAAAATGTGCAGGTTAGGTGGATCAGTTGTGGGAAATGCAGAGTTACAGGGATAGGGTGGGTGCTCTTCGGAGGGTTGGTGCAGACTCAATGGGTCGAATTGCCTCTTTCTACATTGTAGGGGATTCTGTAATAATCCCTTGAAACAAGGGCAGGGCTTGTTGTGTGGTTTTCAATACATTACACAGAACAGTTCTGAGGTCTTGAAGGGCAGATCAAGGATTACAGGCAGTCAGAGTCTGAAACAGTAAGATAGACTGAGGAAGTGAGACAGAGGCAGGCTCTGTGTTAAGCTGCTGTTAAATGAACTACCAAGAAGGTGACTGAACCACATTGATTCTGTTAATTGAGGCTATAGGATAAGCAATAACCTGCTTGTTTGGGTTCCACCAGGGCCACTCAGCTCCTGGCCTCATTCCATCCTTGGTTCAAACATTGACAACGAGCTGAATTCCAGAGGTGAGGTGAGAGTGACAGCCCCTGATATCAAGAGAGATAATAGGAACTGCCGATGCTGGAGAATCTGAGATAACAAGGTGTGGAGCTGGATGAACACAGCAGCCCAGGCAGCATCAGAGGAGCAGGAAAGCTGACATTTCGGGTCTGAAGAAGG
>NC_063359.1:5853074-5858428 GCF_021869965.1 Rhincodon typus
CGTTTCGGGTCGGGAACCTTCTTCAGACCCGAAATGTCAGCTTTCCTGCTCCTCTGATGCTGCCTGGGCTGCTTTGTTCATCCAGCTCCACACCTTGTTATCCCTGATATCAAGGCTGCATTCGACCAAGTGTGGCATCAAGAAGCCCTAGCAAAAGTGGTATCAGGGCAAACTCTCCGTTGGTTGGAGCCATACCTGGCACATAAGAAGACGGTTGTGGTTGTTGGAGGTCAATCATCTCAGCTCCAGGACATCTCTGCAGGAGTTCTCAGGGTAGTGTCCTAGGCCCAACCATCTTCAGCTGCTTCATCTCCCTTCTCTCCATCATAAGGTCAGAAGCGAGGATATTCACCAATGATTTCACAATGTTCAGTACTCTGCAGATACTGAAGCAGTCTAAGTTCAAATGCAACAAGATCTGAACACCTCATTTTGCACTGAGGACTCTGCAGCCCTCCGGACTCAATGTCGAGTTCAATCATTTTAGGTCCTGAACTCTTCCATGTCCCAGCCCCCTGCCCCACACACCAGGCCTTGTTACCACATAGCCTGCCATTACACACCCCCTGTTGTTAGTCACTAACAGTCCCCATTAACAACTATTCACCCTCCCAGCCTGATTGTTAGCAACTCCTTTGTCTGTCCAACTGCTCTTCTGTCTCCTCGGGCTCTATCTTATCGTTTACTCACTACCCCATCCCCCTCCCCATTTTCTGCATTTAAACCAACTTTTTCCCAGCTACCATCAGTTCTGAGGAAGGGTCACCAGAGCCGAAACATTAACTCTGATTTTTCTTCACAGATGCTGCCAGACCTGCAACACTGCAACACTGTTTCCAGCAACTTCTATTTTTGTTCCTGATTTACAGCATCCACAGTTCTTTCAGTTTTTATTAAGATCTGAATAATATTCGGACTTGGCTGAAAACTGGAAAATAACATTTGTGTCACACAAATGCCAGGCAATGACTATCTCCAATAAGATTCAATCTAACTATTGTTCCTTGACATTCAGTAGTATTGTTATCACTGAATTCCCCCAATATCAACATCGTTCCCATTGACCAGAAGCTGAAATGGACTAACCACGTAAACACAGTGGCCACAAGAGCAGGTCAGATGCTAGGAATACTGTGGCGAGTAACTCACCTCCTGACTCCTCAAAGCCTTTCCACTGTCCACATGCCACAAGTCAGGAGTGTGATGGAATACTCCCCACTTGCCTGGTTGGGTGCAGCCCCAACAACACTCAAGAAGCTTGACACCATCCAGGACAAAGCAGCCCGCTTGATTGGCACCACATCTACAAGCATCCACTCCCTCCACCACCGACGCTCAGTGGCAGCAGTGTGTGCTATCTACAAGATACACTGCAGAAATTCACCAAAGATCCTCAGATAGTACCTTCCAATCACACGATCCCTTCCATCTAGAAGGACAAGGGCAGCAGATACATGGGAACACCACCAACAGCAAGTTCCCCTCCAAGCCACCCTCCCTAATAGCATTGTGGATCAACTTTAAGCACGTGGACTGCAACGGTTCGAGAAAGCAGCTCACCACCACCGTCTCAAGGGCCAACTAGGGATATGGAATCAATGCTGGTCCATCCAGCGATACATATGTCCCATGAATGAATAACACGTTATATATTAATGAGGTGAGTTGGGCTGTCAACAAGGTGTTTAGCAAGCAACGATCCCCCATATCGTCAAGCAATCACCACCTCCTTGTGAGAAGCTCACCAGGCCTATTATCAAAAACATAAAAGGTGGTGCGAGAGTCTCTCGACATTGAGACAGGTCTCAGTGGATGAGTTGTTTGATTCTGCCACAAATTATGTCACAGCCCATGTTGTTCAGACCCCTAGAGCATTCTGCTCCTAGTTTTTGATTCGTTCAAATCTAAGATGTTCACTTTACTTTGGCCAATGTTCCATCCCAGTCATTTCCATCCCCAAATTTATTGGTAAGCACAACATGTACAATCTCTGCAGAGCTGGCTACTCAGTCATAGAATATTTCACTGCACACTGCTACTCAAATGGCTACCAGGCAAAATGTTAATTTGCTTAAATAAAGGTAGATGATCAACAATATTGACACAAATTTTAGCATTTGCTCAGAGATTTCTCACTGTCTCTTTTTGCTAATTGAAATAATGGGTGCTTTTGGAATGTGATTTGGACAACGTTAATTATTGCAAACAGTAGACACACAGTTTCTCCAGCTCATTTATCACTGACTTCTTTTAATGGTCTGAAAAATTATACTCAGGCTGCGGCCAATGAAGTTTAATTGGATGGACACTTTAACAGTGAGACAGAAATGATGATCTAAGTGGGGTGAGGAGGGTCAGGGCACTTACTTGGAATGGAAGCCTCTCTCTCTCTCTCTTGTTCGCTGCAAATGACTGGGGCATAGGTTTCACCAATGATGCATTAGATCCCGTCAGCTTGAGGGACCATAATTCCTGCTGCCTGGACCTCATCCAAATCCAGACCGTCCAAGCTGAAAAGGAACTTAGTAACATCCACCATGGGTAATTGAAGGGGTGACTTACACAAGCAACAGTGCTAGCCGTTGGAGTGATTGAAGACTGATCATTATTCAAGAGTGGGTCTTATAGAAACATATAAAATTATGAAGGGAATAGAGAGGATGAAAATAGTAAGCTAAAACAGAAATTGCTGGAAAAGCTCAGCAAGTCTGGCAGCATCTGTGAAGAGAAATCTAGGTTAACGTTTCAGGTCCGGTGACCCTTCCTCAGAACAGAGGCGGTCCTTTATCTGCTGCCTTTGCTCCCCCCTAGCTCAGTGATTGTGTTGCAATGTTGCAATGCTTTTGGGTGATGTAGCTGAACAGCTGGTCGCCTGTGTAAGCTGTGAGTTGTGGAGAGTGGGTGGGGCTGAGGCCAGCAGCACTGTTAAACATTATGACAGCACGCTGGAGAATCTGATGTTTGTCCTGAGCGTCACTCACCACCGATAATGGATACATGAGGTGTTGACACTGGTGCTGGGCATGAAGTGTCATTTGAAGATGACCTTCACTCCTCACAGACGTCGTTGGAGTTTTTCCAGCACTGTGGCCGGCTCTGGGAGGGCAGACTCCTAGAATTTACCTCCATGGCTACCTGCCTTTCAGAGCTGGCTTCTTGCAGAAACATAACCTCTGTCCGCCTTTCAACCTCCTGGACTAAGGCATTCTCTGTCTATCAGAGGCCCCTGCGAGCTCAGTCTCTGTCCTGTTCGTCTGTTCTGGAGTCATTCTTTCCCTCACTCCTTTCATTAACAGCTTCACCAGCCAAATGCAGCTGCTCCCACCTCCCAGTTACCCCAGTTACCCTCACACACCACCTCCCCCCAACAGTTCCTCCAGCTCACCACCACCCCCATCCTTCCTCCTTTCAGAGGAGCAGGCTGCGTTGAAGAAGTGCAGGTTAACTGTAGGTGATGTTAGCGATGTACACCATGTTGCAGGCAGCCAATCACTGAGAGAGGCAGGCTGTGCAATGTCTGCCTGGTGCCTGCACTACTTTGACTAGAAGGAATTGGTCATCACAATCTCCACAGACCCCACTCCCAGCAACAGGCCCAACCAAACGTGCTGCCCAAGGTGACTGCAGAGGGAGGTGGAGAGGTTAAGTGAGTGGGCTGAGGAGCTGGGGGAGTTGGTTTAGCTCAGTTGGCTGTAAGGCTGGTTTACAATACAGCATTAATGCTTATAGTGTTGGTTCAATTCCCCTTGTGGTCTTGCGGGAAAGGTCAATGGACTGGAAAAACTTAGCTCTGTTTTTTCCTCTCTCTCCACAGATGCTGCCAGACCTTCTCCAGTTCTGTTTGATTATAACACATGGTCTTGTCACTATTGGGTGACTGTTTGGGGAAGCTTATTGTGTACAAATTAGCTGTTGTCTATCTTATCTTATTAGCTACTCTTGAACTCCCCACTCTCCTGGGCACTGACAGCCACATGGTGAGGTGACGGCTGAGCGGTGCCATCACTGAACTGTTAATCCAGGTAATGTCTGAGGACCTGCCATGGCACATGGTGCAATTTGAATTTTAAAAAACTGGAATTGAGAGTGTTAGAATTAAGAATTATGAAACGATTGTCAGGGGAAAATCCCATTTGGTTCACTAATGTCCCTTTAGGAAAGGAAACTGCCATCCTTACCTGGTCTGGCCTACAGGTGACTCCAAACCCACAGGCATGTGGTCGACTCTTAGCTGCCCTCTAGGGTGGTAAATGCTAGCCTAGCCAGAGATGCCCTCATCCCATGAATGAATGAATTAAAAAAACCCCTTTCATATTGCCTTGGGTTGTGGACACAGACCAGAGAAAAATCCTGGGACCTTCCCAGTCAAAATGATACTGTGCTGCACCCAATGATGTCTGTGCTGAGTAAGAATGTGACAGGGCAATAAATTGTATTTACATTGCAAAGTGCTTCACAGAGGTGGGGGGAGTGTTATCAAACATAATTTGACACCAAGTCACGTACGCAGATGATAGAGAAGGTGACAAAGAGCTCAGGGAAAGCTGCAGGTTTTAAGGACCACCTTAAAAAAAGGGAGAAAGGTAGGAGAAGTGGAGAGGATTTGGCTTAGCAAACAGACAGTAATGACGGCCTCAAGCCCAATGTTCTCATAGACACAGTCAACTTGACTTTTCATTTCCAACAGAAGATCAACTTTCTTTTTTGGGATTGGAGCACCAACAATCTGTCTTGGTCCACCCACGTTGATGCAATGATCAAGAAAACACACCGACACCTCTCCTTCCTCAGAAGGCTAAGGAAATTCAACATGTCCGTAATGACTCTTACCAATTTTTATAGAAGCACCATAGAAAGCGTTCCATCTGGATGCCTCACGGTTGGTACGGCAGCTGCTCCACCCACGACCATAAGAAACTACAGAAAGTTGTGAACACAGCCCAGTCCATCACACAAGCCAAACTTCCATCCATTGATTCTGCCTACACTTCTCACTGTCTCGGGAAGGCAGCCAACAATCATCAAAGACCCCTCCCATCCTGGTTGTAATCTCTTCCAACAGCTTCCATCAGGCAGAAGGTACAAAAGCTTAAACATACATACTGACAGGTTCAAGAACAGCTTCTACCCCACTGTTATTAGACTTCTGAATGGACTTCTCAAATTTCAAATTTAATGTTGATCTCGCTCTTTGTGCACCTTCTCTGCAGCCATAACATTGTATTCCTCAATCTGTTTTATTACCCTATTGCACTTTATATGGTATGACCTAGTCTGCAGGGGGTAGTCAGAGAATGGAGCAGCAGTGCAGAGTGAGTATAAAACTAACTGAGTTGGGGGATTGCAGCCTAGTC
>NC_063359.1:5858438-5868480 GCF_021869965.1 Rhincodon typus
AGCGCAGAGTGAGTATAAAACTAACTGAGCTGGGGGATTGCAGCCTAGTCTGCAGGGGACAGTCAGAGGGTGCAGTAGCGCAGAATGAGTATAAAACTAACTGAGCTGGGGCACATTGTAGCTGTGATAAAAAACTGGAGTGATGTCACAGGAAGTTGTGACTTGATTGGCTGCTAGGAAATCTGCATTATATTTGAAAAAGAACACGACATTACAAGCAATGTATTAGCATGAATAAAGGATTGGTTAACTAACTGGAAGCAAAGAGTGGAGGTAAATGGGTGTTTTTCTGGCTGGCGATCAGTGACTAGTGGTGTGCCTTAGGGATCAGTGTTGGGGTCACAATTGTTTACAATTTACACAGATGAAGTTGGGGACCACATGTAGTAAGCCAAAGTTTGCAGATGACACTAAGACGAGTGGTAGAACAAAGTGTGCAGAGGACTCTGAGAGACTGCAGAGGGATATAGATAGTCTAAGTGAGTGGGCAAAGGTCTGGCAGATGGAGTACAATGTTGGTAAATGTGAAGTCATCCATTTTGGTAGGAATGACAGTCAAAAGGACTATTATTTGACCAGTAAAAAATTGTAGCTTGCTGCTGTGCAGAGGGACCTGGGTATCCTTGTGCATGAATCACAGAAGGTTGGTTTGCAGGTACAACAGGTAATTAAAAAGGCAAATGGGATATTGTCTTTCATTGCTGTAGAGATTGAGTTTAAAAACAGAGAGGTTATGTTGCAACTGTATAGGGTGCAGGTGAGGCCACACCTGGAGTAGTGTTTTGGTCTCCTAGCTTGAGAAAGGGCATACTGGTGCTGGAGGGAGTGCAAAGCAGATTCACTCGGTTGATTCCAGAGTTGAGAGGGTTCGTTTATGAGGAGAGACTGAGTAGTCTGGGATTATATTCATTGGAATGTAGAAGAATGAGGGGTATCTTATAGAAGCATATAAAATTACGAAAGGAAAAAATAAAATAAAAGCAGGGAGGATGTTTCCACTGGCGGGTGAAACTAGAACAAGAGGGCATCGCCTCAAAATAAGGGGGAGTAGATTTAGGACTGAGCTGAGGAGGAACTTCTTCACCCAAAGGGTTGTGAATTTGTAGAATTCCCTGTGAAATAGTTAAGATTTCCTCATTGAATGTTTTTAAAGCTAAGATTGATAATGTTTTGAACAGTATAGGAATTAAGGGTTATGGTGAACTGTGGGTAGGTGGAGCTGAGGCCACGAAAAGATCAGCCATGATCTTAGTGAAAGGCGGAGCGGGCTCGCAGGGCCAGACGGCCTACTCCTGCTTCTGGTTCTTATGTTCTTATCTTATCATGCAAAACAAAACTTTGCACTGTACTTAGATACATGTGATAGTAATAAATCAAATCAAAAAAGCAATGAATGAATTTCCTGCTTTTTCTTTCTTCACAGCCCATCTCTTGTTGCTCTGAAGTGGGTCTCCAACAATGGTGTGAGTTGGGACAATCTAGGGGACTGACCAAATGACAGCAAAGGAGGGCGATATATGTGCAGACCAACACCATTTCTACTCTTGTTTTCTTGATGGCAGAGGACACTGGAGAGGGAAGTGCCCACAAAATAAACGTAGAAGGCGTCTGTGGTTATATATAATTCCCCTTCTGAGTGGTTACTTTCTTAATGGAACAGAAAACTGAATTTGGGTGAAGCAAACAGACTGAGGTCAAAGGAAATTGAGGCTGCATCAATGAGCTTGCTCAATGCTGCCTTGAAGTCAAACTGAAGCATTAGACACTGCTTTCAACAGTCATGCCAGTCATCCATGTCAGCAGAAGCCAAACCCTACATATTTGATTCATATAAATGTTTCATAATGACACACAGAGCTTTTATATAATGCTCCTAAAGCTGGAACCTCACAGTGACACGTCATTCCAGTTGATCTGGTGCCTCAAAGCCCAATCATCATTCATAAAAGAAACCACCTTCAAAATAAAACAAGACCATCTGAAATTTACACGTTTCAGCCACTGTGTCAAACAGAGGAGTTGAGAAACCATCTTCCCTGTGCACTCCTGTTGAAGGAGCTGATGGGGACAAGGCTGAGATCTTTGTCAGTTTTCCCCACCCCTCAATCTGTCCCAGTTCCTCACTCGAACACAGATTAGTCGTGAGTAGACAAGGACAGAGGGGAAGTGTTTCTCAAAGGATGTCTTCCAGTGTAAGAAGGTGCTGGATTCTGAAAATGCCCATCCATTCTGTGGTGAATGTATGCCAAGCAGAATTTGTTGCCGTGTTTCCATTTGCCTGGATTTGGCGGATATCTGGTCCATACACTAGGTGTGGGTCATGCATTTGCTTTCAGGACAGTTAGTAGTCTTAGCAAACTATTGGTCACCATTCCATAAAAGACCTGGGAATACCTGTGGGCAACAGCCAGAAATGGTCATTTCTGTATTTGATGTTCCCCAGTTCCTCTCAGGTAAGCTGCTGCCTGATTTAATTTAACTGCTGTGGGTGTGCCAGTGAATGTCTCTGACATGTACCTGGTGACCTGTTTGAGGTATACACTGACGTTTTGATCAAGGTAATTTATAACTTGGCTCAGCAATAAACCTTTGGTGGGGCTTAGAATTGACAAGTTCCCCTGGTCCTGATGCAGTGTATTCTCAGATATTAAGGGAACTAACTACAGAGATACTGAATCCTCTGGTAGTAATCTTCTCACCTTAGATTCTGGAAAAGTCCCAGAGGATTGGAAAGATGTCAATGTGACACCCATATTCAAAAAGGGAAGGAGATAAAAATGAACAGGTAATATAGGCCAGTTCACTTAGCATCCGTTATTGGGAAAATATTAGACTCTATTTAAAAAATATTATAGCAAAGCATTTAGAAATAATCAAGCAGAGTCAGCATGGTGTCATGAAGTGGAAATTGTGCCTGACAAATTTACTACAATTCTTTGAGAGGGTAACAAACAGGGTAGAGAAAGAGGAAAGAACGTTGATATTTCAGTGAGATAGAGAAAAGGGAGAGAAGGTGAATATTCCAGTAAGGTAGAGCAAGGGGAGAGAACATGAGTATTTGAGTGCTCACTGGCATAGTCAGGCTGAGGCTTGGAGCTGCTAGAGGAGGACCATTCACCATCACCTGTCATTGCGCTAAAATCAAAACTACAAAACGGACAAGAAAAAACTGCAAACATATGGAAAGGAAAGGACTGATCAGGGATAGTCAGCATAGCTTTGTGCATGGGAAATTGCATCTCACAAATCTGATTTTTGGAGGGTGCGACCGAAAAGACTGATGAGGGTAGAGGGGTAGACGTTGTTTACGTGCACTTTAGTAAAGCCTTTGACAAAGTTCCACATGGTAGGCTGATTAGTAAGTTAGATCACATGGGATTCAGGGAGAGCTTGTTAATTGGATACAAAATTGGTTTGCTGGTAGGAAGCAGAGGGTAGTGGTGAAGGGTTGTTTTTTGGACTGAAAGACTGTGACCAGCGGTGTTCTACAGGGACCAGTGCTACGTCCACTGCGTTCATTTACATAAACAATTTGGATAAGAATTTAGGAGGCATGGTTAGTAAGTTTACAGATGACACCAAAATTGGTGGTATAGTGGACAGTGAAGAAGGTTATCTAAGATTACAAAGGGATCTAGATCAATTGGACCAATGAGCCGAGGATTGGTAGATGGAGTTTAATTTGGATAAATGTAAAGTATTGCATTTTGGTAAGGTGAACAAGAGCAGGACTTATCCAGTTAATGGTAGAACCGTGGATAGTATTGTTGAACAGAAAGACCTAGGGGTTCAGGTACATAGTTCCTTTAAAGTTGTGTCACTTGTAGACAGGGTGGTTAAGGAGGCATTTAGCACAGCTGCCTTCATTGCTCAGACCATTGAGTACAGGAGTTGGGACATCATGTTGAGGTTGTACAAAACATTGATGAAGCCACATTTGGAGTACTATATATAGTTCTGGTCACCATGCTATAGAAGGATATTATTAAATTGGAGAGGGCTCAGAAAAGATTTACCGGGATGTTGCCAGAACTAAAGGGCTTAAGTTATAAGGAGAGGCTGGATAGACTGGGACTTTCAGCACTGGAGAATAGGAGGCTGAGGGGTGACCTTATTAAGATTTATAAAATTATGAGGGGCATAGATAAAATGAATGGCAAAGGT
The DNA here is from genome assembly GCF_021869965.1 of Rhincodon typus. Classification (NCBI taxonomy): domain Eukaryota; kingdom Metazoa; phylum Chordata; class Chondrichthyes; order Orectolobiformes; family Rhincodontidae; genus Rhincodon; species Rhincodon typus. The sequence goes on from NC_063359.1 coordinate 5,862,603, forward strand.
CTTTTCCCTAAGGTAGGGGAGTTCAAAACTAGAAAAAATATTTTTAAGGTGAGAGGAGAAAGATTCAAAAGGGACCTGACGGATAACTTTTCCAAACAGAGGGTGGTTTGTTAAGTGGGATGAACTGCCATAGGAAGTGGAAAGCGTAGGTGCAGTTACAACATTTAAAAGACGTTTGGACAGGTACATGAATAGCAAAAGTTTAGAGGGATATTGGCCAAACTTAGGCAGGTGGGGCTGGTTTAGTTTGGGAAAGGGTCTGTTTCCATGCTGTATGACTCTATAGCTCTGCACACATGGAGTGGTTGGGGTAGGTGACTCGACAGGTGAGGGAGGGGCCTGTGGCAAACACTTTTACAGGTCCATGTAGTGTACAGGCAATCAGGCTGTAGCCAGCCTACAGCATTGGGCCTCTGTGTGGGTGCTGTACCTCCCTGGTAGAGTCGCTGCTGGATTGCTCTCTAACCCAGAGGGAACCAACCATTCGGGATGTTGAACAAGGGAGGACGAAGGTGGCCATGCTCCCCCAGCCTCCAGATGTGGCAGTATGCTCCCTGCGCAGACCTCCATCATTAGAAGCTTTCGTGTGCCCATGAGTGCTGCCAGACGGTGTGACAATGTGTTTAGCTCCTTCACAGAGAGACGCACGACCACATGACAGCGACCACCAGAACATTGAGCCCGAAACTGACTTCTGTTTACGAGCTTTTCTTCAACTGTGTCTCCAAAGTGTGCTGAATTGGTTTTGTACCTCCTCTCCCTCGAACTGTATCTCAGTGCACTCTCTCAGTCCACTAACAGCTGCGGAGCCCATTGGCCCTGGAGGTTTGAGTGGAAAACCCTGCAGGGGCAGGGGATGTTGTATCTAGATGGGCCAGACATGCTGAGCATCTTCTTGTCAGTGTACTGAGTGGGAAGCTCAGACGGGTGTGTGTGTGTGTGTGTGTGCCTGCTATCACTGCTTTGTCTCCATGACAATAGAGGCAATGGCCCAGAGGTATTATCGCTGGACTGTTAATCCAGAGACGCAGATAATGTTCTGGGGATCTGGGTTCGAATCCTGCCATGGCAGGTGGTGGAATTTGAATTCAATAAATATCTGGAATTAAGAGTCTAATGATGACCATGAATCCATTGTTAATTGTTGTTAAAAACCCATCTGGTTCACTAATGCCCTTTAGGGAAGGAAACTACCGTCCTTACCTGGTCTGGCCTACATGTGACTCCAGACCCACAGCGATGTGGTTGACCCTTAACTGCCCTCTGGGTGATTAGGGATGGGCAACAAATGCTGCCTAGCCAGCGACACCCTCATCCCGTGAATGAATATAGGAAATAAAAATGTGATGAGGGGGCACCTGGACCAGTGCCAAGTTTCCACTGCCACTCTCCTCTGTCAACGTGCCTTGAGTTCTGGGGTCTAGTGGGTGGACTGAGTGAGTGAAAATGTGTCTGCCTGAGAATACCTGAGTCAATGAAGTAATAGTGGGTGGCATTGCAGCTGGTGCACGGGAGTGAAAGGTGGTGAGATATATCGAGGGAGTGAGTGGGCATGCAGGGTGAATGGGTATGGGAGGCTGAGGGGGAAGAACAGCTGAGGGAATGCTTTACAGGCAACAGGGAGAGTGCTGGAGCCGTGGTGGGAGCTCTGTGCAGTGGCAGAGACAGAGTGAGGGTGAGGTGGCAGAAGGAAAAAACAGAGTAGCACTTCCCTAGTGGAGCAGACAAGGTCATTGGACCTTTTTATGGCACTGCTGGTCATTCCTCTGCACCCTGGAGTTGGTACTGACCTGGGTAGTGACCTCAGACCAAGCTGGCAGGGTCCGGTGATGCAGCCTGCTCTGCCAGTCCTCCAAGAAGAAGACTCCCCTCCTCTGGACCAGCCTGTCCACCAGGATCTCTGGGTTCCTGTCAGAGAATTATGGTGCCATCATTCCCTTCTCCAACTCTGTTCACACACCATCCACGACCAGGCAGGGCAGTTTCGGAGTGCCAGCGTCCATCTGGGTATACAGTGGCCTTCCAAACATGGCACAAGCACAAGTGATACCAGCCTTTTGGCAGATACTCACTGAGTTGTTCCAGAAAGAGTGGGTGCTAAGATGGAGCTGGAATTGGTTGTGAGGATGTCAGAGGTAGGGTGGGTTATTAATGGGGCGAGTTTGGTTAGTTTGGGGCGAGGCCTTGCAGTGACAAGCTCTCTGAAAAAACCTGATGGAACTTGGACTTAGCCAATAAAAAAAATAAGGCTCAGCCCTTAGTCACAGAGTAAAGAGTTAAAGATATATTGACATCAAGATAATCAGGGTCACTGAGTATATTCAAGAAAGAGATAGAGAGATGTTTAGACATTAAAGACATTGAGGGATATATAGAGAGAAAGCAGAAATATAGCATTGAGCTAGAGGATTAGCCATAATCATGATAATGGCATAGCAGACTCCAAGGGCTGAATGGCCTACTTCTACTCCTAGTTCTATGTTTCTAAAATCTCATTCTATAATACCATTGAGTCTCTGGGGATGGGGTCATTACTATTAAAGTCATCTGTACAATGGGGAGGCCCCCACTATAAGAAAAGGTAAACATATGGGAGGAGAGAGAGAAGAGGAGAGAGAAAGAGGAAGAGAGAAAGTGGGGAGAGACAGAGAGAGAAGGGGAGAGAGGGACAAGAGAGAGTGGGGAGGGAGAGAGAGAGAGAGGCAAGAAAGGTAGGGAGAGAGAGAGGGAGGAATGAGAAAGGGGAGAGTGAGAAGGGAAGGGCAGTATGATAGAGAGGGGAAGAGAGAAAAGGGAGAGAGAGGGAGGGGAGAAAGTGGAGAGAGGGAGAGAGAGAAGAGCAGGGGTAAAAAGGAGAGGGCGAGGAAGGGAAAGAGAGAAAGAGGTAGAGAGAGAGAGAGGAAGAGAAATAGGGGAACAGAGAAGATGGAGGGGGAGAGAGGGAGAGACAGGTGGATGGGAGAAGAAAGAGAAAGAGAGGTGGAAGAGAGATGGAGAGAGAGTGAGAGGGAAGGATAGACAGAGGGGACAGAGAGAGTGTGAGGGAGACAGTAAGAGAGAGGGAGAGGAAGGAATGGAGAGAGAGAGGGAAGAGAGAAGGAGGGATACTCAGGGTCCTTGATATACTGATCATCTTCTGCTGTGAATATTTTAAATAGCATTGCTCTTTCTCTGCCCTAGTTCTCATCTTTGAGAAGCCAAGATGTGATGCACCTGACACACATACTCTCACACAGCTGTCAGAATGACACCTTGGAAATGGTAACAAGACATTTCACAAGTTATCCTGCTCTCGATCACCACAGTGTAGTTTACTGGAATGGTTCTCATTCCTGGCATCTCCAATGGCCTATTTAAATCTCTCTGTGTCAAAAATCACTTTTTAAACGATCTGACACTTTCAATCTATCCTCTCATCAGAAGCAAAGGAAGACTTCAATTTATATAGTGCCTTTCAGGACCTCAGAACATCCCAAAAGTACGTTACAGCCAATGAAAGATTTTAGAAGCATAGTCACCTGTGTAATGTAGGAAACACAGTAGTACAGCAGCACTCAGCAAGATCCCACAAGCAACATAAAAACATAGATAATATGCTTTTAAATGACATTGGTGAAGGGTGAAATATTGTTCGGGCCACCAGGCAGAACACTGCTATTCCTTTTTGAACGAGCACCAGGATCTATTACATCCACCCGAAAGGAGAGATGAAGACACAGTTAACACATTATTAAATAAAGTAACACTCCCTTACCATAGTGGACTGATGGTCTAGATTGCATGGTTGACCCCAGTGCAAGCCTATAATGTGTGAAATAATTCTGGTATAGAGTTATAGAGTCATACAGCATGGAAACAGGCCCTTCGGTCCAACCAGTCCATGCCAGTCATAATCCCAGACTAAACTAATGCCACCTGCCTGCTCCTGGCCCATATTACTCCAAACATTTCCTATTCATGTGCTTATCCAAATGTCTTTTAAACATTGTAACTGTACCCTCATTCACCACTTCCTCCGGAAGTTCATTCCACACACAAAACACTCTGCGTAAAAAAAAATTGCCCTATAAAATAGACCTTTAAAAGGTCACCTCTCAACCTCCTATGCTTTAGTGAAAAATGCCCCAGTCTATCCAGCCTCTGCTTATAACTCAAACCTTCCATTCCTGGTAACATGCTGGTAAATCTCTTCTGAACCGTCCCTCGCTCAGTAATAAATCTGCCAGAAATCTCCGAGGACAATCAATGTTATCCCTCTCACTGTGTAACCTCAGGCTTTTTGCTACAATTTGGGAACATTCCTATGAAAGAAAGCTCGGGTTAGCTTTGTCTTCAGCCTTGAGGAGGGTTGATTTATCTGTTCTCTAATCTGAAGGCATTTTGTTAGAAGAGGGGCCCTACCAGATGCTAAGGTTGGTAATGTGCCCCAGAATGGACCCGCTGCCTCTTTGCTGCATGTGTGTGGGTGTGACTGTGAGCTGGGCACTGAAGGGAGAGGTTTCTCTGACCCTGCTCAGCCTTGCTGGTAACAGGGAGTCAGATGTAACAACTGAGCCTTTGATTCAGAACATTTTTCCCACTGGAAACCTGAAACTAAAAGCAGAAAAGGCAGGAAAGGCTCAGCAGGTCAGGCAACTTGTGTTGAGAGAGAAACAGAGAGCTCACAGAGACAATTTGTAACCCCCAAATACATAGGAAATAGGAACTGAATTAGGCCCCGTTCAGCCTTTGGCAGATCGTAGCTAGCCTTACGGGGCAGGGACACAAATCACAAGCCCCTGTGCTGCTTCTGGCCCAAGCACAAGCATCCCACTTATCCCTGGCCTCCAGCTTGAGCACAGCAGACACCCGCACTCCCATATGGTCATTGGGTCCAAACATATCCCCTTGTCCTCAGCCTTGGACCTTCCACCTTCCTGCACCATCAGTTACCTTTGTACCTAATGATATATTGCCCCCATCTTGAAGTGACTGAGCATCCACAAATCTCTGGGGTAGAGATTTTCAGAGATTCATTTCGCTTTGAGAAAAATAATCTCTTCTAATTTCAAGTCAATTAGATCATCTCTCATTCTTTACAATTCCAGGGAATTCAGACATTACTCAATGTCTCCCCAAAAGACAATTCCTTCATCCCAGGAATCATTCCAATCAATATTTATTGCACTCCCTCGGGGGTGAGCACGTCCTTCTTTGGATAAGAATGTCTAAACCATATGGGGCACTCAAGCTTTGGCCTCACCGATGCTCTGTATAATTTTACTGAGATTTCTTTCCTCCTGTATTCCATTCCCTTTGGAACAAAAGCTGACTGATGATTTGCTTTTCTAATTGCTTGCTGTACCCTCATTAGTTATCTCTGATTCACGTACAAGGACACTCAACATCCCTCCACATGTTAACATTTCCCATCCTCCAATTATTCAAAACATCTGCGTTTTCTGATACTTTTCTGACCAATGTGGAGAAATTAACACTTTGCCACATAGTATGCCTTCTGCTATGTTCTTGCCCACCCACCCAACGTGTCTACTTTCCTCTGCAGTCTCTTAGTTCCCTCATACACAGCTATCCATATCACAAATTGGGTAGCAGCAGAGATTTGCAAAGGTTTTATTGTAAATTTATAGTATAGTACAAACGTAAGTTTTCACCTTTCTCTGTCGTTAAACCAACTGCCCACGGGGGAAGAACTTAGCTTTTTTTTGTTTTTAATTAACCCTACCACAAGTTAACAAAACACCCAGAACAATACTTATCATCAGGGACAGTAATAGTAAGAAAGGTCCAAGAGGGGAAGAAACAACTTGGGGGTGTGGTGGTGGGGGTGGGGGGATGGGGGGATGGTGGTGGTGGAGGTGGGGGGGTGGGGGGATGG
>NC_063359.1:5868580-5874192 GCF_021869965.1 Rhincodon typus
GGGGGGGGGGGGGGGGGGGGGGGGGGGGGGGGGGGGGGGGGGGGTGGTTGTGGTGGTGTAGATTAGAATGGTGTTGGAAGTGGAGATAACGTACTCCAAACCCCACAGCACCCATCTCCCTCTGGAAGCTTAAACAGTGCTGGTGAATACTACGAGCTCCATCTCCAAGGACATCTGAACATGAACATTGGAAAATCTGACTCTTTTTTATTTTGTAGACCCACCATCCAATTAACAAGCCCTGCACAACAGGGTCTGTGAGAAACTAACTCTTTGAGCCTTCAAGGGACATACATTTCTAAGTTTAACATTTGTGACTCCACATCAAACTTTGTATCATCAGCAAACGTACATATTATACTCAGTCACCTCATCTATTTCACCATAGTCCCACTCTCTCAATAGAGAGACAAGTGGTGGTGGTTTAACCTGAGGGTCACCAGGCCTCAAGTGAGGGGAGAGGTTGAGAAGGAGAGTCCTTCATGGTAACCTCAGGCACTGAACTCACACTGCTGGCATCACTCTGTGCTGCAAAGCATCAATCCAGCCAACTGAGCTAACCATCGCTAAGTCTCCAGTGAGGAGATAACCTTATATGGACGGGCTGGTCAGATGGGCTGATCAGTGGCAAATGGAATTCAATCTAGGAAGTGTGAGGTGATGCACCAGAGCAGGACAAACAAGGCAAGGGAATACATGATGCACAGTAGGACCCTGAGAAGCACAGAGGGTCAGAGGGACCTTGGTGTACATGTACACTGATCTCTTAATGTATCAGGACAGGTAGATGAAGTGGTGAAGAAGACATATAATTATTAGCCATGACATAAAGTTTAAGAGCAGGGAGGTTATGTTGGAAAAGTATGAGAGTTGGTTAGGCCATAGCTAGAGGTATTCACCACATCCACTCCTTATCCATTTTACCTGAGACATTATCTCAAAAGCAGTTACCATTTTATCATAAAAAGCCCTCAACTGATCTGTGAAAAACAATGTTCCTTTTGCAAATCTGTGTTGACTCTGCTTAATCAGATTATAATTTGCTAAGTACTTTTATTACTACATCCCTACTAATCGATTCCAGGATTGTATCTTTTCCCCTCCTATGTCTTTTCTAAATAATGGGATTATGTTTGCTACTTTCCAATCCTGGCGAAGTGTTGTGGAACCTAAGGGATTCTGAAAGACCTAAACAAATGTACCACTATTTCTGCAGCTCTCTCTTATTCAAAAGAGGCAGGCCAGGGGATTTGTTTCATAGGAACACAGAAACAGGAACAAGTCATTCAGCCCCTTGAGCCTGTTCCACCATTTAATAAGACCATGGCTAATCTGTGGTCTAACTCTATATGCCTACCTTTGGTCTATACCCCTTAATACCTTTGCTTAACAAAAATTTATCTACCTCAGATTTAAAATTAACAACTGATCCAGTATCCACTGTAGTTTGTGGAACAGAGTTCCAAACATCTACACCCTTTGTGTGTAGAAGTGCTTCCGAACATCTCTCCTGAACAGTCCAGCCCAAATTCTCAGATTATGCACCTAGTTCTAGAAGTTACCATGTGCTCCAATTCATTTCTCCAGTTTTTTTTTTAATTGATAATCATCATTTGTACTAGTCCCTTGGTTCCCTGTTATTTCTGGATTTGTGTGTTTTCTACCATGAAAGTATAGAGTATTTGTTTCAAGTCACTGCCACTATAACTTCTGCCTCTAGTAGAACATTAAAAAATTGTAAACTTCAGAAATCTTTTACAATCTGTTTTTATGCTAGTCTACTCTCTTATTCTTACTTTCCTTATCTGCGTTGTATGAATCTATAAATCTATTATAGTCAATCTTCCCTACCAATTCCGTTTCTACCAGGGGAGTATTTAACAATTTCCTATTCCTAAACTCTCGATCTACACTGCAGGGATTCCATGATTCTACATAAAAATAATTTGTTCTCTAGATCCTCGACATATTGATCTAGAAAATCATTTTATTAATATTTCATGAACTTGTTCACCATATAATCATTGCAAATTTGGTTTTCCCAATCTTTATGAAGATTATAGCCTTTTATTTTACTAAATTCTCTTGTTAAATGTGTCCCTAATATCTTGATTGATACCCTGCCCTACACTACAACTGTTACTATAAAAGGGGGCTAGAAACAACTCCCACCAATGCTTTATGGCCCTTGCCATTTCTTAGTTCTACCCAAAGTGATTCAACACCATGATTTTCTGAGTTAAGATCCTACCTCTCTCCTAACTCTAATCCACCCTTCATAATTAACACTCCACCTCCTCTTTTCCATTTGCCCATTTCTTACAAAAGGTAAGGATACTGGAATGTTTAGCTGTAGATCCTGGTCACATTGCAACCATGTCTTCATACTTACTATTAAATCAAATCTACTAATTTAGGCGTGTGCTAATAATCTTTTGTTTTTGCACAGTCAGTATTGTCGTTAGCTTTAATATTTTCAAATGTTCCTCGCCATTACTTTTATCAACAATGCCCCTATGCAGTTATTTATTCCCAGTGTCTCTCCCAGAAACATTCTCTGCAAAGCATTCCTCTGCTCTACAAACCTAGAATCCCCCTTCTTGTTTTTATATTTGGCTTTCCTGACATCTCTCCCCCTCCAGCTATATTTAGTTTAAAACCCAATAGTGTCCTATTTACATGATTCACCAGGGCAGTTTAAGTAGAACCAGTCCCAGAGTAATATCTCCCTATCCCCCAATATTAGAGCCAGATCTCCATGAAACGAATCCTCTCCCTCCCATTCCCTGACATTGCAGTTTGTTTGCAGCAGCTGTTGTTCAGTCCAACAACTCTGATCTGAGCCAAAGTTGCTAAAGACACAGTCATGCAATGTTCCCCACAAAATGCCCTGGGCTGCAGTTAGGACACAGTACCTGCTACGTCACATCTGATAAACTTATTGATCTGAATAATTAGACAGGTACTTTTTATATTTAATCTACTGTTGTATTTTTATGAATTAATCAAATTATTTAATTGAAATAACTAATTGGTAAAGTAGGAGCAAATTGGCATTTCCAAGATTGGAGACAGAAATCACTCAATAGCTGCTGCAGATAAAAAACAAAATGAACAGCGACTTGACTTTGAAACTTTGTTCCCAAAGCACGTTTTCAAAATCACTCCGTGTGCTCCCTACATTCAGGTGAGGTGGATGTAGGTGAGAATTTAAAAAATTAAAAATCTGAAAGCCAGCTCAACATGATCCTAACTTGATTCCAATCCACACTTTTATTAATATTTGAAATCTTTTAAGGAGGCAGAACAACTTCATTTCAACAGGGTTTACATTTTTAACTCAAATTGGCCAGGTTTCCTGGGCCTCAGAAAGCCCAGCAGTTAAGAGGAGACAAGGAGAATTAAATCCATGAACTGTGTATGTTTACAGCACAGCCTGTGGGCCAAGAGCATTTTATCCTCCAGGCCCACTTGTAAACACAGCTTCTGTCTTTTTCCTTGCCACCCCCACTCCATCACCTGAGTACCTCCCACTCCAATCACCCTCTACATTTTTTTTTTATCATCATTCATGAAATGTTAACATCATTGGCTAGGCCAGCATTTATTGGCCAGAGGCCAGTTAAGATTCAATTGATTGCATTGCTGTGGTTTTGAAGTTATGTATAAGCCACACCAGGTGTGGATGACAGATTTTCTTCTGGAAAGGGCACTAGTGAACAAGATAGGGTTTTATGACAATTAACAGTGGTCACTATTAGACTAGAGTTAAAGTTTAGACTTTTTGATTGGCTTCCAAATTCACGGTCCAGCATGCTGGGATTCGAGCCTACGTCCAAGAACAATAACTTGGTTTCTAGATTACTATTGCAGTGAGTTTATCACTACACCACTGCCATCTCTCCCTAAGCACCATCTCTCAAACCAATCATCAATTTTCCACCCCAATCCACCCTCATCACCATCTGTACACCCTAGACCATAGCCTAAGATGTGAGCACTGTGTTAGTCTGCCCCCGCTGCTGCCCTGTCTTTTGGGAAAGTGTAAATAAAAACTTTTCCTGTTGCAAGAAGTGATACCTTTGACCACTGTCCTCCCACACCTCCAATCATCTTTCCCTTTGACCAGGATCTCCCCTAACCCCTCGGCCCACTGTACTTCTACTTCACCACAACCTCACTCCCTTGGCCTCCCTATGGTCATCTTGCTCAGTTGCATTGGCTGTATTATGTTAAAGAGCTTGAAGGTAGAGTTGCAGGTAGACAGGCTAATGAAGAAGGTGTTTGGTAGGCTTGTCTTTATTAGTCAGTGCATTGAGTCTAGGAGTTGGGAGTCATGTTGTGGCTGTACAGGACATTGGTTAGGTCACTTTTGGAATACTGCATTCAATTCTGGTCTAAGATAACAAGGTGTGGAGCTGGATGAACACAGCAGGCCAAGCAGCATCAGAGGAGCAGGAAGGCTGACGTTTCAGGCCTAGACCCTTCTTCAGAAAATTCTGGTCTCCCTGCTTTAGGAAAGGGCTCAGAAAAGATTTACAAGAATGCTGCCAGGGTTGGAGGGTTTGAGCTATAGGGAGAGGCTGAATAGTCTGGGGCTATTTTCCCTGGAGCATCAGAGGCTGAGGGGTGACCTTATAGAGGTTTATAAAATCATGTGAGGCATGGATAGGGTGAACAGCTAAGATCTTTTCCCCAGGGGTGCGGGAGTCCAAAACTAGAGGACATAGGCTTAAGGTGAGAGGGGAAAGATTTAAAAGGGACCTGAGGGGCAACTTTTTCACATAGAGGGTGGTGCATGTATGGAATGAGTTGTCAGAGGAAGTGGTGGAGGCTGGTACAATTACAACATTTAAAAGGCATCTGGATGGGTATATGAATAGGAAGGGTTTAGAGGCATATGGGCCAAATGCTGGTAAAATGGGATGAGATTAATTTATGATGTCTGGTTAGCATGGACGAGCTGGACCAAAGGCTTGTTTCTGTGCTGTATATCTCCATGATTCTATGACTCAAATAACGGTGCCCTGCAGTAACTATCCACCGTGTGACTTGGAATTCCAAGATTCAAGTCCCAACCTCTTCCCTCTGTTTCCTCCTGTAAATATCTGGGCCTTTGCTTCAAGTCGATTAACTTCCATCAGAACTCATTTTAGTGAAAGCCTGATAATCAGAGGCTGCGTCGATATATTTCGGTGAAGGGCAGTGCGAAGGCCAGTTTGAGTTAAGTGTTATGGGTTTTATCCAAATGTCACTCCTTAGCATAAAGAGTGGTGACTCATTGTTTATTTCTGCCGCCTTGACGATTCATTACCCCTCTCATCCAGACTCTATTTCTTTCATTCCACTGACTTTATGTTGAATGTGAATCTGGTTTCTGCCAACTAACCACAACCTGCCTTCTTTCCATTCAAGCACTTTGCACTGTCTCTATCTCTCATCCTGTGTGTCTGTGTCTGTGTGTGTATGTGTCTGTGTGTGTCTGTGTGTGTGTGTCTGTGTGTGTGTCTATGTGTGTCTGTGTGTGTGTCTGTGTCAGTGTGTGTGTCTGTGTCTGTGTGTGCCTGTGTGTGTGTCTGTGTCTGTGTGTGTGCCTATGTGTGTGTCTGTGT
>NC_063359.1:5874202-5888221 GCF_021869965.1 Rhincodon typus
TGTGTGCCTATGTGTGTGTCTGTGTCAGTGTGTGTGTCTGTGTGTGTGTGTGTCTGTGTCTGTGTGTGCCTGTGTGTGTGTCTGTGTCTGTGTGTGTGGCCAAAGTGTGTTCTTGTTTTCCCTCTTCGCCTCTTTCTTGTTTTTCTCAACTTTAACTCACCTGTTAGATCTTTTCAACAACAGTCTAAAGCTGAAGTCTTGCCGGTTTACCTTTCCACACTAATAGTGGCTGGGTGTTTTCTGATGTTGTGTTCAGTACAATGGCACCATCTGCTGGTTCTGGTATCTCCAGCTGTAAAGTCTGAACACTGAGCAGCAGACAATTTTGGGCGAGATGACAGATGCAGAGATGTCTGAAGGTTGGTAATGTACCTGTGCAATACTCTGTGTCAGTGTGGAGGTGGAAGAATAGGGACAGGCTTGTTCCACTGTCCAATGAGATCCTGCCTGTTCCTGTGCCAAAACTTCATCAATCACCTTTGTTCCATTTCCCTCAAAAGCAAGCAAAAAGCATTGATTCAGAGACCTTCCACCCCAACCTTAAGTTCACCTGGACCATTTCTGATACATCTCTCTCCTTCCTGGACCTCTCTGTTTCCATCTCTGGCAACCACCTAGAAACCGATATCCATTTCAAGTCCACCAACTCCCACAGCTACCTAGAATACACATCCTCTAACGCACCTTCCTGCAAAAATGCTATCCCCTATTCCCAATTCCTTCGCCTCCGCCACATCTGCTCCCAAGATGAGGCATTCCACTCCTGAACATCTCAGATGTCCTCATTTTTCAAGGACCGCAACTTCCCCCACTCAGTGGTTGAGAACGCCCTCGAGCATGTCTCCCGCATTTCCTGCAACTCATCCCTCACAACCACTCCTCGCAATAACAACCAAAACAGAATCCCCCTCGTCCTCACGTACCACCCCACCAACCTCCGGATCCAACGCATCATCCTCCATCCGCCATCTGCAATCCGACCCCACCACCAAAGTCAATTTTCCCTCCCCACCCTTATCTGCTTTCCGGAGGGACCACTCTCTCCGTGACTCCCTTGTCCGCTCCACACTCCCCTCCAGCCCCACCACACACGGCACTTTTCCCTGCAACCGCAGGAAGTGCTACACCTGCCCCTTACACCTCCCCCCTCACCCCCATCCCAGGCCCCAAGAAGACTTTCCACATCAAGCAGATGTTCACCTGCACATCTGCTAATTTGGTATACTGTATCCGCTGTTCCCGTTGTGGCCTCTTCTACATCGGGGAAACCAAGTGGAGGCTTGAGGACCGCTTTGCGGAACACCTATGCTCGGTTGGCACTAAACAACTGCATCTCCCAGTCACGAACCATTTCAACTCCCCCTCCCATTCCTCAGACAACATGTCCATCCTGGGCCTCCTGCAGTGCCACAACGATGCCACCCGAAGGTTGCAGGAACAGCAACTCATATTCCGCTTGGGAACCCTGCAGCCCAATGGTATCAATGTGGACTTCACAAGCTTCAAAATCTCCCCTCCCCCTACCGCATCCCAAAACCAGCCCAGCTCGTCCCCGCCTCCCTAACCTGTCCTTCCTCCCACTTATCCCCTCCTCCCACCCCAAGCCCCTCCCCAACTCCTACCTACTAGCCTCATCCCGCCCCCTTGACCTGTCCGTCCTCCCTGGACTGACCTATCTCCTCCCTAACTCCCCACCTACACTCACCTTCACTGGCACCATGCCCACCTCTTTGACCTGTCTGTCTCCTCTCCACCTATCTTCTCCTCTATCCATCTTCTATCCGCCTCCCCCTCTCTCCCTATTTATTTCAGAACCCCCTTCACCTCCCCCATTTCTGAAGAAGGGTCTCAACCCAAAATGTCAGCCTTCCTGCTCCTATGATGCTGCTTGGCCTGCTGTGTTCATCCAGCTCTACACCTTGTTATCTCAAAAAGCATTGATTGATCTGTGTCTCAGGAGCTGCAACATTGACACCATTTTGAGAGAGCAAGTTTTCATTCTAAGATTGTAACTGTTTGGGGATTCTACACCAGAGGAAATAACTTCTCTGGATCTCTTTTTCTATTCATGCGCAGGATGTGGCACATCACATTTATCAATATTTTCTAAACAACTTGTTTAGAGATGTCATTACGCCTCTGTAGAGCAGCTGAGGCTTTTGGGCTCAGTAGTAGGGAGACCCCCACTGCCCCACAACAGCTTCTGTTCTTTGTATTTTACAGCTCTTAGTCTGAGGTCATAAATGCTTTTAATCAATCAGTTCAGATATGTTATCACACATATACCTCTAGAGCAGCTGGAACTTGAACTCAGGCAATACCACTACACCACAAGACACCTAGGCCAGCATTTATACCCATAGTCCTGTTAGGAAGGGTTCCAGGAATTTGACTGAGCAATAGTGAAGGAACTATTCTCTGCTGCTTTCAACCCTCAAAACTCAGGTAAATGCAGCCCAACATAAGGCAGTATGCTTTCATAATTTAACACTTTTTTATTCCAGGTAAGTAGGGCTTCTGAGCCCAGGACTTGTCCGCTCTGTCCATTTTTCCTTTCATTTCTTTTCTTCTCTCCTTTCTCATCTATTTTCTCGTTTAGTTTATTGACCTGTTGTTGAAGAGCTCGGTTACAGCGACGGCATCAGTGGCAGCGTGTGGGCCGAGCACGGGCTCGAGGGGGGCCCAGAGACGACTCGTGCCTGCTGCGGTGGGGGTGAGTTTGGGTTCCCATCAGCGTCTGCATTCGGCGCAGATTCAAGGAGCCATGTTTGGGCCCAGTACGAGACCCAGTGGCATCGGCAGGTGGCTCGGCGAGGTGGACCCGAAGAAACAGAGTCGAGTTTGGGCCAGTGCGGTACCCAGTGGCATCGGCAGCTGTATTGGTGGCGTCTAGTGAGGTTCGGTGTCGGTAGAGGTGAGATGGCGCTGAAGACTGGTGACTTTCGTTCCGGCAGCAGCATGGCAGAGGGGTCTTGTGCCTGGCCACCAAGCCCACGGCTGTAAAGTTGAAAATTTTTCTTTATTCCTATTCTTTCTGCTTTTATATTCTATGTTTTGGTTTATTTTTCTGTGTTTTATGATGGTACCGGAGAGTGGCGACACTATGCAACGCTTTTCACTGTATTTTGCAACAAAACATACGTGACTATAAATAAATCAAATCAGTCTGGTGACCCTGCACGCATTGCACCTCCTCCAAGGCTTATATATCCCTCCTGAACTGTAATGCCGAGGACTGAACATGGTTTTCAGATAGACTGTGAACAAGTCTCTGCTCAATAAGATACCACTTTCTCCACTTTGTATTGCAGCCTTTTGAAATAAAAGGCAGTATTCTATTACCATTTTAATTACATTTTACACCCACATACTGGTTTGTAGCAATTGGAGGCCTGGAGCTGTTAACTACATAAATGAGCATTAAATGAATAGAGATGGGTGGGTGGGTTACTCCTTCAATAACAACTTGTTCGCATATTTTCATTTGTTTCCCATTTAAGCAATAAACAGATCTTGTTGCATTCAGTCCCGTGTAAGATGGATCAGGGGCTTCTAAGGCTTTTCTTGTGGCCTTAAGGAGCATGTGTTTCCAGGTGAAGACAGGCTGTGTTACATTGCAGACCTTATGTAATTATTTGGTTACACTTCAGCCCCATGTTTCTGACCTACAGCCACCCATTATGAAGGCAGGGGCAGGCAGATCTAGCAATATCCTTGCAAGCCTGCTCTTGGGCTTGGTCAATGTGGCCTTCAAGAAGACCATGTGGCTGACAGTTGAGGCACTGTTTGAGGAACTGCCTGTGCTTCTTCCACGGCAATATTCGTCCCTGGGTATCCTTAGGGAGGAAATCTGTGGTTTTCAGACCTTATAGAAGTTTATAAAATTATGAGGGGTATAGACAGAGTTAATGGTAGTTGTCTTTTCCCTAGAATGAGGGGGGAGGGATTTCAACACTAGGGGCACATTTTTAAATTGAGAGGGGAGAAATTTAAAAAAGACATGAGGTGCAATTTTTTTTACACAAAGGGTGGTTTACATGTGGAGTGAACTTCCTGAGGAAGTGGAGGATGTGGGTTCAGTTACAATGTTTAAAAGACATTGGGATAAGTAACATGAATAGGAAATGTTTGAAGGGATATGGGCCAAATGCGTGGGACTAGTTTAGTTTGGGATTATGTTCGGCATGGACAGGTTGGACCGTGCTCTATGACTCTATGACCGTATGACTCTAGGTGGCTTTCCATAACAAATCAACACAGGAGGGGCTGGTATGCATCACCAGCCTTGAGAATTATATTTTAAATCAAATTTGCTAAGTTTCCTTTAAAGACTTATTTTTGTTAGAGTGCCCTGTAAGGGGTGGCCTGTCAGCTATTAGTTTATTGTACTTATTTGACGGTACTCAGTAAAGTATAAAGAGGTTCTTTCTTCTATGACCAGTGTGTGCACAGGGGCTACAGTATATCCTCACCTCCAAAACTGCATCTGAATTTGACAGGTTTCCACTGAACTTTATATGTTTACAGTAAAGTCATAGATCCCTTCTAAAGTAGATGATGGTTAGTTCATTTGTTTATTGGTTGATTGCATGTCAAAAAGCACACAGCAAGTGTTTCTTTAAAGACACAATGATTGACACAGGTAGCGTTGTAGGAGCTATACATTTGTAATACCTCGCTTTGTGAATAAATCTAAAATTGAGAAAAAAATGACTCCTAGTCTGCTCCTTCCCCAGCTGGCCATCAAAAATTTAACACGAACATCCAAATTTCTTTTCATCTTATTATCTGATGTAAAGTCATTGGACTCAAAACATCCCAAAGGCAACTAGGACAAAAAAATGTTGACCAGCCAGTGACGCGCACATCCCATGATTGAATAAAAAAAATTTAACTCTGTTCTCTCTCCACAGATGCTGTCAGACCTGCTGAGTTTCTCCAGCAATTTGTTTTTGTTTCTGATCTCCAGCATCCACAGTACTTTGTTGTTTTATTCTCTGCTTCTTCATTGTTTCTAGTCTCAAGTCCTTATTAACAAATAAAGACAACAACATATTCTAAACAATTTGCATTTTGGAGCTGGGTAAACCAAGAAGGGCATCCATTTCTCAAAAGTCCGGTGTAGAGGTTTAAGAGGAGATGCGTTTTTTTCCCCAGTCAGAAGTCACACAACAGGTGATGAAGGGGCAGCATTTTGAAAGCTTGTGTTTTCAAATAAACCTGTTGGACTATAACCTGGTGTCATGTGATTTCTGACTTTGTCCACTCCAGTTCAACACCAGCACCTCCACATCATGGCAGTCTTTTTCCTGTGACAGAGACACAACATTGCAGACTAGCAGACAACATGAGATAAGATTGAATAGGAAAACCAACAACTTCATAGACTGATACGGCACAGTAGGAGATGATCCAGCCCATTGTGTCTGTGCTAACTCCTACAAAGAGCAAGGATCTAATCTGCCTTTACAACTGGCAACAGATGCAGTGATTGATGTTTCGCCTCCAGCAGGGTATTTTTGCCTGATGAGGCAAAATAATATGCAGTTCTGGAATCCACATTATAAGAGGCACATATGGAGATGGTGCAGAGGAGATTCACCAGGATGTTGCCTGGGTTAGAGGAATTTAGTCATGAAGAGAGACTGGACAGACTACAGTTGTTTTCTTTCGAGCATTGGAGACTAAAGAATTTATACTGCATATTAACTGTGAGACATAACTCAACATTGCCTTTTTCAAAAGAAAAAAAGAAAATCTCAAGCAGATGTACATGACTGTACATAGGTACGTGCTTTTAAATTCAATAATTATACAAACAGTAGAACAGCACTATCAAGATTAGCAAATCAAACTTAGATATAATGTTCTGGAGATTGAACAATTCAGCCCGATCTGGTGATTGTATATATCGAATGGTATACATGGTTACAATTTGGTTGCCTTGCTCCTGGTTGTCTGTCAGTCTTTATCATTGCACTATCATCATCAGCAGAGATTATTTCCTCATTGTATCTAAGCGTGATTTTCATTGGTCTGACCTGGATTCTGTTCCTTCCTAATATAGCGCCAAGGTCAGTAATGACTTCATATGATCTGGGCTGGTGCATAATTTGTGACTGGATCTCTGACTCATTCTCTCTGTGCAATTGTAGTAGTTCTCTACCAGCTCACTGGGTCATGTATTTCTTTCATTCTCCTCTGTCTTTCAAAAAGAATGTCCTGTGTCTAAGAATGGTTAGGTAGTTAGTTACTGGGCAGGGTCAATTGCACTTATGTTCTGAACATAGGATTACCGTCTCTGATGTAAATTTTCTTCATGGGTGTTGAATGAAAATTCAGCAATGCAATGAGGAAATCTTGTATTGTCACTCAACGTGCGATGATGACTGATTTGCTAGTACATTCTGCTGGACGGTTTGAGTGTGGCTAGTGGGGTGACAATATGATATATCTTCAAGTGGTTTGCTGGTGAACTGTTAAATTTGTCAGACATATGGTAAGATTGAATAGGAAAATCTACAACTTTGTAGAGTCATAGAATGATACATATAGCAGGAGATTATTCAGCCCATTGTGTCTGTGCTAACTCTTATATAGAACAATGATTTGATCTGTTCAAGCGTGCCAAAAATAATAGGTGATGGTTGCACTCATTGTGTTGCTAAGTTATGGAACAATGGGAAATTTAGAGAAGTGCTCTGTCACAAGATGGAGTACAATCTTCCCTCTGTAACGTGAACATATCTGTTGTATGCTTTAACCATTAAATGAAATGGGGCATCATGTGGATGTAGAGGCTCCCTCTGCAGCTGAGGTTATGCATTTGGTATATCTTATATGCATTCATGAGCCATTATCTATCCTGATTCTTCCCTGGCCAGTATTCAGATTTGTCATATGTGTTCAATCCCCATGTGTCCCTGCATGTAACATGGATATCCTGGTGTAATGTTTTTTGATTTTGTTTGTTTTTGCCCTTCAAAATAACTTACCATGACATCCTAGTCTCATGTAACTCTTGTAGTTGGTTATCTTCAGCATTTGCTAATTGCACTGTTCATACTGGGTTCATATCGAAGTGTAACAGATCAACCTTGCGAAGGTCTTCAATTTCAATGTCTAGAGAACCCATGTATAGAGCAAGAGGGACATCCCAGTCTTGGTCTTTGGGTGGGTTGGATAATCTGCTCATTGTGTCAGACATAGTTATCCAGTACCTGGCTTGTATCTGACTTCAATGTCTTAACACTTTGATAAGTAAACACCGTAAACATAGTGGTGCACTTGTTAGTGGTTTATGGAAGACCATTTCTCACGGCTAGGGTCTGTTTCAACAGTGAATTTCGTGTCAAGCAAGTGCGTGTGTGAAACTACATGATTTTAACTAGCAGAGGAAATGTCTCATACTCTATATTGGATTGTGCAGATAACAAGGCTTGCAAAACAAAAAGAGTAGGTCTTTCATTCTGCAAAAGACAGAAACCTAGGCCTTTATTCAAAAGCCAAGACCTTGGAAAAAGATACAGGTGACCAACAATACAGTACAACAACACAACACTGGTAGGCCTTTTTGTGATGCATCCATCACCAGAATTGGGTCTTTCCTGAGATCGTTGTACTGTGGTAGGCAAGATTTTACAGACAGAAGCTGCTTGAGAGAATCAAAAACATTTTGGTGGTTGTCTTGACGCACACTAGGGATGTCCTTCTTGAGTAAATCTCTCAACAGAGATCCCATTTCTGCCAAGGTGCAAACGTTTGGTAAAAAGAAGTGACATCATCTTGAGCATGACCATTAAGATTTTCAATCATGTCAGAGCAATCTGGGTGGCATTGTTTAAGATTGTTGGGTAATTTGAGTTGTCACATCTGGTCAGTTCTAATCTGGTGGGTACGGGTTGAATTACCTGAATTGTGGCTAAATTGTGATCCGTGTGGATTGGTTGCACTGCCACACTGAAACATTTCGATCTACCAGGCAGAAGATTTTGTGAATGCAAGGTGAACTTGCATATCGGCAGTGTGACTGTGCCAATGCATGGCATTGGTTATCCATTATATGTTGTGGGATGGCCCCTTGTAGGCTGTACCATGGAGCACCATTTTATAGGGTATACATCTTCTAGGATGAGCAATGGTAGCATGTAGACAGTAACTCTTTCACCGATTCTGGCTTTGACGGTGTGTCACACTGTCTTTTCAGGATGTACAATGTTGAGGGCTGCAAAAGCTTCTGATGACTGTATACAATTGATATCCTCTGTGAGGCTGGCAATATGAAAAGACTATTCATCTTCTGAGGTTTACTTTTCATTTTGTTGGTGGTGCACATCGAAACGTATCTGCTTATGCACATTTTTAATGAAGACTGTCTTTATTACCTGTGTTGTGGTGTGCCATCTTGTTGGTCACTTGCTTTTTTTCCCTCATGGTCGGGCTTGGCTTTTGAAACCAAACTTTCTGCACATGCATGCCTGATGGCCTTTGTTGCCATATGCTTTGCAGGAGTGAAGTGGACAATGCCTGATAGGTACGACAAACCACATCTGTCACAGATCTTGCTGGTTTGGCACAATTTGTTGTGTGTAGCAATAGTGCTGTCAGCAGCTTTTTTTCATTCATTCATGGGATGAAGGCATCGCTGATCAGGCAGCATGAATTGCCCATCCATAATTGCCCAGAGAGCAGTTAAGAGTCAACCACATTGCTCTGGATCTGGAGTCACACGTAGGCCAGACCAGGGAATTATGGCAGTTTCCTTCCCTGAAGGACATTAATGAACCAAATGGGTTTTTCTGACATCAGCAATGGATTCATGGTCATCATTAGATTCGTAATTCCTGATATTGTACTGAATTCAAATTCCACTATCTGCCATGGTGGAACATTGTCTGGGTCTCTGGATTAACAGTCCAGCGATAACACCACTAGGCCATTGCCTGATATCTATATTCCAACAAAACTTCAATGGTATGGCCCTTTTTCTTGCCCAAAAGATCTTTCCTGGAGACTTCCAATGGCATAGAGATGATTACCAATTTGATTAGGCTCTGAGAGTTCTTCCTTGGAGATATCACCCTCATGTTCTTTGCTGCAGTGCCTTCCAACAGAGTTATCAATAGACTCTTGGATTTCTGTCTGTATGAAGTGAGTTGGAGTCTGTAAATCTGGAAGTTGACTCATTCCTTGAACTGGTCTTCAAGCTCTATCCAGATTTTTTTTTTATCATCATCAGAAAGGCTGGATGCATTTATTCTGCAAAGCCACACCTTGTAAAAGCTAAAAAGATTTTCAGAGATCTCCTGTCTGGAACCTTTATTGCTTGATCTGTAAAGTAAAGCCATATATTTGTTTAAATAGCTTTAATTCAATGAAGGTGTCACATGCTGCCCAATCCATAATTAAATTGAACTACGCTGCAGGGCTTATTTATTCCTTGGTTTGTATTCTATCCTTTTTTACTTGCTTCTACATTTTTCACTATTTTTCACTGTTGCAGACACTTTATTAAGTGTTCATTAGTTTTGGATAGTACTGTTAATAGATAAAGGCCTGCAGTAGCAGGTTTCAACCATTAGATGATGTTTGTCTCAATAAGGTATGTTGAGTTCATACAAGTTCCTATTCTCTTGCCACTGAATTGAAGGGACAATATAGCAGAACCAAGCAGCCTCTGCACAAAGGTAAACTCCTTCAGTTCAGAAAATCAATTTTCAATGCTTAAAAAGTCATTTTTCACAAACGGGAGGCCTCTGTGTTTAAACTAAATGTAACCTTTGACAGCCAGTTTTACTCTAAATCTGTAAAAAGGCGGTTGATTTTCTTTTATTATAAAAGAGATACAGAGCTTCTGGCTGGATGGGACTTAAGTTTGAAGTAGAAAAGAGGTAGATTACCTCTCGGCTGTTTAATTTACAGATCTGTACTCATATAAACTTGTTGCTGTTAGTCTTCCGAATGGTTTAAAAGTCCATGGCTATCTGATCTTCAGAGAAGCTTCCAAGAGTCTACAAATGAGATCTTGGAGTCACTTATGAACAGTTCTTGCTACTTGGCACAAGCTGCCACCATGATCTGATCCGCCTTGGATGTAGCAACGGGCTTTCAGCTGGGTATTTGTACTTGATGAGCCAATACCTCTGTTATTTCCCACACTGTAAGAAATAGATGTGAGTAATGTCAGTACGGGGAGATTCCATAAAACTAATAACAGTTCAGTAACTGTGGCACACCATGCTGGCAAAGCACAAACTGGATCCAAAACAATGAGAATTTTCAGAGGAAAGATTGAAACTGTTTGAAATATTCAGATTTGTTCAAGTGGATTGCAGTGTCAAAAGGTGATAAATGCCTGCAATTTTAACAAGCAATGATCAGATCAGTCTGTCCATATACACTCCATGTTTCCTTCAAAATAGAGGGATACTGAGCCAGGCATACAACAGGTGGAATATCATCTGATTTACACCACTGATGGAGTGCAAAACCACTTCCAGTTCGATTGTAAGATCACAGGAGAACCACTGGAGGTCAGACTTGGACAAGAGGCAACTGCCTTCATAAATGAGAACACAGCATAGAGCTGGAAGAACACAGCAGGCCAGCTCCTGATGTGGCCTCCTCTACACCAGCGAGACCAAGCGTAAACTTGGAGACTGTTTCATAGAGCATCTCTGCTCTGTACGTGACAAATGACAACAGCTTGCGGTCACCAACCATTTTAACTCCCCCTCCCACTCCCTGGGTGACATGTCTATCCTGGGCATCTTCCAGTGTCACAATGATGCCACCCCAAACTGGAGGAGCAGCACCTCATATTCCACCTGAGGAGCCTACAGCCCAATGGTCTAAACATGGAATTCACCAGTTTTAAAATCTCCCCACCCCCGGCCTCATCCCATGTCCAGCCCTCCCTCTCATCCCCACGTCTTTGACCTGACACAACCTGTCCATCTTCTCTCCCACCTATCCACTCCTCCCACCTCACTGACCAATCCCCACCACTCCCTAACTGCACTCACCTATCACCATCCCACCTACCTTCCCCAGCCCCACCCCTCCTTCTCTATTTATTTCCCAGCTCCCTTTCACTTCCCCATTTCTGAAGAAGAGTCCCAACCCGAAGTGTCAAACTTTCCTGCTCCTCTGATGCTGCCTGGCCTGCTGTGTTCCTCCAGCTCCATACTGTGTTATCTCTGTCTTCATAAATGATTAGGTTTCCATGGAGACACAAGGAGGTGAGCTACGAGAAAAGGTCACATAACTCATCAACACTCAAGCTCCTGTTCAATGACTCAGCTGTTATGGCACCTCACTGTATTTTTGAACATCCCAAGTGCTTTTGCTGAGATGACTTTGCCTGGCAGGTTATTTCCGACATCTTTCACTCTTTGTGAAAGCAAGAAAACACAACCATCATTGACCGCCTGCACTCCCTCAGTCTGCAGTGCAACAGCTTCCCACCAAGACTTTGTTCCTTATAGAATCATACAGCAAGGATACAGCTCACCTTTTGCGACTGTGGCCTGGGAGAACTGTCCAATTTGTTCCACTGGCCTGCTCTTTCGCCATCACCCTGAAAATGTTTCCTTATGAAGCATTTAGCAAATTTTAGTGAATGTCACTTGTGACACCATTGGGTACAGACTTGCCTTGGAACGCTGAGGCAGAAAATATAGGCTGATGCTTCAGTGTAGAGTTGAGGAATGCTGCGCTACTGGCAGTGCAAACTTTCAGATACAGCGTTAAAACTCAAAGGTGGCCATACAAGGTCACCAGAGGAAGCATCCTATCTGGAAGCATCACAGCATGGTTTGGCAACTGGTCTTCCAAAGACTGCAAGAAACTACAGAGAGTTGCGAACATAGCCCAGTCCATCACAGAAACCAGCCTTCCATCCATTGACTGCATCTACATTTCTCGCTGCCTTGGGAAAGCAAGCAAAATAATCAAAGACCCGTCCAACCCTGGTTATAGTCTCTTCCACCCTCTTCCATCAGGCAGAAAATCCAAAAGTTCGTATATATGCACAAGAAGATTCCAGAACAGCTTCTTCCCACTGTTATCAGATTTCTGAATGGACCTCTCAAATTTCAAATTTACTGTTGGTCTCAATGTATGTGCACCTTCTCTGCAGCCGTAACATTGTATTCCTTGCTCTGATCTATTAGCCTAATGCACTTTGTGCGGTATGATCTGCCTGTACTGTATGCAAAACAAAACTTTTCATTGTACCTAGGTACAAGTGACAATAATAAATCAAATCAAATCAAAAGATCCAGTAACACCATTCCAAAGAACAGCGGAGTTATCCCTGATGTCCTGGTCATGATTAAACCTCAATCAACGTCTCTAGAACACACTTCCTCTGGTCACGATCATATTGCATTTTGTGGGGGTTTGCTCTGTGCAGATTGGCCACTGCATTTCCCATATAATCAACAATGACTACAATAAAATGCCGTGAGTGGATAAAATATGAACCTTATGAGAATCTACTTTCAAAGCATTTTCAGGCTAAGGATTCCAGATCCACAAAACATAACTATCGACTTTTCTTCAGGGCTAAAGAATACAGTCTTTACACTCAAATACTGCGGATGCTGCAAATCAGAACCAACCGCTGGAGAAACTCAGCAGAGCTTGCAGCATCTGTGGAGACAGAAATGGAGTTAATGTTTCGAGTCCAGTATGACTTCTTCAGAACGGAAAGATATTGGAGTATAGGTGCCTCTTATATTTTTGTCAGAGGTGGAGGAAGAACACGAGGGCTAACAGTATAGCGGCCCAATGCACAAGACAACGGTGTTGTTAATAGTGAAGAAAGAAAAAAGGTGTGAAAAGCGTGTAAATCAAGGTTTCTACTGAGTACAAAGTGCTACAAATGTGACACAGATGTGGGGGAAAGTTGCGGGGTTATGGGGAAGAGAATGTGAGATAGACATAATGCGGTCAGTTTCTGAAGTTCGGAAATTCAGTGTTGAGACCACGAGGCTGTAAAGTGCCTGAACAGAAAATGAGGTGGTGTTGCTTGAGCTTGTGTTGTGCTTCATTGAAATATTGCAGCAGGCCCAGGGCAGAAATATTAGCTTAAAGGAAGTGGCTTATTGAAGTAGGAAGAAACTGGGAGGGCACAGTCATTCCTATAGGCAGAACGTAGGTGTTCCACAAAGTGGTCACCTAGTCTGTGTTTAGTTTCATCAATGTAAAGAATATTGCAATGTGAGCAGCAGATGCAGTGGACTAAATTAAACCAAGTATAAGTGAAACACAGCTGAGAGTGGCTAACTTCCAACTCATTGTAAACATTGGAAAGACAGTGCTAGAGAGGTACCTGTGGGTGGCTGCCAACCATGGAACAAAATGTACTGTTCGTCAGTATCATAGGAGAAATTGGCAACGAGTGAAACATCTGCGTGACTGATGAAAAACAGGGCGTGTTATATAAGGTGCAGTTTACAGTAACTGCGGTTTCTGCATTGGGAATGGACTATCAATCAATAGTCATTATAAGCAGACTGTTACTTTGAGTGTACTTCCTCCCAGTCAGGTTGGAGATCCTTCTCCCAGTTTCTCCACCTCTGTTGCTTCTGTTCCAACAATACCACCCTTCACACCATCATGTCTGACAGGCCTCCCTTCTCAGTTGAGGACTCCCTGTCTGTGGTTAACACCAAATCTGTCCCATTGACCACACCTCACCCAAATGCTCCAACCCAGAACCACGATGGGTTCCCCGCTCCTCACCTTCCACCCCAACCTCCCCCACAGGCAAAGGATCATCCTCCCCCATATCTGCTACCTGCAGAAACAATGCCACCACCAAACACAGCCTCTCCTTCCTTCTCTTTTCAGCATTCTGAAGCGAATGCCCTGCAAACAATGTCCTAGTCCACTCCTCCTTGACCTGCTGACTCACCCTCCCTTGCCAAGGTACCTTCCCATTCAAATGTGGGAGATACAATTGCTGCTATTTACCTTGTTCCTCTTCCCTGTCCAAGACACACCCCTCCCCCC
>NC_063359.1:5888321-5918622 GCF_021869965.1 Rhincodon typus
GGACCGCTTTGTGATCAACAAATGCAGTCT
This sequence comes from Rhincodon typus, assembly GCF_021869965.1. NCBI lineage: Eukaryota > Metazoa > Chordata > Chondrichthyes > Orectolobiformes > Rhincodontidae > Rhincodon > Rhincodon typus. Next base: position 5,888,352 of record NC_063359.1, read on the forward strand.
ACCACATTGAACCAAGCACACCTCCCCTTATTCCATCCCCCGTCCCCGCTCCCCCACCACCCCCCCCACCCCCGGCATGTACTTCCAGGTGAAATAATATTATATGTGCTTCTTTCAATGTGGTAGACTGCATTTGTTGATCACAAAGCAGTCCCCTCCGTGCTGGGGAGATTGGAGGCCCCCTTCGAGGGACACCCCACCTCTCGTTCAGCATGACCTCCAGTTTTCAGTTGATTGTCAGTTCCTCCGTCCCATTCCAGCTCTGACTCTGGCCTCCTGCACTGTTCCAATGAAGCTCTTTGTTAGTTAGCTGGAGGAACAGCACCTCTTTTCAACAAGGCACCTTCCAGACACAATGCTGAGTTCAAGCTTTTCAGATCACAGCCTCTGCTCTCATGTAACTTTTTAAGGTAGCATCTCTGGCTCCTGATTCATTATTCCTTGTTACATCTCATCAAGACACACCTTTTATTTCTTTGTTGTCCCGTTGATCTCTCGTTTTGGCTTGTGCTGTCATCAATTCGGTCATTTAATATCTCCCACTTTCTGTCCTATCGAGACATGTCATTTTGTTCTTTCCTATTCCCCTGCCTCCATACTTGCTTAAAATCTGTCCGATCTGTAACTTTTCCCAAGGGTTGAGTTTTCATCCTGGAGTTAGGACAATGACAACGGGATCATTTCCGGGTCTCGAACCTGCCTGTGTTCATGGACAGAGGCATGATGGTACTTTTTCTTGATGTCCAATCGTGTGTTGAAGAACGTGGTCAATTTGCTGTCTCCTGACTGGCTGAACACAGGAGTGGGATGGTTTTGCTATACCAAGGAGCCAGAGTGTGGATATGGCAACTCTGATTGAATGGGCAACCAGTGACCAGGGCTATGGATGTTGGGTGGCAGAAGCCAGAATGCAGCAGGGTAGCTGCATGGTATGTACCCAAGTTGGGGGGATGACTTCACAAGTCCCATTGATAAGTGCTTTGAGCAGCGTTGGCAGCCCAGAGAAGTGCTCTTTCCAGACAGTGGTAAGAGGTGACCAGCCATTCAGACAAAACAAGCATGAATGGAGGTGGTTCAGGTGATGAGCAGTCACAGTGTGGTCAGGACAATGTAGGTGTAGCGCAGGAAAGATTCCAGCAACTTACCATGACTCCTCAGATAGCACCTTCCAAACCTACCACCTCCACCACCTAGTAGGAGAAGAGCGGCAGATGCGTGGGAACAAAACCCCCTGCAAGTTCCCTCCAATCCAGTCACCATCCTGACTTCTTATTCATTCACTTGATGCAGACATGACCGACTGGGCCAGCATTTATCAACTGTTCCAATTGCCTTTGAGAAGGGCTGCCTTCTCGATCCATTGCCATCCATGTGCTGTAGGTACACACACAATGCTGTTAGGGAGCCAATTCCAGAATTCTGACCCAGTTACCTTGAACTATATCAGCATTCCTCATTGTCTCTGCCTCAGCAGATGTCCCCTGGATTCTGCTGCCTCTGAACATGTGTAGACAGCATGAACAAGACTAAGGGGGTAAGGATGATGTTGAGCAGGTCACCCCCCTCAGTGGGCACCTTCTTCGTCAGCCACCATCCTGAGCCCTCTGACTGAGGCAACATCTATACAAACATGCCTTCTGTGGCCCAGGCTCCTCCTGTATGGGCACCAGTGGGCCAAGGCCCTATGTTTCCACAGCAGGAGTGACTGTGCCGGGGCAATAGCTTCACTTTGGGTGATGTTCACCAATGAACCCGCAATGTATTGAGATGGTTTGGGGTAGCGTCCTTGATCTGTGTGATCCTGCTGTTTTGAGGGCATTCGACATGACCATGGTCAAAGAGACGTACAGGTGGCAGGTTGGTGGCTGGAGTCAATGCTTTTTCCCAGCTCTGGGCAAACAGCAGACTGGGTCACTGGCTCAAAGCGTTTCTTAGTCAATGCAATGAGAATTGGAGTGAGCCTTGGCTGAGCTCAGAGGGCTATATTGACTGCTTCCGTCGATGCCCCACCACTTTGAGGTGGGCTGTCACAATACCCCCCTCGCCCACAGGTAGACAGGGTAGTGAAGAAGGTGTCTGGCACGCTTGCCTTCATTGATCAGTGCATTGAGTATAGGAGTTGGGAGGTCATGTTGCGGCTGTACAGGACATTGGTCAGGCTACTTCTGGAATAGTGCCTGCCATTCTGGTCTCCCTGCTATAGGAAAGATCTCGTGAAACTTGAAAGGGTTCAGAAAAGGTTTGCAATGTTATTGCCAGGTTTGGAGGTTTGAGCTTTGGGAGAGGCTGAATAGGCTGAGGCTATTTTCCCTGGAATGTCAGAGGCTGAGGGGTGACCTTTTGAAGTTTATAAAATCATGAGGGGCATGGATAGGGTGAATAGTCAAGGTCTTTTTCCCAGGGTGGGGGAGTCCAAAACTATAGGGCATAAGTTTAAAGTGAGAGGGGAAAGATTTAAAAGGAACCTGAGGGGCAATGCTTTCACACAGAGGATGGTGTATATATGGAATAAGCTGCCAAAAGAAGTGCTGGAGGTGGGTACAATTACAACATTTAAAAGCCATCTGGATGGGTATGTATGAATATGAAGGGTTTAGATGGATAGGGCCAAATGCTGGCAAATGGGACTAGATTGATATAGGTTATCTGGTCAGTTTGACCAAAGGGTCTGTTTCCATGCCACACAGCTCTATGACTCTATAAAATACCTTCCCCAAATCTGCTGGGTGTACATTAGGAAAACTGGCAGACTGCTCATCACCAACATGATTATCACTAACAATCGTTCCCGGTCCATCCACATTGATATTACAATCGAGAAAGCACACCAACGCCTCTATTTCCTCAAGAGGCTAACGAAATTTGGCATGTCCGCAATGACTCTTACCAATTTTTATAGATGCACCATGGAAAGCATCCTATCTGGACGAATCACAGCTTGGTATGGCTACTGCTCTCCGCAAGAAATTACAGAGTTGTGAACACAGCCCAGTCCATCATGAAAACCAGCCTTCCTTCCATTGACACCATCTATACTTCCCACTGCCTTGAGAAAGCAACTAATATAATCATAGACCCCTCTTACCCCTGTTTTACTGTTTTCCACCCTCTTCCATCAGGCAGATGATACAAAAGTTTGAAAACATTTACCAACAGATTTAAAAACAGCTTCTTCCCTGCTGTTATCAGGCATATGAACAGACCTCTCATATATTAAATTTGATCTTTCTCTGCACCTTCTCTGTAGCTGTAACATATTCTGCATTCTGTTTTATTATCCTAATGAACTTGTGTAAGGTATGATTTGTTTGGATAGCACACAAAACAGTACTTTTCACTGTAACTTGTGATAATAATAAATCAAATCAACGTTCATCTCAAAACCTTTGGCACAGGTTGAAGATTCAGTCCTGGAACTCTGTTTCTCTCTCCACAGATGTTGTCAGACCTTCTGAGTTTTTCCAGTAATTTCTGATTTTGGTTTTGATGCTGCTGAGTGTCTCCGCCATTCTCTGTTTGTATTTCAGATTTCCAACATTGTCAGTCTTTTGTTCTTGGGTTGACACAGATCTGGGATTGAACAGGGAACATTTCTGCTCTGTATGACTTAGGCCCATAGTTGACAGTGCACTTATCCATTGAGAAGCATTTGCAAAAGAGCTTTCTTCCTATTCACTGACAAGAGGAAAGATTAAAAACCATGGAGTTATGCTTTGGATAAGAAACAATTGACAAGTCCTGTCCAGCACTGCAGCTGATCAATCAAAAACATAATGTCAAATGTTTTCAACAATGGTTTTATATTACATTAAAAGAGTCTAAAGTGAGGTACTGTCTTGAGTCTTAGTGTGAAGTTGACTTGATTGTTAACATGTGTTTTCTCTGAATCAGAAGATTGTGTCTTCAAACCTCACAACAAACATTAACACAGAATGTAAGATGACATTTAGAAATGAGGAAATGCTCCACTGTCAGGGGTGCCATCTTTCAGATGAAATTTTGTTCTGTCTATTCCAAGGGATCCAAAAGACTTTTGAGGAACTAATTGACAAATAATGGGGAGTTCTTCTATGGGGATAGATCAGGTAAGATAGAGTAAAAGAAGTGCCAGGGAGTTGGCACCCTGTTCAGATTCATTCCTCATTTTTGTTACCAAAATCTATACCAATGGCCAAGCTAACACCTCTCCAGTGTCCAATGTGGCTAACTATCCACTGTGCAATTGATGACTGTGTTTACACTGGTAGGGTAAATCGCTGGCCAGGGAAGAGCATTCAGGTGTCATGATTACATTATAAGGCATTGGGCTGAATCTTAACTGTTTTACTTTGGCCACGTGCTTCAGGTTTTTTTTGGAGGGTTTCTTGCTGCAAGGCATAGTGAGATTTCTCACCATCTCATACCAAATTCACTTCATTAGCTACTTATCCCAGGCCTATGACATCCCTCATGTCTGATTCTAGCCTCATCCCACCACCCACACCGCCCACCATTCCTAGAAGAACATGTTAAACACCGTCTATCTACCAAACGGGTGACATTGCAGTGTACATCAAATACCATGATTGTCTAAGTTTGATTGTCTTATATCTGGTTGTTTGTCTCTCTCTGTGCAGCCTGAAATGTTACTGTTACACCATGAGGAACATGGATGTACATGGACCCCTGTCTGTGTTGAGAACCTGCTGCAGTATCTGGAAACAAGACAAAGAGAGTGTATACAGGGCAATGGGTGCTGCTGACAACATTACCCCATCCAAACAACATCCATATTCTTTCTCTGGTCTCTGTGTCAAGAAGTGAGTGAGTTGGTCAGTGATGTCTGGGGCAGGGAGATTCTCAGGAAACAGAGGCCAAAGCATTTGGAGAGTCACGGATCCGGGATCCCACAGGTCTGTGTCCAGTATACTGTGTGGTTTGGTGTGTCATGTTGTTTCCTTTTAGACAGCCTCACGTTAGTGGGGTCTGGGAGCATCCCCCCTCAATAGGTCAAGTCACTTACCCCTTCCCATCCGAGTGTGCTTACAGCCATTTTTCTCCCGTTTGATTTCCAGTATGATGGGCGGTGACAGTGAATGTCCTCAGGCAGAGGACTCCAGCCTCTGGCTCAACATGTCAGTGTGGCCCTGAACATCCAGACACTTTTCCTGGTAGGTTCCTATAAACTTCATAGGTGTCTCACCTCCCCAGGTTTCCAGCCAATCTGTCTATCTGTCCATCCCATCCCCCAGCCCCTCCTGATCATACAGAAACTCCTCTCCTGTGTGTTTGACTGTATCCCCACTTACAGATATGTTCACAATGATCACCCCCTCCCCACCAAATGGCAGCCCCCAATCCCATAGAACGGTCCCCAAACCTCATTCCCATGGTGATGGTACCCCTTGTTCCTCATCCCCAACTCCTTTAGTTTCAATGGATGGGCTTTACTGACTGAATGTGGCCCACCTATTTGAGCAAGTGTACAAGATAGCCTCAGGTGAGAAATGCCCAGATGCATGATGGGCACAAGCAACATCTCCCAGACCAAGTAATGCCAAACCTCCCCCCCGCACACTGGCAGACTGGCCACTATAGAATCACAGGACTCTCGGTGCCTCCAAATCATATAATCACGGAATCGCCACATTGTGGAAGCAGGCCATTTGGCCCATCCAGTTTACAGAAACCCTCTGAAGAGTATCCCACCCAGTCCCACACCCCTACCCTAACTCTGTAGCCTTGCATTTTCCATGACTAACCTACCTAGCCTGCACATCCCTCGACACTTTGGGCAATCCACCTAAACTGCACATCTTTGGATTTTGGGGGGAAATCTGAGCACCAGGAAGAAACACACACAGACACAGGGAGAACGTGCAAACTCCACACAGACAGCACCCTGGTGCTATGAGACAGCAGTACCAGCCACTGAGCCACTGTGCCGCCCTACAGAATACTCTGACCAGACCCCTGACCATGGTGAATTCCCTGGACTGGTATTGGAGGCTGCCCTTGACGCACTTTGATAGATGTCTCTATGGACTTCAGTGAGGCCTGCTGCCCTAAGACATTGACACATGGCTGCGTGCTTGCTGCCACGTGGTACGGGTCTGAGATTGACGTGGCATACTGCCATATAGTAAGTCATATGTTCCTTTGATTAAGGACTGCTGACCAAGACAAGCTGTTTGATCATGTGACTGTGCTGATTGATATGGTAAAGCAAGGCAAGGCAGCGATATCATGAGCATGCAGGCAGGTGTTACGTGAGCAAGCACTAAGAGAGTAAGCAAGCATCTTGAGATTAGGCCTCATCCAATCCACGAGCTGAGAGTCTGTCCCTGCACACTAAGTGTCCTTGAAGCAGCCTGTTAGTCACCACTGCACCCTGCATTACAAATCTGTGCCTCCTAAGCATTCTGCAAGTGGTCAGACAGATGCCTTCATGATGTGAGGAAACGTCACATGTTCATGGTCCATGGATGAGCAATAAATACTGACCAGGCCAGTGACATCCACGTCCGCTGAAGGAATAAAAAAAAGATGGGTGTGCGCTGTTGGTACCTGTGGATCATGCCCTGACAATGCTCAGCAACATGGTAGCTCCTTATAGCCAGTTGTGAGCTGAAGTTGCCGGGTACCCGTTCTGACTTCCATGTCAATAATTGTCAATGTTCAACTTGGTCAGTGCGTTTGGTAAGATAGGAATAAAACACAAATAAAGGTGAGCTGTGGCATTAATAAGGCATTTACCAAGCAATAACTCATTTCAATTGGCAACTCACTGCTGCCTCATGACAAACTTAACTTGCTGTTTGGCAAATGCATACAAGATGTAGCAAGTTGCTTCTCACATTGAGATAGATCTCTATATTCTCTTGTGATTCAGTCCTAATCTCACAATAGCCCACATTGCTCAGGCCCCTTTCATAATCCTTCCCAATTCAAGTCCTTCACCAATGAGAGGATTGATCTGGAATAGTTGAACTGTTTCTGTGGGTGGTTAGAAGTGCATTACGAATCCCAAGATAAGGGTCAATATTCATGATTCTGCTGGTAATGGTGTGTTCCCATTCGCTCAGACAGTCTGAGCTGCTGTGGCAATATTCGCTTTTACACATAGCAGTCTGGAGTTACGGTCCATCACATAGTTGACCAGGACTCACTCCCACTCTTACCGCCTGCCAATAGGGTGTATTGGAGGGATTTGAAAATTGATCATCTGTTTGGCCACATTGTGAACACACTTCCCTCAGCTGTCAGGTCCTAGGCTGGGACTCGGCCTGGTGCTTCTGACTGAGTGGTAGGGACACTATCCATTGACCACACCAGCCTCCGAGATTGTCAACATTCAATACTATTCGGATGAAAGGCCATTGACCTGAAATGTTAACTCTGTTTCTCACCCCACAGATGCTACCAGACCTGCTAGTTCCTGCATTTTCTGTTTGTTAATTTATCAAGTAACATTTATTTGATCAGTGTATTGAATTAGTACGTGGTCATAATTTAAGATTTCACCCAGCAAAAACTTGTTTTCATAGTTGCTGTCTTCAAGTGGATCATGCATGAGCAAACATTATTATCGAATGAAGCAGATATCTCCAGGTAGTTACAGAATGACTCTCATGGGAAGGTGGTGGTAATGTCTACTGGACTGGTAATTGAAAACCCAGTCTAATATTCTAGAGGCATGGTTCAAATCATCCCATGGCAGATGGCACAATTTGTATGCAATTTTAAAGGTTCCTGTGGCACAGTGGTAGCGTCCCCTGCTCTGGGCTAGTCTTCAAGTCCTATCTACTCTTGAGGTATGTGTCAGAATACTTCCGAACTAGTTGATTAAAAATATCTGCAACAGCTCTCATGTGTCACATTCTTCCAAGGTAGTTCCCTGTAGAGTATTGGGCAATAGGTAGAAAAGCTCAAGGGTGTTAGGGGAGATGATGAAAATTAAACAAATTCTTAGAAGCATCTTTAAGAATTTCATCTTCTGAAAAAAACAACCAAACTTGTTGTGTATGTGAAGTGTCAAGCAGTAATTGCAAATGTTTTAGCTCCATGACTAATGATGAGTTATTGAAGACCTGAAAGGTTTCATTATCTAGCACTGTCTGTTGATGGATTGATCAGTGGATATTGAAAATTGTTTCCTGTCTTGGTTCACTAATTCAAGGCTTTCTGAAGGTAGATTGTGTGTACAAATAAAACTTACAGATTTTGCCATACATGAAGAGGAATGTAGAGCTTATGCGACTGAGATGATAAATGTTATGTCTAGTATGGAATTGAAAATAAAATTATGGCTTCACCAGGAGGATGATACAAATGCAAATTTTAGCAACCTACACTAACGTGAAAGAGAAAATATGTCCACTTCAACCAGGCAAATATCAACTGAGATACAAACACTGTGAAAGTGCAGAGGGTACACAATATTTAAACTGCACTCAAGGGAACATTCTTAGCCAGTTTATAACAAGTCCACTGAGACTTAGTCTCAGGAAAAGAAACTGTGCAGGTGGTTGAAGTAGCAGTGGGTGACCTATAGGGAGAGGCTGAATAGTCTGGGGCTATTTTTCCTGGAGCATCAGAGGCTGAGGGGTGACCTTATAGAGGTTTATAAAATCATGAGGGGCATGGACAGGGTGAATAGCCAAGGTCTTTTTCCTAGGGGAGGGGAGTCCAAAACTAGAAGCCATGGGTTTAAGGTTAGTTGGGAAAGATTTAAAAGGGACCTGAGGGGCAAAATTTTCATACAGAGGGTGGTATGTATATGGAATGAGCTGCCAGAGGAAGTGGTGCAGGCTGGTACAATTATAACATTTAAAAGGCATCCAGGTAGGTCCATGAATAGGAAGAGTTTAGAGGGATATGGGCCAAATGCTGGAAATAAGACTAGACTACTTTAGGATATCTGGTCAGCATGGACGACTTGGACCAAAGGGTTTGTTTCTGTGCTGTATAACTCTTTGACTCTATGACCATTTTGAGACAGTGATCATGAAACAGATTTCACATCATTACGGAAAAGGACATAAATAAAACTGGAATAAAACTTTAATGTTGGAGGAAAGCAAACTTTATATAACTGAGGTGTGATCAGGTAACAGCAGACTGGATACAGCTAGTTGAAGAAACATCAGTGCAAATCAGTGGGAGGCATTCATAAGTGAGATTCTCCAGACACAGTGCTGAGATTTCTCCGCAAAGAAAAAGGCACATATTGCCAATTTCAGAGCTCCCTGGATATCCAGAAGCATAGAGTGTGAAATAAAATATAAAAAGAGTTTATGTCCATCAAAAAGAAGTAAAAAGGTAAAGCCACCACCACAGTCCTCCCAGACGATAGGGCTGTTCTCTCATTAGAAAGAGAGAGAGATGACTGCTGGTGGTTTAACCTGAGGGTCACAACGACTCAGGCAAGGGGGGAGGTTGAGAAGGAGAGTCCTTCATGGTAATCTCAGCAGATGCAGGAGTTGAATCCATGCTGTTGGCATCACACTGTGTCACAAACCAGCCATCCAGCCAACTGAGCCTATGAGCACAGAGGAGATTTACAAGGATGTTGTCAGGGCTTGAAAACTGCAGCAATGGAAGATGGAAAGGCTATGGTTGTTCTCCTTAGAACAGATGAGGCTGAGGGGTGAGGTGTATTGAGGGGCTTGAATAAAATGAACAAGGGAGACATGGTTCCTCTAGTGGAGAGGTCAACGATCATGGGGCACAGATTTAATGTGAAAATTAGAGGGGTCATAAGGAAAATCTTTTTTCTCTCCTAGAAAATGGAAACTTTGCTGCCCAGTTTGATAGTTGAGTTGGAAATCCTCAACTCATTTCAAAGGAATCTGGACCTGCTCCTGAAGCACTGTAACCTGTAAGGCTACAGACCAGGTGCTGGAAAGTGGGATTAAAAGGTTTATTCAGCTGGTATAGAACTCTCTCTGTGCTCTAACATTTCTTTGATATTTTCTATGGTTCTAAAGTCAAGCTTAAAAAGGAAATTGATACATTTTGGGTTTCCTGCTTATGTTGTGAGTTTTGGCGCAATCGGGGTGCATGCTGAGAACATTTTATTTAAGATTTTTGGCAATCTTCACATATTCGCTGTATGCATGGAAATATAGAGAAGCCTTTGTCAATACCTGGGGCAAGAATATCCAAATACACAGGGACATGGAACTGTCAGATGGTTGTCAATATCACCTGCTTTACCCAACCAGAAATGCTGGAATCATTCTGTGCTCAAAAGCATTCCTTTGCAATGATCGGTAATCATTCTGTCACGATTTGATATCTACTAGCAATCAAACAAAATCACTGACCTGAAATGAAATCACACAGCACTGAAATCACATCAAGTGCTACATTAATTTGGCTTCAAAGCAGTTAGAAATGTTTGACTGACATCATTACTGATCAACTAACATCAATTCTGAAATTTCAAATCTAATGTTGATTTTGTTTTTTGTGCACCTTCTTTGTAGCTGTAACTTTGTGTTCCTCGCTCTGTTCAATCACCCTACGATCTTTGTATGTTATGATCCACCTGTACTGCACATAAAACAAAACTTTTCACTGTACTTAGGTACATGTGACAATAATAAATCAAATCAAATCAAATCAAATCAAACGAATGAAGAGAGAATAATATAAGTTTACAAGACATTTTCTTTGTTAGCAGAAACATGCCAAGTAGGTTTTCACAGACTATTTGAAGATCTACATCTTAGCCTCTAGATTACTTTTATCCTTGCAAACATGACAATTTTTCATTATAAAATCAAACCAGCCAAGGGAGATGGTCAACCAGTAGTAGTGTCAATTAATCTCATAAACAATCTTGAAAAGAAGTGGTTTACAATGACTGAAGTGTTTGTTCCTGTAAGAAAATTATTAATGGACCCAGAAGAAACAGGGGTTGTGACACATCATTGCTATCTTAATACACAAAATCTTTGTTCAATACAGCTATAAAATGCATACATGCAAGGGAAATTTATAGAGATCATTTGAGAGGACTGAAGTAAAGAAAGTTCCTTGAAGATTTGAGATTGAAACATCAGACAAGTTACTACAGAGGAAATGTCTGCATGTGACAGCCCATGAGGATGCATTGTTTGAAGTAGGTTTGTGGCAGCAAGACTGCTCAGGGAACAGATTCAACATTCACATACAAAAACAGTAATTGCTTGCGAATCTCAGCAGGTCTGGCAGCATCTGTGGGAAGAAAGTAGAGTCAGCGTTTCAGGTCCAGTGACTCTTTATCAGAATAGTTAGCAGCTTGGAAAAAGTGCTATTTGTGTGAAGAGGATCTTGAGATGGGATGGGGCAGTGGGGCAAGTAGGTGGAAAGGAGAGGTGAACAGACAGGTGAAGACGGAACCTAAGAGAAAGAGAGACAGAGCAATATGAAATGACTAGGCAAAAGAGGAGATTATGGATAGCAGGCCAGGACAGAATAAAAAACTGAATTGAGATACTGAGAGCCAAAGTCAGAGAGAATAGGTGAGCAGGACTGAATATAACACATATGGGCCTAGGAATAGCTAAGCATGGGTGACTGTGCTAAAAGCAACCTTTGGCATAACAGGACTGTTTGGAGGGTGGATAAAAAAAATGGAAGGATGGAATCAGGCTATAAAGTTATTGAACTTGATGTTAAGTCCTAGAGACTGCAGGGTTCCCAAGTGGAAAATGAGATGTTTTTCAAGTGGAAGGTGTGTCTGAACCATGGATAGTGAGTAGGAAGGAGATAAATGGTGAGGTGGTACACCTTCTGCAATTGCATAGCAATGTGCCATGGGAGAGGGAGGAGATGTTGGGCAATGGAGGAGGAGTGGATCAAGGTGTCCTGGAGGGAATGGTCCCTGCGAAATGCTGACAATGGATTGGAGGGAGACATTTGTCTGGTCATGGCATTTTGTTGGAGATGATGGAAATAGCGGCTTACTATCTTTTGCATGTGGAGGCTGGTAGAATGGTAAATGAGGACAAGGGAGACCCTATCATGTTCTGGGAGGGAAGAGGAGGGGTGAGGGCCGAAATGCAAGAGATGGGTCAGACACGACTAAGGGCCCTGTCAACCACATAGTGGAGAATCCCTATGGAAGGGGGAATCATCAGAACAGATGCAACGGAGAAAGAGAACCTGGTAGAATGGGATAGATTCCTTATAGGAAGCAGTGTACGAGGATGTATAGTCAAGGTAACTGTGGGAATTGGTTCATTTGTAGTGGATATTGACGGCTAGTCTATCCTCAGAAATGGAAACAGAGATGTTGAGGAAGGGAAGGGAGGAGTCAGAGATAGACAGGTGAGATCAGGGTGGAAATTGGGAGCAAAATTGATAAATTTTTCCGCTTCTAGACAAGTCAGGGAGGCAGCACCATTGATGTGCTGGAGAAAGAGTTGTGGTTGGGGCCAGAGTAGGACTGGAACAAGGAATGTTCCACTTACCTGAATTAGAGACAGGCATAACCAGGACACATGTGGGTACCCATGGTCACCCCTCTGACCTGAAGACAGTGAGGAATTAAAGGAGAAGTTGTTCAAAGCGAGGATAAGCTTGACCAGACGGAGGAGGGTGGTGGTTGATGGGGACAGTTCAGGCCTTTTTTCCAGGAAAAAGTGAAGATGCCTGAGACCATCTTGATGGAATATGGATATGTAAAGGGATTGTACATCCATGATAAAAAGGAGGCGGCTGGAGCCCATGAACCGGAAATTCTGAACTTCTGAAAAGTTCCCAAACTTTTTCTCTTTGTGACCCTATTTTGAGTCTTGAACATTGTCCCAATTCCTCAGTGAGAGTTGTGCGAATGGATATCAGTCTGTTCAAGTGGGGGGTACAGCTGTTTAAACACTGTCAAAATCCCATGGCAACCACTGCTCCCTCAGAGCTCATGACCCTAACATTTCAGCTTGCAAACCCACTCAGGGTCCTGACCCCACTTTGGGAAGCCCTGTCCTAACATGTACATAGGACAATGGGTCTGAAGGGGGAGTCCAGCAAGGTGAGTGTCACACCCAGAGGCACAATCATGATGTTCGGGGAAGCAAATTCACATGTGAAATGTGCAGGATGTCACACAGTTTCAGGTGCATAGTTTGTCATGGAGAGTCACTGACATCCCATAACAGCCAATCTCCTGCCAAAAACAGGCAAGATAGGACAGGAGGCAAATACAATACTTGTTCTTTCTGCAGACATTAACCCAATGCTGCACTTGCCACAGCTTTCCCTTTCTTACAGAGAAGCCTTGACTCTTTCCTCCATGTCCTTCTACAGTTTCAGGATTTCAACATCAAAAAGAAGGTTTGTTCCTCTTGGGCTCATTGCCAAATAGAACAAGCAACTTCAACCAGTCAGGTAATCAACATAAGCAGCAAAAACATCCAAAGCGTTTAAACCCAAGGCATCCAGAGCATGCAATAAGGGTAGCCACAGGGGAACAGGGATGGTTCACAAATCATTTATTTCTTTATTTGTCCCATTGCCAGCAATCATTTCTTGCGCCACTATCACTTGTTGTCATTTAATGTCTCCATCCTATGAGCAACAACAGGAGAATTATAAAACAAAATATGAGGCCAAGCCACAGAAAGAGATGTTGGAATAGATGCTTTGCCAAAGAGGTAGATTTCAATCAAAGAATCACAGAATTGCTGCAGCTCTAAAGGAGGCCATTCAGAGCACTGTGTCTCTGCCAGCCCTCCAATAAGCAATGCGCTTAGTACCACTCACCCAAATTCTCCCTACAGCTCAGCACCTTCTTTTTTTTCAGAGAACAATCCAATTCCCTCTGGAATGCCTTAATTGAAACTACCTCCAGCCTACTCTCTGGCAGCACATTCTCAATCCTAACCACTTGCTATGTGGAAAGGTTACTCCTCACGCCTCCACTGATTTATTTGCCAGTTCCCATAATCCTCAATCCTTCCACCAGTGAGAACAGTTTCTCCCTATCCCCTCTATCCAGGCTCCTCGTTGTCTTGAATAATTCTTTTAAACTTCCTCTCAGCATTATCTTCTCCAAACGAAACAGTCCTATACTCTTCCAATCTATCTAAGCAACTGAAGTTCCCCATCTCTGCTATGATTCTGATGAAGCTTTTTTCCCTGAAGTGCAGAATACACAATACTCTGTTTGAGGCTGAACCAGTGTTTAGACAAGCTCAGCATTACTTCCTGTACTTTATGCTCATGTTAACCGAGCTCTATATGAAGTACAATTTATTAACTGCTCTCTCAACCTTTCCTGCCATCTTCCATACTTTATACACTTATTCACCCATGTCCCTCTAGTCCTGCACACCCTTTAGAATTGTACCTTTTGTTTTGTATTTTCTATATTCTTCCTGCCAAAATGAATCAATTCACATTTGTCTGCATTGAATTTCATCTGCCCCTTCCACTAACTTGTTTATATCATTTAGAAGGTCTACACTGTCCTTCTCACAGTTCATAATGCTTCCAAGTTTTGTATCAGCTGTAAATGTTAAAATGGTGCTCAATACACCAAGATCTAAGCCATTGATATATATCAGGCAAAGCAAGGGTTCAACCCTGTGGAACTCCACTACAATCTTCCTCTAGCCCAAAAAACATACAGTCACCATTATTTTCTGTTTCCTGTCACTCAGGCAATTTGTAATCTATGTTGATACCATCCCTTTTGGAGTCCAATGGCAATGCCCTAATCATCCCTCTCTGTTAGCTCTTCAAAAGGACTCCAGGAAGCTTGTTAAACATGGGCTGGCATGGTGGCTCAGTGGTTAGCACCGATGCCTCACAGCAACAGGAACCCAGGTTTGATTCCACCCTTGGGTGACTGTCTGCGTGGAGTTTGCACATTCTTCCCGTGTCTGTGTGGGGTTCCTATGCATACTCTGGTTTCTTCCCACAGTCCAAAGATGTGCAGGTAGGTGGATTGACCATGCTAAATTGCCCATAGTGTCCAGGATGTATGGGCTAGGTAGATTAGCATTGGGAAAGGCAGCGTGATGGGGTGGATCTGGGTGGGATGCTCTTTGAAGGGTCAATGTGGACTCGATGGGCTCAATGGCCTGCTTCAACCATGTAGGTTTTCTATGAAGTTTCCGTTAGGAAAATCCATGCTGATTCTGCCATAAACCATATTTCTCCCAAGTAACTACGAATTTTGCCCCAAATTATTTTTTCTAATCACCAAGGTTAAATTGACTTACCTATAGTGGCTGGGTTTATTTGAACAAATTGCAATGTTTACAAATCTCTGGTCCTCTCCTTGCATCTCATCTGGACCTCATGCTTAACTAACTTGAAGCACAGAGAACATATTCAATACGTCTTCCTAATCAACTTAAACCTTTCAAGCATCTGAATTAGCCCCTCCTTCTCATGACCTTTGTAGCATCTTCTTCCTTGGTAAAGACAGATATAAAGTATTCATTCTAAAGGAAGTAAGAAAGCAAAATATGTTGAAAAGTATATGCCAGTGTTTCGAGCCCAGGCAGCTGAAAGCACAATCACCGGTTGAGAAATTCACATCAGAGATACACAAATTTGACATCTCGGAGAGTCGTGGGCCTGGAGAAGATTGCAGAGATTGAGAGGCCACAGAAGGATTTGAGCAGATTTAAAATCATGTGCTTCTCAATTGGGAACCAATGGTAGGCCAGCGTGTCGAAGATGGTCAGCATTTTGCACAAGTTAAGCCATGAAAAACTGAATATTGGATGACCTCAAGTTTATGGAGGGTAGAATATGGGAGATCCAACAAAAGTAGTTGGATTAATCAAGTGGTGAGGCAACAAAGGTATTTGGAACAACTGAGGCAGAAACTGAGTTGAGTGATGTTGATGAAATGATGTTCTTAGTGATGGTGTGGGTGTGCATCCAGAAGCTCAATTTGGCTTCAGGTGTAATGCCAACGGTGCAGGTAGACTGGTTTGAACTCAGGCATTTACAGAGGGCGAGTGGAGTTTGTCTTAGAAACCAAGGACAGTGGCTTCAGTCTTCCCAATATTCAATAGGAGGAAATTTTTGCTCGTCCAGAGCTGGATGTTAGACAAGTGAGCTGACGATTTCAAGACAGTGAAGTAGTCAAGGAAGTGTTGTTGGAGTAGAGCAGTTGTCAGTGGATGTATGGACATTGACATTGTGCTTTTGGATTATGTTGCTGGGGATGCAACATGGCAATGAGAAACAAGAGGTGGCCAAGGATAGATTACAGGGGACAACAAGGTGCAGGGCTGGATGAACACAGCAGGCCAAGCAGCATCATAGGAGCAGAGAGGCTGACGTTTCGGGCCTAGACCCTTCATCAGAAAAGGGGGAGGGGAAGGGGGTTTTGAAATAAATAGGGAGAGAGTGGGAGGCGGATAGAAGAGGGATAGAGGAGAGGATAGGTGGAGAGGAAACAAACAGGTCGAAGAGGCGGGGATGGAGCCAGTAAAGGTGAGTGTAGGTAGGGAGTTAGGAAGGGGATAGGTCAGTCCAGGGAGGACGGACAGGTCAAGGGGGCAGGATGAGGTTGGTCGGTAGGAGATGGAGGTGCGGCTTGAGGTGGGAGGAGGGGATAGGTGGGAGGAAGAACAGGTTAGGGAGGCAGGGACGAGCTGGACTGGTTTTGGGATGCGGTAGGGGGAGGGGAGATTTACAGGGGAACCAGAGGTAACTTTTTTTCAGAGCAGGAAGAGAAAGCATTGTGAATAATTCTCTATGGAGAGAAAGCAGAGTTAACGTTTCAAGTCCAGTAACCCTTCTTCAGAACGTTTCTGTTAACATTACTTTCTCTCCACTGATGCTACCAGACCTGATGAGTTTTTCCAATAATTTCTGATTTTTTTTCTAATTTCCAGCATCCACAGTTCATTGTGATTTTTTTGTGAATAATTCTCTGGCTATGATTAGATACTTAAAAAGGAAAAAAACATGAATGCAGTTCCACTCAGTTGGAGAACAGCGGCAAGGTATTGGAAGATGTTAGTGTGGTTCCCTCCATCAAACAGTGCAGAAAAACTGAGAAAGACGAAAAGGAAAAGTCTGCTTCAGCCAGTGTTCGATAAGATATCATCTGTGACTTCAATTAAAGCTGTTTCAGTCTTGTGGCAGAGGTGGTAATGTAATAAGAGGGACTGAAATACAAAGTTCTGGAAAAGATGGCAAAACAAAGGAAAGGGAGATTTGCAAGAACAGAGAGTCAGGGATGTTGTTTGAGAGACTGGTGAGGACAAACAGGACAGAGACAGCTGCAGAGGAGGGAGCCAGGAAATGAAGCTACATGGGAAGAGTAACAGTGAGAGTGAGGGCTCAAGGGGAGACAGGAAAGAAACCAGAGAAGTGCACATATCAATGGATAGAGCAAGGGGGCAGATGGAGAAGATTACCCAGTGGGTTCAGAGAAGGAATGGAAGTGGGAAGGGCAGCTAACTCAGCGATGAAGAGGTTTGTGCACTCCTTGCATTTGCTGGAGATAAAGTTGGACACAGGGAAGAGAGGGCTAAGACAGTTTGCACTTAACAGCTTCACATACTTCCCCTTTTGTTCTTTCCTTGCCCTTCGCCACAACCCGCCTCTCTACTTACGTCCAATCTGTTCCATTGTCAACATTTCCCTCGGCATATCAAATCTCATCAATTTTGTTTTGAGACACATAGCTTCTCAGTGATGTTTATGCTGTCTTGTGATCTTGCAAGAGGGACCTGAAATTTGGTGACTTTTCAGATATGCTTACTTTGGAGTATAATTTAAATGAGCATCCTTTTTTTTCCCCATTCTGAAGAGGGATTACTGGATGAGAAATAATAATGGTGGTTTTTCTTCACAGATGCTGTCAGGCCTACTGAGTGCGTGCAGCAATTTCTTTTTATGTTTGTGTCCCCTTTCCATTCTAGCTGAGCCCCATTCCCTGAAAGATGCTGAAAAGGTCAGAGGTGAGGCTGGCGATGGAGAAGATGTTTGTGGCCACATTTGATTCCAAGCAAAATGGGAAGCCTGGGAAAGATAGAGACAGCAAGTCAGTGACTGCTGCCAGAGGTACAATATAACTTAGCATTAGTTTCAAGTATACTTCATTTGAGACATGTTATTCTGGAGGTCAGTGGTTGTGTCCTGACTTGTGATTTGTATCGGATAGCATGAGTTTGCTCCAACAGGGTGTTTCAATTGACACAACGTTTATGTTATTTCCCAAAACATAAAAGACTGGGTGTGGATATTGTGGCATCCAACAGGCATTTGTTACAACTGACTACCATATACAAATATTACATTCCTTAGGCAAATAACGCCTGAGCTGTTATTAAATTATTCGTTACAACAGAGGAGTATGCTTCCTGTAGAGTGTCATGGGGGTTCTTATGTTTGGACTGGTAACAGTGAAGGAATTGTGAGATAACTCTAAGTGAGGATTGTGTGTGGCTCAGAGAGGAACTTATAGGTGGAGGTGCTCCCCTGTGTCTGCTGCCCTCGTCCTTTGAGGTATTCGTGTTCACAGTTATGGTAGGTGCTGTCCGAGGACTCTCGGTTAGTTGTTGGCAGTGATTACTGCCAGACAGAGAGCTTAACTGATCGGGAAGAGGAGGTGGAGAAGGCATTGTCTAATAATTAGAGATAGCAAGAACTGTAGATGCTGGAGTCAGAGTCTAACACAGTGTGGAGCTGGAGGAACACAGTAGGTCAGGCAGCTGGGTCTTTTAGGAGGGAAGTTAGAGAACATTTTCATACACAAAAGGGTGGTAGAAGTTTGAAATCCTCTTCTAGACACAGCAACTGATGATAGATTTTCATAAGCGAAAGCATGAAAGAAAATGGGACAAAGGTGAGTATGGAGACCAAAAACACAGATCAGCCATGATCTCAACGAATGACAGAACGGGCTAGAAAGACTAAAAAGCCAGTTCCTGTTCTTATGTTCCACGTCGTGGTGATGATTGGGTGCAGATAAAGTTAGTAGTTTTATCATGTTTGGCTTTGGATACAAAGTTGGCTTTAGTAACACAAAACAAAGGGTAATGGTCAATGGTTGCCCTTGCGAATGGAAACCTGTTTGAAGTGGTGTTCCACAGAGCTCAGTGCTGGGCTCCCTGCTGTTTGTTATATACATTAATGATTTGGACTTAAATGTGGGGGACATAATCAGGAAATTTGCAGGTGACACAAAAATTGGCCACAGAGTGGATACTGTAGAGGATAGCTGTAAGATTCAAAACTATCGAGATTTTTTGGTGGAGTGGGCATGAAAGTAGCAGATGGAGTTCAACTCTGATAAGTGTGAGGTAATGCATTAGGGAATTCAATCATTAAAAAAGAATACGTAATAAATAGAAATATACAAATAGGCAGAGATGATGTGAGAGATCTTCATGTGCAAGTGCATAGGTCTCTAAAGGTAGCAGTACAGATAGATAAGGTTGTAAAGAAGGCATATGGAATGCTCTCCTTCATTGGCGGAGATACTGAATACAGAAGTAGGGGTATAGTGATGAAACTGTATAAGACATTGGTGAGGCCACAACTGGAGTATTGTGTGCAGTTCTGCTCACCTCATTACAGGAAGGACATAACTGCTCTGGAGAGAATGCAGAGAAGATTTATCAGAATGTTGCCAGGGCTGGAGAATTGTAGCTACGAGGACAGATTGGAGAGGTTGAAGTTGTTTTCCTTGGAACAGAGAAGGCTGAGCGGTGACATGATTGAGGTAAACAAAAGTTAAGGGGTACAGACAGAGTAAACAGGAGGAACCTGTTTCCCTTGGCAGAGTTCAAAAGCCAGGGGGCATAGATTCAAGCGAAGTGGCAGAAGGATTAGAGAGGACGTGAGGAAAAAACATTTTAAGCAGAGGGTGGTGGGTGTCTGGAATTTGCTGCCTGAGTTGGTGGTAGAGGCAGAGACCCTAAACTCGTTTAAAAAGTACCTGGATCTGCACTTTCACTGCTTGTAAGCTGCAGGGCTATGGCCTGTGTGCAGGAAGATGGGATTAGAAAGGGTATCTGGGTGTCTCCGGGTTGGAATGGACAAGATGGTCCGAATGGCCCCTTCTGAGTCGTATTATTCCTGTAACTTGTATGAGTAGTTAAGTTTCTCAGTGTTGATGAACTGCACCACCTTGGCAAGTGGAAACTATTCCATCTATAATTCTGTGAGTATGACTATATCAGGCTGTTGTTACACTGGTGGGCCAGCTCTCTCAATTTTGGCACAAGTCCCCAGATGTTAATCAGCCCTTGCCTGTGTGTCACAAGTCTGGCATTAATTAGCCAGTGTGGGAATAGGAAAATGTCATTCAAGTAAGGCAGTTGGCAGGTCAAAATAGAATTGCAGAAAATGTGCCAAACGAAGCCGGAGCAGGAGAGCTAAATTGAAACAGCACAAGAAGGGGTTTATTTGGGTAACACTAGCAATGCGTCAACACAGTCATGATGAATCTGATGCTGTCTGACCTGCTGTGTTTGTCCAGCTCCATATTTATTGACTCTGGCTTCCAGCATGTGCAATCCTTACTGTCTCCTGGTCATTAAAAACCAATACTGTGGAGTCTCTTCCAAGGATGCCCATCTTGAAGAAGTTTCCCTCCTCCCTCCGAACAGAGCTCAGTAAGTCTCTCTGCCACTGCAACAAGCACCACTCTCCCCGCCCCGGTTATCTCTTCTGCCCTGAAGACCAGACCTAACCTGTCCATCTTCCTACTCACCTGTCCACTCCACCCTTGCCACTGACCAATCACCCCCTATCTGCATTCACCTATCACCATCACACCTACCTTTCTCCAGCTGCACCCCCGCCCTCTTTTTATTTCTGGCCTCCCCTCCCTCCCCCCAGTCCTAACGAAGGGTTTCGGCCCAAAACATTGACTTTCCCGCTCCTCTGATGCCGTCTGACCTGCTGTGTTTGTCCAGCTCCACGCTTATTGACACTGGCTTTCAACATCTGCAGTCCTTAATGTCTCCTGGCCACTCTGTGCTTTTTCAGTCTACTGTGGGGAGAGGTCAAATCCCTCTTTAACACTTATGGTACTAACAGTAGGATTTTCAGAGTCTCCCTGCCAACCAGTCAATACTCTCCTCTCATACAGAATATAGTTCTGGAGAAGGTTTATTGGACTCAAAACATTAACTCTGTTACTCTGTTCACAGGTGCTTCCAGACCTATTGAGTTTCTCCAGCATTCTCTGTGCTTGTTTCAAATTTCCAGCATCCACAGTATTTTGCTTTTAATAAAATGTTGCTTTCTTCTTTATATTGATATTCTTGTGATGATTGTCAGATGAAAAGTTTCAACAAGACGTGTATTTTTCAGCAATACTATAATGTTTGTCCTAGCTACATGAATGTTGAATATGTGATCATTCGGATGTTAATCTTTATGCATATGTCCTGACAGAACAAAGTCTGCATATTTGCTTTCTTGAAATGAACATTGCTACTTTGTTTACTGTAACTGAGTGGTAGCATTCTCACCTTGACACATCAGGGTTGTGGTTTTCTCGCTTCAGTCAGGAAACTTCACCACAAAGTATCAGCTGACAGTCTAGCGCAGTATTGAAGGAGTGCTGTTGGATGGGATGTTGAGCTAAGAATCTGTGCACCCTCTCAGATGGAGGTAAGAGATCCCACAGCATTATTTTGTAGAAAGGTCAACGGAGTCATCCCCAGTGTCTTGAGCAACATTTAGCCCTCAGCCAAAATCTCAGGAACAAGCTATCTGGTTATACCACATTGCTGTTTGTGGGATCTTGGTGTGTGAAAATTGATTGCTGTGTTTTCTACGCCAGCGGTTTTTAACCAATGTCTACGGCAGGTTGAGTATTGCTGTGAAATTCTTTGCACAGTGGCTTCTGATATCCCACACCAGTGGATGCCAAACACTCTGAGAAGAAACTGCACATGTGCAATAATGAAGTGTGCAACTGAAACGGCTGTTGGATTGGTCTACCTGCCTGGCCAAATTTCCACTTATTCTAAAGTGACTATTCTTCAATTTTTTTTAACTTATCCACTTAGATAAGTCTTAGATTTTGAGAAGAAACGGATAGGTTTCTTGTCAAAAGATGCGCTTCCTCTTCTTGTTCAGTCAATGACCCAAAAGAAAAAATACTGTTCTGAGACAGTGATGACAGTTCAAAGATAGGGGCTGAGTATCAGAGTTTCATGTTATGCACTGAGGTGTGATAGTTATTGTAGGAGGAAGATTCTCTCCTGTGTTCATGAGCTCCACAGAAAACTGATAGTGAGACAGATAATGAGAATTTTCGACAACACATGAACTGCCCTACCTACTTTATGGGCAGCATGGTGGCTCAGTGGTTAGTACTGCTGCCTCACAGCATCAGGGACCTGCGTTTGATTCCAGTCTCAGGCAACTGTTTGTATTTCTCCCTGTGTCTGCGTGGGTTTCCTCTAGGTGCTCCAGTTTCCTCCCACAGTCCAAAGATGTGCAAGTTAAGTGGATTGACCATGCTAAATTGCTCATAGTGTCTGTGGATGTGCAGGCTAGGTGGGTTACTCAGGTAATGCAGGGTTATGGGCAGGGGGAGGGTTGGGTCTGGGTGGGAGGGTCGATGGGCCAAATGGCCTGCTTCCATAGTGTGGGGATTCTATGATTCTACCGTCTGATGATTATTACTAGGCTGTCAGCAGCTAAGCTGGTATATCTCACAGACATTTTCAGCTGTCTGAATGAGCTAAATGTTCAAATGTAGGGGAAGAACGAGATGACCCTGATCATTAAAGATAAACTTCAAGCTTTCAGATCAAAACTGGGCCTTTGTTGAGAGACAGTGGCAGGGGATTCACTTGAGATGTTTCCATTGATATCGTCAGCAGTAGATGCAGCTGTCAAAACGCACAGCTTCACATTCAACAACTGAAAGCCTCTGCAAAAGAAATTCAATTCTATTTCCCCTCAGCACGGTTGCTCAGAGGTTAGTACTGCTGCTTCACAGTGCCAGGGACCCGGGTTCAATTCTAGCCTTGGGTGACTATCTGTGTGGAGTTTGCACATTCTCCCCGTGTCTGCGTGGGTTTCCTCCGGGTGCTCTGGTTTTCTTCCACAGTCCAAAAGATGTGCAGAGTAGGTGGATTGGCCATGTTGAATTGCCCAGAGTGCCCAGGGATGTTTAGATTAGGTGGGTTAGACAATGGGAAATGCTGGGGTGGGGGAGTGGGTCTTGGTAGGATGCTCTTTGGAGGGGCGGTGTGCACTTGTTGGGCCGAATGCCCTGTTTCCACACTGTGGTGATTCTATGAACAAGTGTGCAAGAGGATGACTGGATATATGATCCATTTAGTTCACTGTCTTCTGATTCATCACAAAAGCTGATGTTAAGAGGAGAAGAGGAATACACAGGCTTATGGATGGATCACACAATGAAGCTGAAGTTTGGAGAAGTGTCTTTGTACATGTTTTGGCAATACTTGAATATCTGACCGTGCTATTACTGTACTCTTACCATTTGCAACAACACAATCATGCAAGTCAGCATTCACAACACTGGAGTACATGAGAAACAGGAGGGAGCACTTGGCCCTTGGGGTGGCCCTCTCATCGTCTCCAGATCAAAAGGCTCTGCACACACCGGCAGGACCAGGTTTCCCCAGTACATTGCAATTTACTTGATGTTGTGTTTTGCTCTGATCTACTGTTCAGGATTAGTTAGAAATAGTTCTGTTGAGCAGATTTTGGAAACGTATCTGTGTTCATAGTCAAGGGAAGTGCACTGATTGCCAGTGGATTTGAAACATTAATACTGTCGATCCTTAGAATCCCCATTGTGTGAAAGCAGGCCATTCAGCCCACACTGACCCTCTGAAGAGCACCCCAACCAGACCGACTCCCCTCCACCTTTTCCCCGCATCTCCCATGGTTAATCCACCTAGCCTGTACATCCCTGGACACTCTACGCAATTTAGCATGGCCAGTCCACCTTTGAACTTGTGGAAGGAAATCAGAGCACCCAGAGGAAAACCACACAGGCATGGGGTCAATATGCAAACTCCATCCAGACAGTTGCCCAAGGCTGGAATCGAACCCGAGTCTCTGGCACCATGAGGCAGCAATGTTAACCATTGAGCTACTGTGCCACCTTTTAATGTGTTGTATGCACTATGTTGCAAAGCACTCTAGCAAGGCTGTAACAATAGTAAATCCAAGGAAATGTGATGCTCATCAGCAATCAACTCAGCTGAAAAAAGCGGGTGCGTCACGGAATTGTTTGTCTCATTGAAAAGCGGCTTGATACTGCAAAAGGTTGAGAACTGCTGTTCTACATTAAAACTGTGCTATACTTCAAAAAATACTTTGTTGGCTGTAAAGAGCTTTGGGATGTCCTGAGGTTGTGTCAGGTACAATATAAATGCAACTAAATTTTTCTGTGCTCCACTCTTGTGCATCCCAACAGCTTTTTCCCCTCATTTGTGGCATGTGGCTGGATGGCCAGCATTTATTGCCCATCCCTAGTTGCTCTTGAGAAGGTGGAGGTGCTGTCTTCTTGAACCACTGCAGTTCACCTTCTGTGGATTGACCCACAATGCCATGAGGGAGGAAATTCCAGGATTTTCCCAGAGACACTGAAGAAACAGTGATATATTTCCAAGTCAGAATGGCGAATGGCTTCGAGGGGAACTTGAAAGTGGCAGTGTTCCCATATATCTGCTGCCCTTGTCCTTCTAGATGGAAGTGGTCGTGGATTAGGAAGATGCTGTCAGAGGGTCTTTGGTGAATTCCTGCAGGGCAGTTTGTAGACAGTACACATTGCTGTTACTGAGCATTAGTGTGGAGGTCGTGGATGCTTGTGGATGTAGAGCCAATCAAACAGGCTACTTTGTTCTGGATGGTGTCAAGCTTGTTGAGTGTTGTTGGAGCTGCGCCCATCCAGACAAGTGGGGAGTATTCAATCACACTCCTGACTTGTGCCTTGTAGATGATGGACAGGCTTTGGGGAGTCAGGAGGTCAGTTACTCACCGTAGTATTCCTAGCCTCTAACTTGCTTTAGTAGCCACTGTGTTTATGTGGTGAGTCCAGTTGAGTTTCTGGTCAATGGTAACCCCCAGGATGTTGATAGTGGGGCATTCAGTGATGGTAACACATTGAATGTCAAGGGGTGGTGGTTAGATTGTCTCTTATTGGAGATGGTCATAGCCTGGCATTTGTATGGCACAAATGCTACTTGCCACTTGTCAGCCCAAGCCTGGGTATTGTCCAGATCTTGTTGCATTTGAACATGGACTGCCTCAGTATCTAAGGAGTCCTGAATGGTGCTGAACATTGTGTAATCATTGGCAAACATCCCCAGTTCTGACCTTATGATGGAGGGAAGGTCATTGATGAAGTGGCTGAAGAAAGTTGGACCTAGGACACGATCTTGAGGAACTCTGCAGAGATGTCCTAGAGCTGAGATGACTGACCTACAACAACCACAACCATCTTCCTATGTGTCAGGAATGGCCCAACCAGCAGAGAGTTTGCCTCCTGATACCTATTGGTTCCAGTTTTGCTAGGGCTCCTTGATGCCACACTTAGTCGAATGCAGCCTTGATGTCAAGGCTGTTATTCTCACCTCATCTCTAGAATTCAGCAGTTTCATCCATGTTTGAACCAAGGCTGCAATGAGATCAGGAGCTGAGTAGGCCTGGCAGAATCCAAGTGGGGTATCACTGAGCAGGTTATTGTTGAGCAGGTGCTGCTTGATAGCACTGTTGTTGACACCATCCATCACTTTACTGATGATCGAGAGTAGACTGAATGACAGTAATTGGCGAGGTTGGATTTGTCCTGCTTTTCATGTACAAGCCATATGTGGGCAATTTTCAACATTGTTGGGTAGATGCCAGTGTTGTAACTGTACTGGAACCGCTTGGTTTAGAAAGTATGCTTGCCCTAGCCAGAGAGGCATTGGTGCTTTCAAGGAAGGGGTCAGAAAGGAATAAAACAAAAATTTTAAAAAATTAATAGAAAATGCTTTGCATACCCAGCAGGTGAGACAGCATCAGTGGAGAAAGGAACAGAGTTAACACTCTATGTCAATGACCTTTCCTCAGTACCTGAAATATTAGGTGCCTCTCTCTCCCCCCACAGCTGTTGCCTAACAGATATTTGTGGGGATCAGACTGGAAAGTGAAGTTAAGGCCACAGTCAGATCAGCCATTATTGAAAGATGGAACAGGTTCAACTGTAGGGCTAAACCGCCTACTCCTGCTCCTATTTCTTATGACTTTATGATTTGAGTATTTGCAGCATTTTCTGCCTTTACAGTATGAGTCATTAACAGCACAGAAGATTGCCCTTTGGGACAGAGTCCAGACTGGCTCCCTGTGATCCAAACAGTCAGTCCCACTGTACTACTTAGTCCCTTTGGCCGTTCACGCTCGTTTCTGTCCGGTGCTCATGCAGTTTCCTTCAGAAATCCTTGATCCTTTCATCTTTTAAGAATCTATCCCACACCCCACTCTCTATCCTGAGGCAATCCCTCAACACTTAGATAAAGTATACCCACTGAGAAAACAACAGGAATTCACAGTTATAAATAAGATAACACAGTATGGAGTGGAGGAAGACAGCAGGCCAGGCAGCATCAGACGAGCGGAAAAGCTGACGTTTCGGGTCAGGACTCTTCTTCTGAGGAAGGGTCCTGACCCAAACCGTCAGCTTTCCTGCTCCTCTGATGCTGCCTGGCCTGCTGTGTTCCTCCAGCTTCAGCATCAGCAGTTCTTACTATCTTTGATGAATTCACAGTGCTTTGTGAACTGAAATCATTCACACTATAATAACGTCAGTTGAGGATATTTTTCATTGTTGAACAGCTGTCCTATCGCTACACAAGAGGATATAAACTTTGATTTTAATGCGAGGAAATAATAATGACCAGGAGGTAATAACGGCCAGCAAGTAGTAATAACAACAACAGGGCATATAATAGTCATTGGCAGTCATAACGATAACAACCAGGAATGATAATAGTAGCTGGACAAACAGTAATACTAATCACAGCAACCCATAGTAATGTTAATCCTAATAACAACAGTGGAGAATAATGAATCAGAGATAGTAGGAACTGCAGATGCTGGAGAATCCAAGACAACAAAGTGCAGGGCTGGATGAACACAGCAGGCCAAGCAGCATCATAGGAGCAGAGAGGCTGACGTTTCGGGCCTAGACCCTTCATCGGAAAAGGGGGAGGGGAAGGGGGTTCTGAAATAAATAGGGAGAGAGTGGGAGGCGGATAGAAGATGGATAGAGGAGAGGATAGGTGGAGGAAACAAACAGGTCGAAGAGGCGGGGATGGGGCCAGTAAAGGTGAGTGTAGGTGGGGAGTTAGGGAGGGGATAGGTCAGTCCAGGGAGGACGGACAGGTCAAGGGGGCGGGATGAGGTTAGTCGGTAGGAGATGGAGGTGCGGCTTGAGGTGGGAGGAGGGGATAGGTGGGAGGAAGAACAGGTTAGGGAGGCAGGGATGAGTTGGACTGGTTTTGGGATGCGGTAGGGGGAGGGGAGATTTTGAAACTTGTGAAATCCACATTGATACCATTGGGCTGCAGGGTTCCCAAGCGGAATATGAGTTGCTGTTCCTGCAACCTTCGGGTGGCATCGTTGTGGCACTGCAGGAGGCCCAGGATGGACATGTCATCTGAGGAATGGGAGGGGGAGTTGAAATGGTTCGTGACTGGGAGGTGCAGTTGTTTATTGCGAACCGAGCGTAGGTGTTCTGCCAAGCGGTCCCCGAGCCTCCGCTTGGTTTCCCCGATGTAGAGGAAGCCACACCGGGTACAGCGGATGCAGTATACCACATTAGCAGATGTGCAGGTGAACATCTGCTTGATGTGGAAAGTCTTCTTAGTGCCTGGGATGGGGGTGAGGGAGGAGGTATGGGGGCAGGTGTAGCACTTCCTGCGGTTGCAGGGAAAAGTGCTGGGTGTGGTGGAGCTGGAGGGGAGTGTGGAGCGGACAAGGGAGTCACGGAGAGAGTGGTCCCTCCGGAAAGCAGATAAGGGTGGGGAGGGAAAGATGTCTTTGGTGGTGGGGTCGGATTGCAGATGGCGGAAGTGTCGGAGGATGATGCGTTGGATCCGGAGGTTGGTGGGGTGGTACGTGAGGACGAGGGGGATTCTTTTTTGGTTCTTATTGCGTGGACGGGGTGTGAGGGATGAGTTGCGGGAGATGTGGGAGACACGGTTGAGAATAATACTTCCCATGAACAACAATGATATTCATAATAACACTGATGAATAAAATTAATAGTTATAATAATAATTAGAGTATAAAATAATGAGAGGTATAGATAGAGTTAATGGTAGTTGCCTTTTCCCTAGGATGGGGGGTTTCTAGGATAGGGGGCACACTTTTAAGGTGAGGAGAGAGATTTAAAAAAGACATGGAGGCAAATCTTTTACACAGAATGTGGTTTCCATGTGGAATGACCTTCCTGAGTCAGTGGTGGATGTGGGTGCAATTACAACATTTAAAAGACATTTAGATAAGTACATGAAAAGGAAATGTTTGAAGGCATGTGGGCTAGGAGCAAGCAGATGGGATTAGTTTAGTTTGAGGATTATGGTCAGTGCGGACTGGTTGGACCAGAGTCTGTTTCCGTGCTGTATGACTCATGACTCTTTGAGAGACAATAATAATCATAACCAAGAAAAGTAGTATTGATAATTAATAATAAGTAATTATAAGAAGCTGGAAGAATCATGGAAACAATGATAAAACTACTAATCATAATATCAGGAATGACAATAGTGTCTATGCACAATAATATTACTAAGAACAGCTGTTAAAAGCAGTGAACAATGATATACATTGTCCACACAACATCTCCTCTGGCTCCCTGTCGCTCAATACGAGTTTGGAAGGATGACTAGACCTGAAACATTAACTCTGATTTCACTCCACAGATACTACCCGGCCTGCTGAGCTTTTCCAGCAATTTCTGTTTATGTCCCTGTCACTCAAACCTGCGCCTTCAGCCGCCCCGCCCCGCCAGCCGGCGCCTTGACGCACGGAACGTGCTGACGCATTGGGCGTGCCGGACGTCAGGCGCGTGTCTTGGTTGCGTAGCGACGGGGCGGCGAGCGGTTGTCGAGTTGTCCGTCAGTGCGGACGGTAATGGCGCCAGATCCCTGACCGTGACCGGCCTTGCCTATCCTACCATGCGGCAACAGTGATCATGGCTGTACCGCGGTGTCCCGGAGGCAGGCCGAGTGCCTGGGCCGTGCTGCTCGGAGCTCTGGCACTGTTGCTGAGTCCGGCAGGTGAGTGTCAGCGGCTGGCGGTTTTGGTGGAGAAGCAGGGAGCGGCTCGGGCTGACTAATTGACTGACCCACTGAACCCCGGCACCGGCTGACGGACCGATCGATCACCGGCTCTTGCTGACTGACCGAGGGACCGGTGGACTCCGGCCAATAGACTGATCGACACCCTCTTGGGCTGACCGACTCCCGGCCTAGAGCTGAGTGTCAGTGGCCGGTGGTGCGAGACTAAAGAGCGGCTCCGGCCCATTTTGAGTGACCAACCAACCTCCGGGCTCGCTCCGGCCAGCCAGTTGGATGGCTGACCGCCCCAAGCCCTGTCTCCGGAGAACCCGTGTAAACAGTAAAAACCGAAAGAACTGCGGATGCTATAAATCAGGAACAGAAACAGAAGTTGCTGGCAAAGCTCAGCAGGGAGAAATCAGAGTTAATGTTTCGGTGACCCTTCCTCGGTTCTGTGTAAACAGTGTCGGCGGAGACGGGAGAGTTGAAAGTGGAATGACCCTGAAGTGGTGGTCATTTAATACAGCTCTTTCCTGGGAAAACCTTAGAATTACTTGTAAATGTGTATTTACAGGCGTTAAAACGGCAGTAGCATAAATCATAAAAAGAAGTTAAACATGAATTTAAAATGTAATGCATCCTGCGTACGCAGTGGTTTACTGGAAGGCAGTGTTAATTATAAACGTGGACTTGACGCATGTTTAATTTGACTGTTAACAGTCAGAACTAACTTAAAACCAACTCCGTCAAAAAAAACCTATTTAATATGTCGGTTTTGTTTATATTTCCCCCAGCGAAGAGTATTAAGACTAATTCAAAATGTGCAGTTTCTCGGTTTGCAACTGGAATATTGGAAATCAAAACAAACTGGAACAATAGTGCAACAAATATTGGATGTATTCATAAATAATGAATTTTGGTCCATTAGGAACAATTTGTAATTGTGCTTATAGGTGTTAGAGATGCGCTAGGTCAGGATAGTCTGAAGCCACTGACAGATCAAAGCTCAACTCAAAACGAATCAGAGATAGTAGGAACTGCAGATGCTGGAGAATCCG